>NC_086341.1:8299511-8639880 GCF_032445375.1 Bacillus rossius redtenbacheri | reverse complement strand
GAATTGTAATCTGTTCGTGATGAGGATGGCACAACTCCGAAGCAGATGTGGGGAGAAGTTGTGAGCTGCCCTGGAAGCCAGTCCAGTAGCTGTTGGAGTTGAGTGGTGTTTGCTGATGGCCAGCCCAGGGAGCTACTCTTCTCGACAACACTGACTTCGAGGAGTTGCACCAACCTTCACGAGATAAGAGTTTAATTAATTGAAACACTGTAAGGACACTTAATTTTTTTTGAAGAACGAAAGAAGTATGGTATTAAACGGAAACCGAAAAAAAAAAATAATAATAATTATCAAGAATTTGCACATTGTTTAACGAATACTGAGAAACTAAGAACAGTAATTTAATTTGTAAAGAGAGCTTCACTAACAGAACAATTTTTTTAGAATTGAGAACTCGAGCCTCTGAAGGTTCCTGTGAGAACAAACCAGATAAAAGTTTTACATTTAATTTTATGAATACTTGTTGTTTTAAAATAAATCTTATGCAGAATCTAGATGTATGTTCAGACAGCAAGGAACTAAGAAAATTATTATTTTTGTGAAATGAGGAATTTATAGTTATGGTTTAATGGAAAAAGACAATTTGTAATTTTGAGGTAGCTCGATGGGGCTCGAGCTCTGTGAGGGGAGGGTTATGTCGCGGGTTGAAATTTTGCAGGGTTGTTGAAATCAAATTTAGGGACTTTACTGACGGGACTCTGGGCTGGCTGCTCTGTTCACTCGTCAGCGCAAGTGGCGTGACCATGTAATTGGGGCACGGGGCCGGCGCGGAGCGCTGCGGGCTTGCAGAATTTTGTTTGTTTGTTTGGCCGCGCGCTGGCGCAGCCACGGGCCGCAGTTACTGGGGCGCGCTGTCGTAACAAGCCGCGCGGTGTGGCCTGCACATCGGGGTAGAGGGGGGGGTAGTCTTCCCAGATGTTCTAGTTAGTTGTTTAGTAAATTTGACTTCAATAACGAGCTTTTGTTATGCTAGGCGCGGCAGGGCGCGCGAATTTAAGCGCAAGTGATTGGTGACTCGGGGCTCACTCAGGCGGAGGCTATGCGTCTCACCTGTGGTCACGAGTTGTTCGTTCGTGATGTAGGAATTCAGGCTCACTCAGGCGGAGGCTATGCGTCTCACCTGTGGTCACGAGTTGTTAGTTCGTTCGTGATGTAGGAATTCAGGCTCACTCAGGCGGAGGCTATGCGTCTCACCTGTGGTCACGAGTTGTTAGTTCGTTCGTGATGTAGGAATTCAAGCTTTCGGGCGGAAGCTATGGTCGACGCCAGAGGCCACGAGTCGTTTAATTTAAGTTAGGTCATAATGTAGTCGTCAAGCTTTCGGGCGGAGGCTATGGCCCTCGTCAGGGGTCACGCGTCATAGTTTTTAAAATGTAATGTTCGTTCGGGATTTCAAGGGCAGGAGAGGCCCCTACGTTATTTTTTTAAAGTAATCGATCAAGAAAGGCTTTTCGGAAAATGTGAGTATGGACTTATCTTTGTTTTAATTTTAAGTATTAATTATGATTTGAGGTATTCGGAAGGACTAGGGAAGTGTTTAGTGAAGTTCTCTCATTCTCTCTCTTGTAAGGTCGTTCAATCGTTAAGGAAGTAAAGAGATTATTGTTTTAAATTGTAATCCTGCTATTTAAATGTTCTTTAAAATGATGTTGAGTATTTGACTTTAAGAATAAAATAATTTTAATTAAGTATTATGTTATTTTGCAAAATCTCCTTAGTTCAGCTCTCACCAGACATCCTGTACGGGATGACGAACCTATGATCCTAGGTACAGTAAAGTATTTTATGAAGTTAAGACTAGTTGATGCCAAGCGAGTTGTTTCTATGTAAAGAGCTACGATTCTCGCCCCCCCCCCCCCCTCTGAAGGTGGATCGTGACAATATACCTACTGCC
Source organism: Bacillus rossius redtenbacheri (assembly GCF_032445375.1). Lineage (NCBI taxonomy): Eukaryota > Metazoa > Arthropoda > Insecta > Phasmatodea > Bacillidae > Bacillus > Bacillus rossius. The sequence continues at coordinate 8,637,986 of NC_086341.1, read as the reverse complement.
TCTGTTAATAAACAGTGTTTTTAGAAATAAAAGGATACAACTCTGAAATCCCAAAGTTTAGTAATAATTTTGAGCTATATCTAAAACCATATAGGATGGTCACTTGGTAACAATAATTACTAAAAATTTGAGGATATTAAATGTAGTTTTTGTTTCAGTTACTAAAATGTGCTGGTATAGATTGAAACTTCTTGATAACCTTAAGATAACAAACTGTTAAAAAATTGGCACAGTTTCAGTGGTTTTCAAATTTTTGTCTGTTTCTAGTTTTGTTGTTTTCCCCTTTGTTGAATTAATTTTGTTAGCAAGTACCATCTGTTGGATTAATGACCTAGCTGTTCGATACACACCATTAATCCAATTTGTTGCCTACCTTATTTTAAAATATGCTTGGGGAAAAAGTATTTTTCTAAGGAGGCAGTACAAAATCAATCACTGATATTTGCTAAATTTGCATCAGTTTACTTATTACCACGAAAAGTTGTCAATTTCTTTTCCTTAACTCTGTAGACACCACGCACTTTATAATTGCATGTGTTGACGTCTGGGTACTGGGTCGTCGCTGAACCAGGGCGTGGTGCATGTGTTGGTGGCTAGGCCTACTTTATTCCTTCTGCTCGGGCATTTTCACTTTTTTCATTTAGCCAACACAACCCGTTTCCACTCTGGCATTTTGCGATGTACGGCTCCAAATACAAAGTTAGTACCTTTATAGTTATTCCACTCAACTAGCAACACTCAGTGCGCACCCATGAGAAACTTTAAGTTTAAATCGCACAAACCACCCTATTACTTACACAGTGACGGCTTTCTCCGACTGCGGTTCGACGCTTCCCCACCAACGCTCATTACGTCATCACTGCAAATGTTAACCGGGTGAGACATACTCAACGACCACGAACAAATTGTGCTCGTCTTAAGACATATTCACTTCAACTCTGTAGCTTTTGTAGTTAACAAGTTTTAAGCTGTGTCTTATAAAGTCGTTTTTTAAACGTTATTTCCTTTATCTGATCGTCTGCTGTCGCCGCGGTGTAGGTATAATCTAAAATTTAATTTCGGTCATTACCACTTATTTATTTAATTAACGGAAATACAGAAGTTGTCTGACGTGTAAATTTTCTTTAAGACGTTTTTAAATGGTATTTCCTTTATCTGATTGTCTGCGTTACCGCAGCACACCGCTTATAAAAATGACACCCAACCACGAGATTATGGGCATTCATGTTCCTGTCGGAAATTCATGTCGCGCATGCCTATTAGCGGTGGACGTGTTTTGCAGAGGGCCTCGTCGGAATGGCGGTGGCTGGGGGCATAGTCCTGGCTCTCGGCGGGTTGGTCGGACTGGGCATCGCCATGAGCAAGAAGTCATAGCGGCCTCGAGGGAGCCCCTGCCCCCTCCCCCCTCCGTCGATCGCAGACGGTCGCTCGTGTCTGCGGCGCCACAGACACCCGACCCGCCAGAAGCCAGCACCTGTACACAGCTCAGTGTCTGCAATACACGCGTAGCTTTCTCGTAGCTCGTCAGTGATTTCATGTGTTTGGGTTTCCCGCGCGTTACGTCCGTTTGCTACAGGGACGTAACCGCTTAGTTACTTGCTATCGCAAATTGTTAACAATTTTTTTTTGTTTTGCAGTGAATATAAAGCAGTTAACAGTTTGCCACCGGCACTTTTAAATGTCTGTAGATCTTAACTGTGTGTGTGTGTGTGTGTTTGTAAGAAGTGTGGGCTTGAGTGTAAGTGTTGGTATGCACTAGTACGCATTCATTCCAAAGATGAATTCATATTTTATATGAATGCTCGCAATTGAGCTACTTTTGAATAGTCTGTGTGTTTTGTAGTTTGCCTTGATTGAAAGCGGAGAGTTCCTCAACAGGAAGTTTTGTAATACCAAAACACTGTTATTTATGTTTTTTTTTTTTTTTTTTGCTACATGTAAATTGAGGTAGCTGTATATACACTAAATTAATATATTGAATATTATATTTTACATGGACTTGGTGTTTTTATTAATAGTAAAAGAAACCCCCAATGAACTAATTCGGAAGTTGTACAAATATGTTTAATGTTATTTTTTGTGAATGTAGTTTAATTTAGAGTGAGAAAGAAAAAGATAAATTTTGCTTTTGTATGTAGCAAAAAAAAAAGCTGCAGAGAGGAATAAGAAACAGAATGGCAATGAAGGATGGTCTGTTCATCATAAGCCCATGGCGTATTTTGAGTAGGTGTTTTTAGGTACTTGCATTTTTTGCACAGTATGTAACACTATTCAAGTAGGGAATGGAAATTCTTGTTGGCCATTTTCAGTAGTTATGCTTCTGCACATATTGCAAATTTGGCAAAAACATTTCCAAATAATTTATTAGATAATTTCAAGTATACAAGCAAACTGCTAGAAAAATGGCAGTTTTAGAAAAAAAAAGCCAGACATTAAAGAAAAATTGCATATGAATGCCAGTAAAAGGCATTATGAGTAGGCTTGATAGCAAGTTAGAATCTTACGGTTGCTTGTTTGCTGAAGAGATTATGGACTCCTTATGCAAGTTTCAAGTGCTGGTGTGGTACTATATGTAGTATTTGAGTATTTTTTTTTACCCCAGTTTTAATTACAATATTTTCTGTGAAAATTTAAGTTGCATGCTCATAATTAATAATTTGAAATATTTCTATGAATATTGCAATTTTTTGAAACTCAAAAATTTGATTAAAAATAATACTGTAAGGTAACTATGAATACTGACAATATAAAATTATATTATGGATCAAAATAATTTTAATTAGTGTTATGAAATAATACAAAAAATAATCACTATAGTTAAAGTTGATGAAGGTTCAATTAAAGATAAACTGTTTTTATATTGCAACACAGCACTGAAGAATTAATTACTAACAGTGTATCCATTTGTACATTTGTAGTTTTATGAAGATTTTTTTCACAAAAGACTTATTCTTTCAGCACTTTTGCTTTGGCAAAACACTTTAAGACATGGATAAATTGGTTTTGAAATAAAACCACAAAATCTACTTAATATAGTAAGTTCAAGGAGGAAGAGTTATATTCCAGTCATTTCGCAACTCAGGTTGTGAAAGCATCGTTCATTCTACACGTTTGAAAACTACGCCATCTTGAAGGTCAGTTACGAGCTACAAGATTTTTATACAGGTATGCCCGCAACCCAGAAGACAAGATGTAGTTTAGGGGTTTTGGCAAACATTTTTTTTTAAGTTTCTACCAGGGTTGGTGTATTAAACCAAAATGAATTAAAACACAGTTTCAACCAGGTTTTTAAAAAAACATAATTTTTTAAATATAATATATTAATTTAAATGAAAGATTCAATTCCACTCTAATAACATCAAAAGTTCGGTCAGTAATGTTCCTTACAATTCAGAGGAACAAAAATTTAAATTATCTGAATAATTTGTAAATCATACCCAGCTAAATACTCCTCTAAAATTAAAGATCCCTGATTGTACCATAAATCACCATTCTATGGAGAATCTTCTTTCTGTGGTAAAGTCCCAGTCAGATGTGCAGTTTCCTGGACTGCAGTTCTTTTGATGTTATAACCTTTTGGTTCAACATGAGTGGCAGAAAGTAGGATGTTACATTGATTTCATTTGAACATGGCGAGAACCAAAATAATTAAAGTAATAAAAATACCTGGTTTTTTCTCCAACCCTTGTTTCTACATTTATATTTTTGCTTATGATCAGGTTTTAAAATTAAAGCACTCCTAGAAAGAATTATTTTAACTAAGAAAATGTGGAAAATTAATTTCAAAGTACAGAAAATTAAGTGTTTGGTTGATCTTGATCACAGGATTTTAATGTAGTGAATTTCAGATGAATATTTAAAAAAAAAATAACTTTAATGTCATAACAATTCACATTTGTACAAAGTATGATAATCAAACAATCAATGGTTGATATAAACATATTATGGATTTGTTTTATCTTTAAATCATGGTAGTTTCTTTTTCCAATCATGATATTCATGTTTGCACATATTTTAGTCTTCCTTTCCGAGCATGATTACAGAATGAACTGAAGGAAGTCCAGTGTGTTCTCAAAAGCCCACGAATTGCTCGGTTTCGCAAAAAATTAAGCATTAACCGCGGTCAGCAGTGACCAGCGTTTCTCTTGTCACGACATCGGTGTAGCCAGGGAAAGGATCGTTTGGAAGATAATCTGTACAAGAGTCGGAAGAGGAGTTCACAATCGTCAACCGTCTTTTATCAGGTGCATTCTCAAATGCCACTTTCTAATCGACCTGCAAAACCTACGAGCAGAGATGGGAAGAATTCCAAGGGTTCATTTCGCGAACGACTGTCGTTCAGACGGCTGTACCTCTGTGCTGCTCCATCGGTAGCACCCTCCACAAAAGTACAAAGTACGGAAACACGGGCAACCCAGTCCGAGGCTCTTGCAATCCTTCAGCCAATGGGCAGATGAGGTCAGCCTCAGCATCCGGAGGACTGTGGTGTCTGTCCAATTTTTACAATCCTTGCCACCTGTCATGTTGTTAAGTTTTGCGACGTGCGATGAATGGTATTACGCACAGAGCTCAACATATCGGAGCGATCAAAGTCATTAAAGACTATGTTTGGGGAGGGACGAGAGAGAAAAGGATACGATACAAGGATACGAAGAGGATTGGGAGCATAGCCGGAAAGTTAAGCGCTGACGTGTGTGGAAAGCTGGAGAGGTTCTGTACTGCACTGGGAGGAGGCAGAAATAAAATCCGTGTTAAACAAGGAACATTGTTTCTTTTTTGTAGTCTCGTAGCGTTCATGCCCCTCCTTAATTTCCTTAAAATCCATAAATTTGTTTTATTTATTTTTTATTTTAAGAGCCCTTAAATGACCTTATATTTCTCCATGGCAACTATAAAACTCCTTAATAAACATGTTATTCAATTCTCATAAAAACTAAAAAACATCAAGTACCTATGTTGCGTTATTTCGATTCGGACACTGGCAGCAAAGTCATAATCGCACACATGCACTTTGTGTTTCACAGTGTTAAATTAGGTCCACGTATATTTTTTTTGCCCGAGAGTTTCTTTTGTCAGTGGTGACCCAGCTAATTTCTTTCGAGTGATATGAATAATAGTTTAACTTACGGTGAACTGTGAGTAAAATCAGGAACCTACTGAAATTAATGTACATCTGAAGACATTTATGTTATTAACGGGCTTCTTAAAAACTCGATGTCGACCAATGTGAAAAGGTACGAACCATGTAACGCCTACGAGTTTCGCTGCGGTGATGTGCAACAAGTCATGGTTCTCGGCACGGCGAGAGGGTGGGAACCGGCAACAGGTTTTCTTCCCTGGCTGCACGGATGTGGGGGTCGAGCGACCGTGGGGTGTGGATCCGGGCGCCCGGTTCGTCGGGGCGGCTCCCGGAGATCCTCCCCCCCAAGCACCCCCACACCCCCTTGTCAGGTGGGCAGGGTGCAGATGGTCTTGTGGTGCCGTGCGCAGAAGTCTGCTATCCTGTGGCACGCCTCCTTCAGTAGGTCCTCCGGGACCGTTATCACCAGCCTCATGTAGTTCGGGTAGTCGAAGCACTGGAACACGGGCGGCGGCGAAACTTGTTCAGAGGCGAGCATTAAGCACATTTAACCATCATACACTGAAATTAAAACTACAGCAAAGTGTGTTATTCAAAAATAAGTTCCCAAAGACAAATTGCAATTAGAGCGACTTCGACTTGTAGACCCATGTATTTTTCGCGAATAAATCCGGACACTCATTTACATTTTTACAAACGAATGGCACTTCAAACTAAGTTGGCTAAAAAATTAAAAAAAAGCATTATTTCAAAACTCAGTTGAAATATTTACGTCAGAAATTAGCGGAAGCTAGTTTTTTTCTGGCCCCACATCTCGCTTATTGTTCTGACCTCCGATGCGACACTTACTTGACCGGGCAGACAGAAGACGCTTTCCTCCCGCATCAGCTGCTGCAGAAATTCAAGTTCGTCTTCGAACGGGAAATCGATCATGTCGATGCCAACCTGCCAGGAATAAAAAAAAAATTAACTAACAGAATGGTTAGTTAGTTATTATTAGCATGCAGAAATAACTAATTTCAGATTAGTTTGATTTCTAAAATAGCAATATTACAGAATGAAAACAAGCTAAAAGTGATTCACTAGAGAGCAAACAGAGTTGCTGCAGTCATCTGAACATCCTAAAGTCCGGGATTCGAAAGTGGTCAGGTAAAACATTTAAGGATCAGGAAAAAAAAAAAAACAATTTTAAAAACAGCATTGGTAAAAATAATTTTGGAAATTCTCCAAGCAAAAATTATACCAGTGGGCATCTATATAAACAAAAATTTTAACAAAAAAAAACCAGACTTCAAACCAAAAACTTTTCCAAAACAAATTAATATGCACTAAAATGTAAAAAAAAAAAAATGTGTATTCTTCAACTTAATAATCAACTTACTTTTTCTACTCATTAATATGTAGGTACGATCTGTGTGTTTACCACGCAAGAAGGTTGGTAGGTACCTACCCACTTAAAGTCTAACTCAACACATTCCTATGAATAACAAACAATGATCAAAATATTTTTTAGAGTTCTAAGTAAAATGAAATACGTATATTAGAATACTTAAAAGTCAATCAAATTATTACGATAATAATAATATAATGTAGTTACAATTATTGTTATTTTTGGAATGAGATGTTGACTTTTAGTTTAGATTAAAACATGTTCTTATGGTCAATAAAATATTTTTATATTATTATTTGGATATGTATTCTAAAAAGCAACAACATGCAAAAATTATGGCAAAAAAATAAAATTGAAGAGGAATAACTAGTTTCCACTTGTAGATGCAAAAAAATGAATGTTATGTGTACATTGTATGAGCTAAGCTACACAGCTTACTTTCGAACATAAGTTGAGTGAACAAAAATCTCACAGAAGACTATTCCACTGCCTCTCTCAGGACAGTTTTGATTCAGATCAGCTGCCATTGAACCAGCACTGATGCATAGATTCAGTACCTACCACATACATTAGGATCACTTACTTCACATACACATATACAAATATGCCCTCATATAATTATATTTAATACTGTTAAAACAATGGCATATTCAGGACTTATTCAAGGGAGGAGGAAAAAATGTAATTGCAGCTCAATATTTCTGTCTCAACATTTATTGAGCTATTAAATTTCCTATTGACGAAAATACCAGTTGCATTATCATTATCACATTTGTAAGTTGCCGTAAAATTTAAGAGATTTATTTGATTAGTGTGTTGGCCATTTTTTTTACATAAAAAATGTTAAAATTTAGTAGACAAAATTACAATACAATTTTTCAAGGATTAGTTTCACATGGAATTCACATGATTTGATAATTATTATAGTTGGACACATAAGGCACTTACTATTCTGTGCTGCTCCCTTAAATACGTCCTTGTTTGAGCTTGATCTTATTTTAAAATTCATCTGCGACTACACATGCAAGATAGGACGAGGTAAAAGCAGGTTTACCAACCATCATGTACATGGCTCCTTCGGGCATGACGGGGTACAGTCCTTCAACCCTCTTCAGTATGTCGTACGCTACCAGGGCATTATTCTGCGTACAGACAGAGACAAGATTATTTTCACGGTGCATTACGAAGCGAGGATATTAGTTTTTGATTCACGTGTTCTTGAAGACATGTTTTATATTGTTCAATTCACATGGTTTGAGCACAAAAATTATAAAATATTTTTTAGACTGCGAGTTTTTTTTTGCAACACTTAAAAGAGTTTTCTGTAAAGTTGACAAAAGTTCAATTTCATGACCATACTCAATTTTACATGGTTTCCTTTTCAGAAATCAGTGGTCTAATCTTTTAAGGTTTTATTTTCAAGAAATATTCATGTTCATATTTCAATTTTTTTAATTTTTTTTGTTAAAAATATTTAGTTAACAAAATACTATTTTTTACTTGTGCAAAATATAATTTTATCACCACAGTTACAATAGTTTTCAGAAGATTATAACAAGAAGCACTACAGACTGCAAGCTGGCATAAAACCTTGGAAGGATATAAGTTTTCACGTGATGATAATTTTTTATTGCTCTACTGTTAAAAGTGTCTCTAAATAGGGTTAGGGAAAAATATTTGTAGCATTCAGTCACTATTAACTTTATTTATATGATGCATGTAAATTCTGCCATAAATCTGCCATTACTGCGGTCTAAAAAGCATATATATATATATATATATATATATATATATATATATATATATATATATATATATATGTGTGTGTGTTTAGTCAAATATTTAATAACCTTAAAATGCCATTTGTAACGTTCCCGTGCATTGTTGGAGCAGCAAACGCGATAATGAAACACGATAGGGAAGCCTTCTTTTCACAGACGAGAGAGCCAAACGCCCGAACGTGCATCTTCGGTGTTTTTTTTTTTTTTTTTGGTTCATTGTAACTCATGATAACTAATGGTCAATTAGTTTAGGTTAGCTACATTATAAATACTTTAAAACATTGTGGACGGTTGATTTGGTCAGGACAGCTACATTAAAGATAGCTACTGTGAAATCATGTAAACGGTTTCCTAGCCCTGGATAGCTACATATTAAAAAAGTTATTTGCTAAGCAACCATAAAATGATTTTACAGTATTTTCAATGTGTAGCTATACTTACCTAATATAACCAACCATCCACAATGTTTTAAAGTATTTATAATGTAGCTATAACCTATCCTTATCGACCGCAAAATGTAATGCCACACTGGTTTATATAATGAGATAGAACGGAAGGGAAAAAAAAGCGAGCATGAACTTCGGGAAACTTCGGGGAACTTCGGGTGTGGCTCTCTCGTCTGTAAAATGAAGTAAAATGAAGGCTTGCCAACGCGATATTCCCTGGAATCCGAGCACAGTGGATGTACCTACATACAGTACGGCGATCGTGTTGACGAAGAAGTCCTTGGGCGTGTTTGCGAGAATGGCCGGCAGGGCTCCCTGCACCAAGGTGTTGCAGCCGACAGTCCTCTGGCTCATGCGCTGCAGTCCACCATACACCTGCGCGCAACAGCCTGCTTGCTAAATGACGGAGGGAAGTTTTCACGCATCCGACTCCGCGTTCAAATACAGTAAACTCCCTATTATCCGCGCATGCTACGAAAAATACAACACATATGTAGCGACCGGAAAAATTCGCGGATTCCAATGACCTCTGGGATAGCCTCCATTATCCTCTGCATCTCTCAAGTAAACACGCGTGTTCATTGGGTACTAAATTGCGAGGCGTCTCCACTGGGTAGCTTGTGATTCGACGCTTCTTTGGTCGATAGTCTCTCATTGGCCCAGAGAGCTCCAGTTAAACTGCGAGCCAATAGCAGAACCAGCAGAATTGTACACATGTTTGAATTTCAGCCTACCACGAAATGAATCCGCGAATTTTTAGGTCTCTACACATATGTAAATTTGTATTTTACTACAAGTGAGCAAATTTTAACTCTACTGACGAGTGCATTGTGTGCAACATGCAGTAAAACGCCACAGGCCTTCTCGGAACTCACGCAGTATAGGCTGGCATGCGTTGCTATTTTTGACTCTGTCACGCTTTGTTTCTAGTCGTATGGTTGAGCACTTTTATGTTTACATGACTGAAATTATAAAATAATATACTGTAAAATACTAAAATTTTAGCATCATTTAAAAAGTTTTTACTGTTAATTGTAGATTTTCCTGTACATAAATTTTTAGATTTTTAAGTTGAAATTAGTGTTTCCTTTTTTTGTTTCCCATTTTTGGCCCTTTTGCGGATGATCCGCGATTTACACTATCCGCGGTGGCCCTGCCACTTAATCGGGAGTGTACTGTATACAACTTCCATAATGTCCCAGTTCTACATTTTCAGTAGTTATCAACTGTAAGCGTTACTGTGATTCGGTTTTCAAAGTGCAACAATGAAAAACTCAATTGTTTCTTCAATTAGCTGAGGGTGGACCTGTAAACTTTATTTTTGCAACTGCCCATTGGAATCTCCTTGTATGACAACGGTTGAACGTCCAAGTCGCAGACTGTTGGATTTTTCGTAACGGTCGAGACGACAGAGCTCTTTTTTCGCTGGTCTCATCGTTCACCTAATATAACGCCATGCAATTTTTTATTTATTTTGGGAGCTTTATAAAAGATAGTGTCTACATTCCGCCACTACCTAATGATTTGCCAGAATTAAGGCACAGAACTGAATTACTCCGGACGTGTTAACCAAAGAGTGGGAAGAATTGGACTTTAGGTTGGACGTGTGCCGTATATACCTTCAATTTTATGTATGATTTGTTGTAAATAGTCCAAATTAAAACTGTTATAATATACAATTGAAACAGGGATACATTTTTATGGACATCCTTTAAAATGACTTAAGCTGTGTTTAAAAATTTAAAAAAAAAAAAAAAACGTCAGCGAGTACATAGCAGATGAAGCACACGACCAGCGAGAGATCGGTTGAAAATTGAAATTTTAATGTTGAATTCAACCAATGAAATTTTGTGATGACAGTGTTAGTAAATAACTATATTGACTAAGAAATGAGTATTCCATGGAAATGTGTAACAATGGTGCTGTCATCTCTCGCGGTTGGCGCGAACCAATGTTCACAAACAGAAAAAGAAACTTTTACAGTGTAGTGCTATCTGTTTAGTGAATTTTAACCAAATGGGCAGTATTTTTAATAAAACTCCTTGTTACACGTGTAACGTACTATATAAATTTTCGTGTAAGCGACTTAGAGTGTGCGCCGAGTTTTGCCGCCTGGAGGTAGGCCACCCGCCAACTTCTTCTATCGCCGCGCAGGTCCGTCGTCACTTTCAGAAGTTGGCTGCCTGCGTCGGCCATTATGTCATCGCCACGTGACCAAGTGGAGACTACAGTCTCGTGTTTTTAAGTTATTTGCAACATGAGAACAATTTGATTTGCTCGCAACTGAGGTTAGATATTATCAGGGCCGGATTTATGGGAGGGCAACCGGGGCGAAAGCCCCGGGGCCTCCACAAACGGAGGGCCCCCACAAATCCTTTGATATTCTTTTTTCGCTGTTTTACTTTTACCTACAGTACTTTGTACCTACATACATGATTATATTATTGTTAAAATTAACAGAAATATTCATTAACACTAAAATTTAATTTCATATAATTCTTGGCTCCGATTATATTTATGTATGTTTTTAAATACTAAGAGAATCTACTTGATTTCACAATAAATTATTTATTGGAGAACTCGACTGAAAAAACTTGTTCATTTTATTTGGAAAATAATTTGGGGCCAGGGGGCCTCCGCTCCTCTGTTGCCCCGAGGCCTCCAGACCTCTAAATCCGGCCCTGGATATTATACATCACTGGCAAGTACTAAAAGACTCGCTCACAATATTTTTTTTAATTTAGTGGCAACACATGCCATTACAGTCTTGTTGCCGTTCTGTGAATTTTTTCGTGGCGAATATTTGAAACTGAAACCTCAAATTATTATTTCACTGAAACACTGTCGAGATGACAGACAGGGAGATTTGTTCCACGACTTAATTACTCATGCAGCCATCTTCCCCCAGACCATAATAATGGAAATTTTTTCTTTTGGTTTTATTTGTATAAAAACATTTTTATTTTTCGTTGCTTGCATTACTTTCACAAGCTTTAGTTCATACCTCTTTTTGGAGGATTCCATTTCTGTCGTGAATGATTATCCATCCAATCCTCCAGCCAGGCACAAGGAACCTGGAAAAAAAAAAATCAAATGTGACGTAGGAATTAACATAACTTCGGGCCAACTGCTGATTTTAAGCATGTGAAGTTCCAAATGAACAAGAACTACAGAAGCAGATAAATTAAAATCCGTAGAAGAAAAGCTTTTTGCTGCGAGAGATAAGTAGATAGTTCTATTCTTATAAACTTCGCTGTAAGTTAGAATGATAAATAATATTAGGTAGTAGTTTAGTGGTACAATTTGATTATATATATATTTTTATAATCTGCAGCTTTCTCGCTACAGTCAATGCTCTATTTAATTTTTCTATGTGCGTACCCTACTTAATATACTGGACATAAACACTGTACAAGATAAATTTTTTTACAGGTACTTTAGCAAATACCTATTCACTCTTTGGCAGCTGAATATCATTACATTATTTAAATACAAACACAGTTTCACGTTTACCATGTATAAGTATTTTTATTTATTAATATTATAAAATTAAGTTGCCCCGATCTGGTAGCAAGGAATGAAATGAATTCTGTAAGTTTAGGTGCATAGAATACATTGACTACAATTGATTACTGTACAGTGCAATGGCGGCTCCAGGAAAACCTCTCGGGCAGGGCTCTCACACAGGAGGATGCAGTTAACAATCATGACATTGCCCTTGGGATATTCACAAAATATATGGTCTCAAATACTGAAATTCAGTATTTTCGTACAAATTTTGATTGAAAGAATAGTTTAGCATACTAACGAAAGTATTTAAGTTAACATTAATATTCCCTACAAAGAAATAGGAAGTGAAATTTGGGCTCGGAAGGGGCTATCGCCCCCTGCGCCCTTCCTCTGGAGCCGCGCTTGGTACAGTGGGTACTTTAAAGTTCATAGCAACATTAAAATTACTGTCACGTACCTTTTGGCGAGTCCACTGCAGACTAAAATAGGAACATCTTGAGAGAGCGAGCCCATTGAAATGAACTCCTTTCCGGGAAACACCTGAACAAAGACGCGTGTCATTAACACTGGGTGGTTTGGGTTCAAAACCAGGCGTTAGAGTGGCGGATGTAGTTGGTGGCCAGTGTATTTTCATTAAGAACTTCAGAATTGGGTACTATTTTCAACTGGCGAGTACGTTTCGTGAATTCATTTTAAAATGACAGCTTTTACCGGTTTCGTGCACGCTGTTTCGTTTTTGACGAGGTCTGTGAAATTTTTAATTATGAAGTACTAAATGGTGAGGGTATCCCAATACAGCTTAAAAAGTCACAACTTAGAACTGTCGTAACTTGGAAACTCACTACTTAGAACTGTCGTTACTTGGAAACTCACTACTTAGAACTGTCATAACTTGGAAACTCACTACTTAGAACTGTCATAACTTGGAAACTCACTACTTAGAACTGTCATAACTTGGAAACTCACAACTTAGAACTGTCATAACTTGGAAACTCACAACTTAGAACTGTCATAACTTGGAAATTCACAACTTAGAACTGTCATAACTTGGAAACTCACAACTTAGAACTGTCATAACTTGGAAACTCACAACTTAGAAATGTCATAACTTGGAAACAGAAAACTTAGAAATGTCATAACTTGGAAACGCACAACGCCGAACCCTCCACCCTGAAAAAATTCATTATTCACAATTTCGGCTTGAATTTTACCATTGAAAACTTTAAGTATTCCCTACAAAATCGCCTTGATTAGTGGCATGTATCTTGGCACAGCGCCAAAAAGAAGCTAATGAAAAGTGATAAGCAGAGCAGAGCTACAGTCCGCTGTTTGCCTGACGACGGTAACAGATTGCTGTTATCGAAACGCTGCTGTCATCACATTGTAAAAATTTACAAATATCTGTAATTTTACATGAATGCTCCTGTTCCAATTACAAAAAAAAAATGTAACGAGTTTTTCAGTACTTGGCAGTAATGTGTAATCATCTAACATTGGTAACGAGCAAATACATGTGTTCTCGTGTTGTTAATATTGGAAATCTAATATATAAAATTCTCGTGTCACAGTTTTCGTTGCCATACTCCTCCGAAACGGCTTGACCGATTTTGATGAAATTTTTTGTGCTTATCCGGTATCTATGAGAATCGGTCAACATCTATTTTTCATCCCCTTAAATGTTAGGGGTAGTCCACCCCTAATTTTTTTTTTATTTCCAGTTTTTGGTAGTAAATCACCATGGCAACGGCTGTTGCTTTGTTGATGCTTCATTCGTCTCTATGGCAACGACTATTTCATTGTTAGTGCAGTCCTCATCACCGTTGAAATTTTGCGGGTACTTTAAATATCACAAATTGCCCTTTTTTTCAAATATATATATTTTACAGACTTGAAACTTCACAGTAATGTCCCTTATGTTACGCAGGATGACGTTTTCCGAAAATTAGATCCCATGGGTGGTTAAAACCGGGCAACAGTGGGTACTTTGTCTGCATGAGAACAGGATTTTGCATTGTTCATGCCTTCTGCGTCTCCATGGCAACGGGCATCGCGCGGCAGTGGCGTACCCACAAGGAGGGGCATGTATAATGAGCGGCGCAACAGTGATCTGCCTGTAGACTGCCGTAGCGAAGTACGGGTACATCAGTTGTACGTTGCGTGCACGAGTCGGGAAACCATCGGTGCTATTCATTTTCTCTCCGTTACATTATACAGCATTGTAATAAATTTTCACTGAATTTTTTGTTATTTACCATTACTGTAAATGGGAGATGTGGCTTAATTTTTTTCCCATTAGTATAGCCGTGCGAAGCCGGGTCGGGCAGCTAGTAAACTTATAATACAAAACTTGGACACAACTTTTAAAGTATAATTCTTTAAAATAATGCCGAGCGTGATAAATATTCTGATAAATAAAATATTTGCTTTCCGAGTACATACCAAAATTTATAGACACAAATCGCACACTTACTTTCTGCGCCCCCCGCCAGAATTCGCTGCCTGAATTGTAAATGTTGCTTGCCACCATTATCAGCCCAAAATAACCAGTAATTAAAAAAGTCTAGAAACAGCTTCAATAAAAAAAAACCTTAAAAAAATCTTAAATCTCAGGTTTGGACCGGATTTTTCACAAGGAATGTTACTAAAATATTGTCCATCTTGTTAAAGTTCACTAAACAGTTAACACTTTAAAGTTGCCACAAATGTTATAAGTAATATTTATATGGCATTACTAAAATATTAACCTGAAACTTTTTAAAACACATATTAAAACATTTGCATAAGCTTGTATATTGTTTGTGTTTAAACGACTGAAATCAGTCTGTAAACAATTACTATAAACAAACAACCTTGTTGGGCTGATTAAGCATAATTTTTATATTATATTATGTTATGGAAAAGTAAAATAAATATTCTTCCAGTGATGAGATTCAAAACATCCTTGGTGTTACCAAGCGCGCGCTCTGACGCTATTCTACAGAACCCGATGACGTATTGCAAGGAGAATATGTATTACAATCATTATAAAGTAAGGCTTCTAGGCATTTTAAAACTTGATATTAATTTCTACTATGACCTTTTTTCAGTTCACCAAATATATTCCAGGGAATTTAATCTATCATAAATTTTCATTTGGCTCACCAATGCGCTTGGTATGCACCCTAATGTTTAAGAAAGTGACTAATACAGGTTTAAGGTGCTAACACGTGGGACCACCAACTTTTTGACGAATTTCCGTTAATCGACTTCCGTTTCAATTTCTCTAAATTACTGCTACCAATTGCCGTAAGCCGAGTGCTAAGATTTTACAGGTTAGGACCGCCATTGTGAAAAGCTGAGTGGTCCGCGAACCACAGTGCAGGACCGCCATTGTGAAAAGTTGAACGGTCCGCGAATCACAGTGCGGGACCGCCATTTTGAAAAGCTGAGCGGTCGGGGAACCATAGTGCAGGACCGCCGTTTTTAAAAGCTGAGCGGCCCGCGAACCATAGTGCAGGACCGCCATTTTGAAACTCTGGGCGGTCCGAGAACCATAGTGCAGGACCGCCATTTTGAAACTCTGGGCGGTCCGCAAACCACAGTGCAGGACCGCCAATTTGAAACTCTGGGCGGTCCGCAAACCACAGTGCAGGACCGCCATTTTGAAACTCTGGGCGGTCCGCAAACCACAGTGCAGGACCGCCATTTTGAAACTCTGGGCGGTCCGCAAACCACAGTGCAGGACCGCCATTTTGAAACTCTGGGCGGTCCGCAAACCACAGTGCAGGACCGCCATTTTGAAACTGAGCGGCCCGCGAACCACAGTGAAGGACCGCCATTTTGAAACTCTGGGCGGTCCGCAAACCACAGTGCAGGACCGCCATTTTGAAAAGCTGAACGGCCCGCGAATCACAGTGCGGGACCGCCATTTTGAAAAGCTGAGCGGCCCGTGAACTATAGTGCAGGACCACCATTTTGAAAAGCTGGGCGGCCCGCGGACCACAGCGAGACGCCGGGCGAGCGGCGCGCGCACCCACCATGTGCTCGTATATCTCGTCGGCCAGCACGGGCAGGTAGTTGCGGCGCGCCACCTCGAGGATGTCCATCAGGTGGCGGCGGCTGTACACGGAGCCGCACGGGTTGGAGGGGTTGGTGACGACGAGCAGGGCCGTGTTCTTGTCGATCTGCTGCTCCATCTGCACCAGGTCCGCCTCCCAGCCGTCCGCCGGCTGCGCGCGACACACACTTACTTACTCTCAAATTTAAAACAGCACGTTAAAAACTAAATAGAGTTTTTTTTTTTTCAAAGACAGGCTGTTTGTCTTTTTTTTATTTAAATTTAATAGATTGTTTATTGGAGTTTTACACGGCTGTTATATCTACCATCGGCGTAGATCCCTAGTGGGGGGCTAAGGGGAAGGTCAGGGACCCCCTGGAATTAAAGAGTCCCTCACTGAAGGGGGTCCACTTGCACTTGCGAAATTGTGACTGTGAAACGGGCTTGATATCAAAACTACGTCTTATGCTTATTGCATGCATGGCGGCTAAAATATCGGCAGTATACAACATACCAGCACCCTATCAAAACTCTCCGGCAGTGCGCGAAATTTCCCGACCCCCTTTCCATATGCGCCCCTGATAATTACTGCAATAAAGTACAAGTTATTATACTGGACATTGTTAAAAGTTTTTTTTAAATCTATGTACGTACTTATCTCCAAGGTATTTGGTTCAAAGGCCCAATATTATTTTTATTCACGCTGCAATATGTAGTTGGCATAAGTAACATTACCCCCCTTGACTCTGTCCATTGCAGTACTCGGCGGGGGAATTACGCGTCTATTGTAGGATTTGACATGCAAATTTTTTAAAATCAAATCATCGCCCTACGTTGATATTATTATCTGTCCCGTTGTAGTACTTTAGGCGCGTTATGAAAAAAAAATTAATAATAATAATTGACTGGATGAAATAAAAAGGAGCTACATACAAATAAAAATCATACATGTGCTTTTAAATCGTATACTTTAGTGACTGATATCAAATACTGGTCCACATAATTAGAATAACATTTATTTATTGTGAATAACAGTGCATTTTCAAATATTTAGCATGTTTATTGATTTTCATTGTTAATCAAAACGAATCTATTATTTTACTAAATGAAATAATGAATTTTATACTCTTTTCTATATTAATAATGAATACAGGGAATTTATGTTTTTTTTTTTTAAATTTGATTGCATTTATATCTTACCGAACGTATTTGTGATATCCTCCAGCACTTTTTTATCATCTGCATGCGAAACTAAAGTTATGTATGAGCTAGAGTCTTGAAAAATTCGCGGATTCATTTTGCGATAGGCTGGAATCAAAATTCGTGTGCCTTTTTTACTGCATCAGTGATTGGGCCACAGTTTTTTCTGAAATGACACTCGGCCAATGAAAAACTTTTAACAAAAGAAGTATAGAATCACTGGCGTCCCAGTTAACGGGTGTCACGAGTCAGTAGCCAATGAGCAGGTGTAATTTTCCCGCGTGCATAGAGGATCACGGAGTCTATCCTACAGGTCATTGAAATCGCGAATTTTTCCGGTCTCTGGTAATGAATCGAAGAACGTATGAACGAACGATATTGGGTAACTAACTCGGTGGTGTTGGAATCCCAGGGGAAGCAGTTTTCGGGCCGCACTGCCAGTTCTGCAGTTGAAACAGAAAAGAATAGGTTTGCTGTTGGTGGATGCAGTGTTGATGATAGCGCCCTGGGGACAGACAATCTTTAAGCCCCCTTCCCAGGGCCGCAACTAGCGGGGGGGGGGGGGGGCAAGCGGGGCATACGCCCCGGGCGCAAAGCTGTGGGGGCCGCCGAAATCGCTTGCATTGTAATTCCTACTACAACTGGTAACTGGTAAAAAGTTTTTGCATGGAAGTTACAGTAGCACAGAAACTGTTACATGTAGGTATGGAAAATGCTTAAATATCACAATTTTTTTTCCGTGGGAGGGTCCCCGGACACCCCCCCCCCCCCCGCTTTATTGGTGTGGTATGTGCAAAAAAAGATGGGGGGGAGGAAGAGGGCGCATGAATCCATTCATGCCCCGGGTGCCAGAGACTCTAGTTGCGGCCCTGCCCCTCCCTGTATTTTCCAGTTCTCCCAAGCATACACGGGCGGACGGGGCGGGTATACCTTGAGGTCGTACGACCTGACGGCGATGCCGCAGCCCTCGGCGAGGGTGCGGTATATGGAGAAGCCAGGGCGAGGCACCAGGATGTTCTGACCCGGGTCTGCCACCCCGGTGATGCAAATGTCCAGCGCCCCGGAGCAGCCGCTGCACAGCACCACGTCCTGGGGACACATACATACATACAGTGGCGTAGCCAGGATTTGTGTATGAGGGGGTGTTAAGAAGCATGCCGCCCCCCGGCCCCCCTCCCCGTATTAAAGCGGGGGGTCCGGGGGTCCTCCCCCGGGAAAAATTTGGATTTTTAAGGTGTGAAATAGTGCTATTTTAGCAGTTTTCGGTACTTAACCCTTTGTTTTGTAGTGGTATTTCTTTGATACCACTTTGAAAAAAATGTTACTATTCGCAATGTTCCAAAGGTATTGCCGAAATACCTCGCGTGAGTAAGCCTTGTGCTGCTATCTGGCGATCCTAACAAGAACAAGTAACATTGGCTGTATACACTTTTCCTTCCGCCACGTCTGCTAAAAGTTACACAAGAGATTCTACTTTATGTTTAAAATATTTATCTGTGCCTCAAAGGGTTAAATTTAAATATTGTAATGGTACAAAATTTTATTAACTTTAATATGAAATTTGTTTTGAGTGATGAATAAGAAATTAATTAAAAGATTGGGTCCTAAGGGGAGGGGGGGTGTTTGAACTACTAAACCCCCCCCCCCTGGCTACGCCCCTGCATACATACATATGTCAAAGCATAGGCGTACCCAGAAGGGGGGGGGGGGTGGTTCGTTCTAGGGGTTCAAACCCCCTTTCCCCCCCCCCCCCCGAAATAAAGTCAAGAATATTACGAACACTCATGTGTCATTCGAAACTCATTTTCTGAAGTTTCACACCCGAGCGACGAGAGAGAACGTCAACAAACAGTTAACGTAAACAAATTTGAATTGCAGTGGTTGGTTCAGGTTCATGAATGTCCACTACAACATCCATATCTACCCGGAGAATGTGGTTACTGAATTTGCCAAAAAAAAAAAAAAAAGAATTCTTCTGTAAAAAGTTTGTAATTTAAAAAAAGTTTATTATAAACAATTAGGTATATTTTGGTGTTCATGCAGTTTTTCTTAAAAATCAGAACCCCCCCCCCCCCTCTAAAAAAAATTGGTTGTCTGTAAAGTCGGTTTACGGACGATAGTTTAACGTGACAACGTCATAACAAAACATTTATGAAATGATTGCACAATTTTATGAATAAAATTGAATCATTTTTATTGAATTATCACTATTTCGTATGGATACAAAGAATGAGTGAAATGAAATCTACAATTTGATTGATAAATTTACTTTTATTTGCACTCATTAATTCAAATATGTTCATTACTTTAACGAACAGATTATTTTAACTATTAACTTTCATACATGTTTGCTATTTAACTTCTTCCAATCTGTGTTATTCTGATAAGGATAGGACGATGAAGGGAAAAGTAGGAAACGAATGGGAGTGTTTCAAGTTTAACGTCCATCGAAAAAGTCAAATCGATGGTTCTTCCAATAGCGAGTGGAAGAGAGATAGATGCGGTGCAAGCGTACAATGAGCGTAACGGGACATATCGTAACGGGTCACTTTTTCGTGCGTGCAGCCGGCGTTCATCGATTTATTAGACGTTGTCACGTCAAAAAAAAAAAAAAAAAAAACCAACGGCAGCGCACAGAGATGCTATTTCCGTCAAAGCTATCGGGCGACAGCACTCCGGCGTGGACCTGGTAATCGGGACTGCTCCTACGCCGCGGATGGAAACGGCAAAGCATGAGAGCCCGGAGCTCTCTTGATCACACTCTTGTCACGTCTTTGCGGGCGCCACTTACGTTTGGATCCACGGTCGAGCCGGGAGTCGAAGAGTACTTGGCCACTGCCTCTCTGGCTTCCTGGCTGCCTGCAACAACAACCACCAATCAACACACACCTTGAGCGGCAATCAGAGCAATTCGCCATGTCTCTCAAAAAAAATTCCACACGGCAAAAAAAAAAAAAACTAATACAAACGATTCCATTGGAAAACAACTAGAGACCTTAAAAATTCGCGGATTCAATGACCTCTATGGTAGCCTCCATTATCCTCTGCATTTCTCAAGTAAACACGCGTGTTCATTGGGCGCTAACTTGTGAGGCGTCTCCACTGGGTAGCTTGTGATTCGATGATTCTTTGGTCGATGGTCTCTCACTGGCCCACAGAGATACAGTTAAACTGCGAACCATTAGCAGAACCAGCAGAACTGTACACATGTTTGAATTTCAGCCTATCACGAAATGAATCCGCGAATTTTTCCGGTCTCTAAAAACAACAGTTGCAAATAAATAGTTCTTAATACTACAAGAAATATATTGTAAACTTTGTACAACGCACGGTCTTGCAAGACGTCTGGCCCGAATTATAGCATTGTTAAACAATTGAATTCATATACTCATTAACCATCATCAGGCATGGTCGAGCACCATTTCCACGATGTTTTTGGGTGTTACAGTATGACGATTGTGAGGTTAAAAAAGTGACTTAACTACGTCATAACATGCCGTCTCCTGACCGTTATTATCTCTATTGTTTAAAAAAACTTGCTCTCTCCTTGGCAAAATAAACGATAGTATTTTTTTTTGTTTTAAACGAAAACAATTAATAATTACAACAGGTATTATCATCTCATTTCTAAGACAAGAATCTGTCGATTTTTTGTTATTAATACAAACAACCTAAACATCACAATTCAAATGGTTCTACAGACATGACTAAAATAGGGCTATATGCTAACAGATAACATAACAAAACGTATATGGCACTGGTATTTAACAGTTTCTTAAAGGAGAAACATAGTCCAAACCACAATGAAGTACAAGCAAAACTTTCACACATTTGGAGCTGAAGAAGCCACAGTTTTACACAGCCAAACACGCAATAATAAAATTTCAAAAAATTTATGCTTTCCGTTAAGTCGCAGGCCATGGACTATACAGATCACCGGAATTTATTCCCTTTATCCTCAAATATTTAACCACAGTATGCGATACATGTTTATTATTTAATTATATGGCTTGACAGACACCAGTAACTATACTTTAACATGAAAAAGTTGAACTATTACTAAATCTGAAGTCGCCCGTGCGAAAAAGAAGAAAATTTACTCCTGCCGTTACACGTTAACACAATATGCTAACTACGGAAACCAAATTTGAATTAATATATTTGTTTTACGATTTTCTGTTAAAATTATTGAAATAGAGGACCCTGCTGCACTTACAGACGAATATAAAAATAATTGTGCTCAATATAAACCATTTAATACAATAAAATTTAATAAACAGATATTTTTCTGTTGTAAAGTTGGCATTTGTTGCAGATAAACATAATCATGGAAGTACATGGAAATATATCTTAAATTAGACCAACAAATGTGGAACTGTTTACATATTTTCAATTCAAAACATATTTTCCAGAAAATGAGTCTCCCCCCCCCCCTTTTTTTATTTAAAATTTCCCTTCATTTCAGTTCTGCAGTAAACGGCGGAGGTGGATTCATTCAGAACAGCATGGTGATACATACATACGAGTGAGTAGAAGTAATGAAGGTGTTCTGCATCACAGACACATGCCAGGGCTAGCTATGCCCGACGAGGGTTAAGTAGTAACAGTAGTAGTAGTAGCAGTAGTAGCAGTATTGGTAGTAGTAACGCAGGTGTTCAGAAACGGGAAGCCTAAGATTCACACCAGTCCACTCCGAGACCCGAAAATGTTCCGAAGTTCTCGGTAGTTCGCCGCCGCTCGTTCGAATAACATCGGCAACTCATTATAAGGGCTACATTACAAATACTATAAAAAAATAAGGCAAATTGGTTAAGTTAACTACATCAAGAATGGGTAATTCCTAAATAACCTAATGTATAGAGACCGGAAAAATTCGCGATTTCAATGACCAGTAGGATTGACTCCATGATCCTCTATGCACGCGGGAAAATTGCTTTTGCTCATTGGCTCATTGGCGACACGTGTGGACTGGGACGCTCGTGATTCGATACTTCTTTTGTTGAAAGTTTTTCATTGGCCGAGTGTCATTCAGATAAACTGTGGCCCAATCACTGATGCAGTAAAAAGGCAAACGTATTTTGATTCTAGCCTATAACGAACTGAATCCGCGAATTTTTCAGGTCTCTACTAATGTATCAAACTATCCACGTTTAAACCATCTACAATATTAAAAGTCATTTTAATGTAGCTAACCTCCTAACCTATCCGACCATCCTCACGATATCAAACATTTTTTATATTTACACTAAACCTTAAATCTACTAACGGTTTGGAGTTTATATATATATAATTTTTAGACATGTGACTTTACTTCAGAGTCACCAATATTTTAACCAATCAGCATAAAGCTTCTAACCAAATACCCTGAGAAACGTAATTTAAATTTTCAAATCCTGGACATGTTGATCTGAGATAAACAGAGAGAGAGAGAAAAGAGAGAGAAAAAAAATAGAATTTAATAATAGCTAATATGATAGATGAATTCGCGATTAGAGTTTACCTAAATATCTTCAAAAAAATTTCTGTGTCTACAGTCGTTCCTGGTCTCACAGTCGATGTTTTAAATTTGACACCCAAAGGAATCGATGGTTACACCCAAAGGAATAGATGGTTACACCCAAAGGAATAGATGGGTACACCCAAAGGAATCGATGGGTACACCCAAAGGAATCGATGGGTACACCCAAAGGAATCGATGGGTACACCCAAAGGAATCGATGGGTACACCCAAAGGAATCGATGGGTACACCCAAAGGAATCGATGGTTACACCCAAAGGAATAGATGGGTACACCCAAAGAAATAGATGGGTACACCCAAAGAAATCGATGGTTACACCCAAAGGAATCGATGGTTACACCCAAAGGAATAGATGGGTACACCCAAAGGAATCGATGGGAACACCCAAAGGAATCGATGGGAACACCCAAAGGAATCGATGGGAACACCCAAAGGAATCGATGGTTACACCCAAAGGAATCGATGGGTACACCCAAAGGAATCGATGGGTACACCCAAAGGAATCGATGGGTACACCCAAAGGAATCGATGGGAACACCCAAAGGAATCGATGGGTACACCCAAAGGAATCGATGGGAACACCCAAAGGAATCGATGGGTACACCCAAAGGAATCGATGGGAACACCCAAAGGAATCGATGGGACGGCGGGCGCGGGGGAGCATCTAGCGCCCCACTCACCCCTGCCGGCGGTGTAGCCGTTGTAGCTGAGGGACTCCAGGCTGCTCTGCACTGCCTCCAGCAGCTCCCCTGGAGGCTGCAGGTTGCCGAACACGGTCGGGTCGCCTGCGGACACACGAGCGTTCCAGAACTGAGCCAGGCACTCCAACACAAAAAACCCAAAAAAATTGATTGTCTGTAAAGTCGGTTTACGGACGATAGTTTAACTTGACAACGTCATAACAAAACATTGATGAAATGGTCGCATATTTTTATGAATAAAATTGAATCATTTTTATTTTAATAATAAAAGAATAAATACTTGAAATTTTACTAGTAATCAGATTTTTAAAATGCAAGAATAATTAATCTTTATTGCCGAAATTATTGTTGTAATAAGTAATGAAAACAACATTAACTTTTCACTTCACTTTATAAACAGTCGACGAAACAGTTCACGTGTAGATGACTTGTGATTAATTTTAAAAACTAGCATTTAGCTATAAAGTTTAAAAATAATTATGAACAAGTTTTCATATAAATAAACTGTAATCAAATATCTATAATCAATTATATGAATCACCATAATTTCTCAGTCAATTGTAACAAAACCTATTATTACTGTACTTGCCGACAGCGTAACGGGACACAGTGTAACGGAACAATGAGCGTAACGGGACACTTTTTGGAGCGTGCAGCCGGCGTTCATCGATTTATTAGACGTTGTCACGTCAAAAATTAACGGTTTTAGATGTTCGAACATGCCACACCTGTACCCCTAGCAGCATTCCCTTGGTGCACGATACTATACGGCCAGTCCCTTGTTTTTAGGGAACGTATTTTTTTTAATGTCCCGTCTGCAATTAGTTTTTTTTTTTTTTTTTTTTAGTATTCACAGGGGAAGTTCTCAAACAATGGAAATGACAGAAAAAGAAAGAAAATAAAAACATTTTCCCGTAGTTTTACAAAAGTTAGTCCTTCGGAAACCATTTGCCTAGAAAATAGCTTGTAATACTATGAGAAATATATCGTAACTTTTGCACAACGCATTGACTATGTTTTTTTTTTGTTGCGAAATTGAAAAAGCTACTCGGGGAACGGTTTACAACTATTTCAGATGACCCAGTTGTTACTGCGAACACAGTTGTCTTCATTGTGCACGTACAAGATGTAACAGCGTGGCGTCGGGAGACAGGAGAGACAGGACCCCCATTAATCCCCCCCCGGATGAAGTCGGTGACTCGCCGATCCCTCGTCGCCCCCACCCCCACCCCCGCCCCCACCTCACGCCGGCGACGGGGACGCTGATGCCACGGACCAGGAGTGTTGCGTCAGCTCCGGAGGACTTCCGCGGGACAACCTCTTAGCGGCCCCAGTCCAGAGTCCGCTGTCCGCGTGCAGTCGCCGGCTGTCCCAGGTGAGCTCCGACACACACACCCTTCTTGTCTTGTCCTGTTGCAGCCTTTAGACTGTCCGGGTGCCCAAACTTCAGGGGGGGGGGGGGATATATATAGAGCATACTTTTTTTTTTCAATTTAAAAAAAGAGAAAAAAACAAATCAATGTTTGTGCAGTATGGATAAGAAAAAAAAACCAAGTAGCGTGATTTAAAATTATTTCAGAAAAAAAAATTGAAATTACCTAAGCCTTTTTTATATTCTGTTTTATAATTCTGTTTTCATTCATTTTTTTTTAATCCGCGCTGCACAAAAATAAAAAAAAACGTTAAAAATGCAACTTTGCCCAGTCTTATTGTGATAAAAAAAAAGTATGCGATATAGGCTATGTATAATTTTTTTTCAATTAAAAAAAACAATGTTTGTGTAGTATGGATAAGGAAAAAAAACCAAGTAGCATAATATTTAAAATTATTTCAGAAAAAAAATATTTGAAATTACCTAGCCTTTTTATATTCTGTTTTATATTCTGTTTCACTCCCTTTTTTATCCGTGCTGCACAAAAAAAAAACGTTAAAAATGCAACTTTGCCCAGTCTTATTGTGATAAAAACAAGTATGCGATATATATTTATTTATTTAGTTATGCGAACGTTCGGCTATTCAAAAAAAAATCTTCAAGTTTTAACCATACGGGACGTAAATATAAAATTATTATCTTGAAAAGGATACACACACGCCCTTCAGTGGCCCGTGAGGCGGGATGTTGTTAAGTACGACGCTCGCTGGTGCTTCTAGCGCGGTATCGCCTCTAAGCGCAAGGCTGTGGACTGGCGCGCAGTGCATAGGACAAATATATATATATATATATATATATAATTATATGGCGGCGAAATGGAAGATAAAGGTGTAATTCTAGTTCCTTGAGTGCTTTCAAGAATATCTACCGGTAGTTTCATGCTTGAAAATCATACCGCAATCATGAGTTTTTATCAGTTTTCATTCTTCTAAAAAATACAGTTTGTAAACGAAATACATAAACAGAACTATTTGTCCGTTCCCAGCGTATTCTTAAATGCTTTTCGTAAATAGTCACCACTAGGATGTCTCGGGCTGTTTTAATTAAAATGGCGTGCTTATATTCTGAAGTTCTGCACATCGGGGTTCCTAATGATGTTTTGACTTTTACTTTGCTGCTATTACTTCTCATTTTTCTCACTATTTTAAATAAATCCATAATAAAACCATCGTTTATTGTTTTATATGACCATTAATAGTGTTTGTTTTATGGATTTTAGAAACTTAAAAGGCAAAGCATTAACTATGACCATGAAATCGCGCGGAACATAGTTTTGAATTATTACAACCTTTCGTATGTGTACTACTTTACTGTAAAACTCTTCATTTTAGGGTATTATTCGTAAAAGATTAAAAATTTAGTTTCCCCAAAGTCGTAGAATTCTGAGTTTGTCAGTGTTGGGGGGGGGGGGGGGGGGAGGTGGCAGCTTATTTTATTCATGAACTAAATATTATTAGTTTTTCAGACAAAAACTACATACAAATGATTTAATATATAAATGTGTAACACGCGACTCTAAAATCAAGCCAGGATTGTAAAAGTTGATTAGCCTCGTAAACATTAAATAAACAGTTGCATTTATTTATAAAACTATTAATGAACTGTTAACTAGAGTTATTTCATTGATTCATTTTTTTAGTAATATAAATAAAAATTATACGAGAAAAATAATTTAAGAGATTGTCTCTTTAAATTACAATTGTTTTAAACTATTTTTCACAGTATAGCTATAGAACTCTTCCAGAATTTACGAATATATTGAACATACTTAAACTCACAAGACTCATTTTGGAAATATGACAAAACCTTCAAAATCATGTTCAGTTTACAGTCTAAAACAAAGACCCATCTTTCCGACTGCATATTTAACCTGTTCACAAGTGCCAGGGTTAGAAAGTTTAAATCCAAAATAGTTTCTACGAAGATTCTGTTATCTGTTGCTACGCCAAACCTTTAGCTTATTTTAGGCACATACCACGTCAAAAATATAAATTTACTAAAATTTCTAACAGTGTTTGGTACTTATATAAAACTCTAGAGTATTTCATTTCAGGAGAATTTTTTTAAATTTTAACTACAGGCGGTAGAAACTGAAAAAAAAAAACGGGCTAATTGTTTTCAGGTGCTGCTAAATCAAATCATCTTTCTCAATGGATTGAATTTTGTTGATTCATATATAATAGCCTAAAACATATAATTCAAGGATTATTATTTTTTTAAATTCCATCTCGAAACCGTGTAATTTCAAAGCCTGGAGATTTCTCTTTTCACTTAAAAATGTCCTTAGCACCAGCATCTAGCTAAACAAAAAAAAAAAAGGACACTTTTAAATTTTTGTGGAAATCTCATATGTTAAAGAAAAAATTTCAATCGATTATAAGTGAATAGCTCAAACCAATTGACTTTTAAAAAAAATTAATTTTAGGAATGTAATTTTCTTGATACACAGGTAGGTTTTTAAGTAACGAAAAATTTTCTAATATGTACCCCGAACGTGTTATACATATCGTATCTTTTAGTATGAAATCTATACATTATTTATTCCCAATAATATGTGTTAATTTTAATGCTTGTTAAAATAAAATTTATGGGGCGTTTTATAGGTTTTAATAAGATAAAAAGTTATTGATATGTAAGCATCTTAGCTCTCGGCATACGGCCTTTGGTGGGAGTAATTTAGTGGAAATGGAAAGGAAGTCGATGAACGGAAAGGGAAGCCTAAGATGTACATCAAGATCTGTCCCTGCCCGAACGCGCCCGAATATTCACCTTCGGCCAACCTCGGAATTTGTTTATATATTTTTATATTTCTCTGTTTATTTTAATGTAGCTATACTAACCTAACTAACCGTCCATAGTGTCTTAAAGTGTTTTAATGTAGCTAACCTAACCGACCACTTTTAATATTTGAATTCATTTTTCCTGCGCAAAAATAAAACAAATCCCGAGGTTGGCCGAAGGTGAATATTCGGGCGTGTTCGGGCAGGGACAGAACTTGATGTACATCTTAGGCTTCTCTAACGGAAATGTGACACAAAGATGGCGGACCCACGTGTAGCAACATGCACCCGTACATAGTCACTTTCACAAACGTTAGGTTACATTCCAAACGTATTGGTGTGCCAAATGAAACTTAACGACAGTGACACTACCCTGGAATAAATCTGGTTAACTAAGATAGTCATAGTAAAAAAGTAATCCGAAGTTTTAAAATACCTAAAAAAAAAATTTGGTTGTCTGTAAACTCGGTGTACGGACGATAGTTTAACGTGACAACGTCATAACAAAACATTGATGAAATGATTGCATACTTTTATTAATAAAAATTGAATCATTTTTATTTTAATAATAAAAGAATCAATACTTGAAATTATACTAGTAATCATATTTTTGAAATGCAAGAATAATTAACCTTTATTGCCGAAATTGTTGTAATAAGCAATGAAAACAACATTAACTTTTCATTTCACTTTATAAACAATCGACGAAACAGTTCACGTGTAGATGTCTTGAAATTAATTTTAAAAACGCCTTTAGCTATAAAGTTTAAATATAATTATGAACAAATTTTCTTATAAATAAAGTGTAATCAAATATCTATCATCAATTATATGAATCACCATAATTTTTTAGTCAATTGTAACATAACCTATTATTACTGCACTCGCCGACAGCGTAAAGGAACACAGCGTAACGGAACAATGAGCGTAACGGGACACTTATTCGTGCGTCCAGCCGGCGTTCATCGATTTATTAGACGTTGTCACGTCAAAAATTCATAACTCTCTTAGTAGGCACACTATAAAATCCGTTCATGTGTTCGTTAACCTTATAAATATTATCAAAACGTTTGTCTGAAATAATTTTTGATTACAACCAACCATTGCTGCAAGGGGTGGCTAAAGAGAAATTAATAATTCCCTTAGTAGGCATACCATGAAATCCGTTCACACTGTTCGTAAATGTTATAATTGCTATCTTAAACTTTTGTCAGAAATAATTTTTTATAAGACGAACCATTGTTCCAGGGGTTTGAAAAAATAAAGGCGTAGAATTTAAAAATTCTCATTATTTCCGTACCATGCACTATTAAATACGTTGTTTTATTGTTGTAAATAAACCTTAAATTATTATCTACAACTTTCATCTAAACAATTTTTATACGACCAACCATTACTGCAAGGGATGGAATAAACAGTGGTAGGCTCACCATTATATTCGTTCGAATTGTTGAAAAAAACCTGGGGTTGAAATAATAAAATTAATGAAACTTCCATTCCATGTACTTTATCGAATTTATGTTTATTTTTTATTTAACTTTTTAAATATTGTTGAAAACTTTTGTTTAAGTAAATATTATGTAACAGATTATTACTGCAAGGGTGGAAATAACAAGGATATAAATACAAAATAGTCAATACTTTTTAATAGATATACTATCAAATCCATTTTAATTTATTTTAAACTCCTAAACTTTATCTAAAACATTTGGCTGAAACAATTTTTTGAAACGAATTATTACTGTAAAAACAGTGTGACATTTTAAAAATTTTTAAATTTCCTTAATATTGAACTCGTCAGAATTTATTTTTAACTATATTAATAGTACAGCTCAAAAAAATTATTTGATCAAGTATTGTTGCAAAGGCTGAAAAATAGTTTTTGTAGATCAAAAATAATTGCATAACTTAGTAGGCATAACATGAAATTCGTTAAGACATTCAATGCTGGATGCATTAAGTTAAAACATTCAAAATATTTTCGCTGCATGGAATATGAGAAAACATTTTATCGATCTTTTTTTAATATTGGAGGAAATATAGTTAAGTTGTTAAAATGTTTCAGGAGTTTATAGAAGTTTCTAAAATATATCCAGAATAAATAATTACTTAGAAATCTACCTACACCTGTAGGTGGTGCCACAGTTGGGCCACAGTTTTTCTGAATGACACTAGGCCAATGAAAATCCTTCAAGGAAATAGTATCGAATCACGAGCGTCCCAGTTAACAGGTGACACGAGTCAGTAGCCAATGAGCAGATGTAATTTTCCCGCGTGCATAGAGGATCATGGAGTATATCCTACATGTCATTGAAATCGCGAATTTTTCCAGTCTCTAAACATTTAACACTTATTATGTATACTAACTTTAATAATAATAAATTTAAAAATATTTTTATTTTACTGTTTGTTTATTCTTTAAGACTATATATTAGTATGTACTGACAGTATTATCGCAGTGCAATTAAATGCTAAATACCGATTATTATTTCACAGAACAAAACAATTTGTTGCAGCCGCTCACTATTAATAACGCGGCATTTGATAAAAATTATGTGCAAAGTTCAAAAATGAAAAAAAAAATTAAATTTTAAATTACATAAAATAAATTGTTGAAAAAATCTGAAAACAAGATGGCTTCAATCAATTACATTCCTTAAAAATAAATAATCAGTGCTATCAGATGATGCTTTTTCTGAAATACAACAGGAAAACGTACTTCCAAAAGTTGAGTGCAGCGGATTCGCGTAATTTCCAACTAATAACGCTACTCGATAACAAAGGATTGTTTTTATTTCCAGATGACTGTTATCATCGTAGAAACAGTATGAACTGGCATGTGGAAAGAAAAATAAAGGGCCCAACTGCTGTAGATTCGACAAGACTCAGAAGGTTTGGTTAATGCTCCAAGATTGTTCCATTCATATCACATTCAAAGTATTCGTACATTTACAAAAGATATCCGTGAATTTACTTTCCAGTTTTGGTTCAGGCCACGCTCGTGAAAATGTTGTGAAGACATAAAAATTTTGCGACAGAGTACACAAGAAAACTGAAAGGTTTTTAATTTCTTTTTATTTTCTGGTAGGTCTACAGTTGGCAGACTGCACGGCCTAACTCCACCTTGACTTGACCTTCTGGCGCGATGCCAGTTCCTGTGGACTCTCAAGAGTCTTTACAACAGGTTTCGTTGGAAACTTAGTATGCGAGAACGAATGTCCAAGTTTGCGGCCCCTCCTTTCAGGTTCTCTCTCTCGACTTAACAAACTCTTGAATTTTGTTTTTAATCACACTGCACTGAATGTTTCAATTACCTAACTACATTTCACACAGCACGTAACGTCGCCTTAGTTTGACATCGAGATGTTCTTGCAATGTTACATAAATGTGTCAAAACCTGTATGTGGTTAGAAAAAAAAAAAATATTTTTTTTTTTTATTTCTGTACGTAAAATGTAACTTTTTAGTGCCGACTATACAGATGGTTCTACGCTACAAATATGTTCCCCTATCATTTATTTTATTAGTAATCTACGTTAATTGAAATCTGACTTGAAAACCTCAATTACTTCTTTCGTATATGTAGATATGTAAAATCGTTTATTGTCGCCTGTCGTGTTCTGTTTCCTGCTTTTTTTGTTCATCCCCTAGGTCTAGACAAGGTTAAAGAGAAGGCGTAAACAATAAAAAAAAGTGATCTAGTTTTTCCACTACTTGCTAGTGATGTGTAAACATTTAATCTCGGTAACGTGCAAACACAGTTCGTGTTGCAAATAAACTTATAATACTAAACTCGGGCATGAAATTTAACGTAGAATTCTTTAAAATAATGCCGAGCGTTATAAATAAAAAAATACGTTTTTCAAATACCAAAATTTCTGTATGCGAATCACACGTTATACTTTCTGCGTCCAAGCTAGAATTCGCTGCCTGAATCTTGAACGTTGTTTTTCACCATCAAACGCAGATATCAATTAGCAGAACGGAAAAAAAGGAAAATTTTAATGATTGGAAACGGCTAAGATGAAACCCTGGTTTTGGGCCTGATTATACAAGGAATTTTATTAAAATACTGCCTATCTTGTTAAAATTTACCAAACGGTTAATACTATGAAGTTTCAGCACACGTTAGAAGTGGAAAACTCTAAGGCATTACTAAAATATTAACCCGAAACATTTTAAAATACACATTACAAAACTAAGTAAATGTTTGTATATTTGTTTTTGCTTAAACAACTGAAATCAGTCATTGAATACGTCCTAAAAACAAACATTAACCTTATCGAACATTATTCAACATTATCATATTAAAATGTTATTTTAAAAAGTTTAAAGAATATTTCCAGTGACTAAATTTTAATTACGCCCCTTCATGTTACCAAGCGCGCGCTCTACCGCTGTAGGATTAAGAATTTTGGAAATTTAAAAAAAGGAATATGTATTACAATTATATTAATGTGTTATATATGTATTAATATATCACTATATTTATGTACCATTGTAATGCCAGGTTCCTCAGTTACTTTAAAACTTGTGATTACTTTTTACCAGGACTATTTTAGTTTACCAAATATATACCAGGGTAGTTTCACTGTTATAAAGTTTCATTTGGCACACAAATACGTTTGGCATGTCCCCTAATGTTTACGAAAGTGACTATGTACGGATTTATGTTGCTACACGTGGGTCCGCCATCTTTGTGACACATTTCCGTTCACCGACTTCCGTTCCATTTTCATCTACCAAAGGCCATTTTCCGAGAGCTAAGATGTTTACACATCAAGAACTCCAATAAAGCATATATATAATCGAGATTCCAAAGACCGCTGATCAAGCAAGATGCATACCTGTGATCTGATAAGTCTACGTAAAAGCGAAGGTATTAAAAAGCCCAATAAAAATATGTCGAGTGTAGAGACCTGCAAAATTCGCGGATTCATTCGGTGATAGGCTAGAATTAAAACACATATACCTCTTAGATAATTTTGCTATTGGCTTACTGTTCATATGGACGAATCTCAACCAGTTATAAACCCTCAACCAAAGAAGGATCGAATCCCAGACAAACCAGCTGAGACGACTTACAAGTCGGCAGCCAATTAACTTGCGTTATTTTCCCGGGTGTACAGGTGTATGTGCAGTCTATCCTGAAGGCAATCGAAACCGCGAATTTTGCAGGTCTCTAGTCATGTGTGTATTTATCAATCTTAAGGCATGTGTGCTGTTCGGTTAATAGAGGTATAAGACTATGCAGTGTGTGTGTTCTAAAGTTAGGAATTCGTTAGCAAAAAAAATCAGTAGTTATATAAAGGTTAAAAATAGAAATTTGTTTAATAGCTTGAAATGAACTCAATAGGAAGACTCTTGAAATTGCCTTCAATAAGTGAGTGTTGTTAAACAAATATGATAATAAGACATCCGAAGATACTTGGTGTTTAGCTTCATTATAACAACAACAAAAACGATTTGCTATAAAGTTGGGAAATATAAGAGTCGTTCTCATTACGAATTCAGTTATTAATTAACATGGGGGAAAGATCGCACATTCCAACTCCCAAACTTGGTACCTCCATGGTTTGGACAACCCTTCTAAATTCGCGTTGTTATGTCGGCCAAGCCAGTAAACATTTTTTTTTTTACAATATACGAACATACACATATATATCTGGCGTAATCCAGTTTCAC
This sequence comes from Bacillus rossius redtenbacheri, assembly GCF_032445375.1. Taxonomy (NCBI): domain Eukaryota; kingdom Metazoa; phylum Arthropoda; class Insecta; order Phasmatodea; family Bacillidae; genus Bacillus; species Bacillus rossius. The sequence continues at coordinate 8,604,427 of NC_086341.1, read as the reverse complement.
AACATTATACTTTTGGCAGCAGCGCTACATCCAGAAGGTTAACAGGTACAGGGAAACAAGTATCGAGAACTAGCGTAGCTGCTCCCAACTGTATTCTTATTTTCTCGCTTTGACGACTTGGAACGGCAGTCAAATGTCTTTTAAATGTTAACCAAAATATAAAAATGCAATGGATTTACGTGGCCATTGCCTGAATTCAGTTAGATTCTAGTATCCAACATTTATTACAATTATAATTGATTACCATGTGCTTGAAAAACTGGAGTATGCAATCAATCGTAAAAATTTCCATTTCTGAACTTTATTTGTTGAGGTTTGTTATGCAAAGCAATTTTTTTCCTGCGGATGTCATTAAATACAGAACAGTTATGTTGTAAGGTTTTTGTATAAAACTATTTTTTGTTCTAAGGAAATGTGACTTTCCGTCACAAAAATTATACAAATAAACATAATTTAAAATTTTATTTAAAAAAACGAAACTTAATTAATTTAATAAAAATATATCATTTTTAAGTGGACAACATAAAGACTTTAAAGATAACTTTTGAGATCTGACCAGCAGCAAGTATAGCTTCCAACACAAGACGCTATAGCATCATTCCGTCAGCAGAAGGTCAGCAACATCGGGATACGAAGGAATGATAGGAAGTTTAAAAAGGGAACGCGCCCGAAGTTAAAGAGATGCTGGTGTCTCGGGGTCTTGTTCAGATGTTCCTTGGCGAGTACCTATCAAAAGAAGAGATAGTTAGAGACCGGAAAAATTCGCGATATCAATGACCTGCAGGATATACTCCATGATCCTCTATGCACGCGGGAAAATTACATCTGCTCATTGGCTACTGACTCGTGACACCTGTTAACTGGGACGCTAGTGATTCGATACATTTTTTGTTAAAGGTTTTTTTTATTGGCCGAGTATCATTCAGATAAACTGTGGACCAATCACTGATGCAGTAAAAAGGCAAACGTTTTTGGATTCTAGACTATCACGAAATGAATCCGCGAATTTTTCCGGTCTCTACTTATAGTTAAGAACGTACTGGCGGCTCGCACGGCTGCGAGGTGGGTCAGGTGACCTTGTAGCGGTCATCTGGACTGTAGGCTGCCCCCCCCCCCCCCCCACCCGGGTGGGGCGAGGCCCATTGACGCAGCGCATACCTCGGGTGATTAGCGGCCCAGCCTCGCTATCCCCCTCCCCCCCTCCCAAAAAAAAAAAACCCTCCTTCCACGGAGCTTTGTCACCGAACCTGAGCCTTCCTTCTGGAGGGTTCTGCGGCCTTCCGAGAACGCCGCTGTTCTCGGAGCTTCGGACGACGGGTCGACCCGGGTGACGCGACACGTCGAGGGTTCGCGAGAACGTTCCGGAAGGGGGCCGGGAGGCATGAAAGCGACGGCGCCGGCCTCCGAGCCAGCGGAGAGGGGAGAGTGGAGTTAAAGGGGGCGAGCGATGGGCTCCCTGCGTGGAGACTGGCGTATCGGGGAGCGAGCGAGTCGTTCGAGGCGGTGTTTCGGGACGTGGGTGACAGATAAAATGCAAGCAGCAGGTAGAGCTAATGTCGTGGCGAGCTTCAGTGGGGGAGAGTTAAAAAAAAAACAAGTGCACTTGCAAAGGTGTGATTAATTGGTGGGCAGACATTTATACTGTAATTTAATGAATAGTGAAATAATTAGATAATAAATAAAACTGTAGTATTTTTAATTGGGTTATCCTTTGCGAACCCGTTATTTTTTTACAGCTCTAAACAACGTGAACCATTTGCTGTTGGTTAACAAATAAATAAAAATCTAAGGGCAGGTACATACATATCCGAACACGCCACCTATCCGCGATTCAGCTGTTCGCCCGCGGGAAACACGTGCTCTGCCACGTGGTGTGGGTGGTGAAAGGGAGGGGGGGAAACACTTCACCGTGTTTCTCTCTCTCTCTCTCTCTCTCTCTCTCTCGCTCTCTCTCTCCCCGGCTTCTGGTCGGTCAGCCAGGCCGGCGGCGTCCCTCGGGCGTAAACAACCGGTTGCGTCACTGCCACGCCTGCTCGCTCCACCAATCGCGGCGCTGCGTCCGCGCACGCCCGTGTTTGTTTGTCGTCGTCGCCGGTGTTATTAAACTGACATAATATATAATGTCCGTTAAAGACTGTCCCAGTATCAATTGTATATCACAACGGTTCAATTTCGACTATTTACAACAAATCATATATCAAATCTGAATGTAAACTAAAATGTTTTTTTTTCTTCTTGCAAACGTTCAATGTGTGTTATCTTTGGCTACACGGCACACGTCCAACCTAAAGACCAATTCTTCCCACACTTTGGTTAACACGTCCGGAGTAATTGAAGCAATAATTAGCCTCTTCAATTCTGTCTCTCAAGTGTGATCAAAACATTAGGTAGCCGTAAAACGTAGACACGATTGTTTATAAATAGAGACCGGAAAAATTCGCGGACTCATTTCGTGATAGTCTAAAATCCAAAAATGTTGGCCTTTTTACTGCATCAGTGATTGGGCCACAGTTTATCTAAATGATACTCGGCCAATGATAAACCTTTAACAAAAGAAGTATCGAATCACTAGCGTCCCAGTTAACAGGTGTCACAAGTCAGTAGCCAATGAGCAAATGTAATTTTCTCGCGTGCATAGAATCATGGAGTATATCCTACTTGTCATTGATATCGCGAATTTTTCCGGTCTCTATTTATAAAGCCCAAAAGGAAAACATTTCATGGCGTTGCGTTACGCGGAGGCCAGCGGAAATTGGGGCTCTGTCGTCTCGACCATTACGACCAATCCAACGGTCAAAGACTTCGACGTTCAACCACTCTCGTACAAACAGATTCCAATGGGGAGGGCCTCTACTAATTGGGGAAAGAGCTATTCTTTCGTGCTGCAAGCGATAAAACAACAACAAAGCAGTACTCGCGCACGCACTTATCTAAAACTGTTTCAAGTTACTCTTTAATTGTGACCTTATACCAACACTCTACCACGGTTACAATTTATATCTACTATTAAATTTTATAACTGGATAATTCTTTCATGGACATACTGTACAACAAAATAATAAAACGAATTGGTTGTGTGCCAAATCTGACATCAGCAATAAGATTCTTGATAACGTTGTTTGTCTCAATAGCTGCACGTGGTAGAAGTTAATTTCAAACTAAAATCAATCAAGAGTTATCTTGGGTCCACTGTGAGTCAATCTCGGGGCCATATTTGTAAAATTAAAACAAATAAGTGAAAGGAATTGATTTTGTTGTGATTTTTCAATTCTCAGAGAGTAAATGAGGGAAAAAAATGGTCTTATTAGTGTTGATATGCTTACAATGTTAAGCAAATAAACCAGAAAATAGGACTTGGAACTATAAGTGACTTTTTTTTCTTTGAATAACATAATTTTGGTTTATAAGGGATGGGGGCGTTAAGAAATTTTCCATGCCAGGTATCACCTGACTACTACGCCACAGTGAGAACTGAAAGGTTGTTCTTCCGGTTTTATATCTTTCATTAGTTTCACTACTGCTGCCAGTGATCATCAGAAGAAAAAAACTTACAAGTTAAATAAACAAGAACTGGTTACATATGATGGTTAACCTACCGGTCACTTACGTTATTAACAATTCTGCAAATATGTTAATACGCCAATGACATACGTTTGTTCCATAAACCCGTTTAATTGGTAGGTTAGCACTTGACAAATTGTCACATTTTCAACCGTCAGCTCCAATTTTTTATGAAAAAAGTATGCGTACAAAATTGTCACACAATCTACACAATTGTAAATGCAATTTTGTAAAGTTGTTAAGATTTTATGTTTGAAAAATAAGTCGATATGCATACCAATTGGACAATTTCCTGTAACCTAGATTTATAATAATTAATAAAGCAACGTAAACATAAATTACACGGAATTATTTTTCCCCCAACCTAACTTAACGCTAAAGTGTTATATGTTTTGAAGGGGTCCAGTTTAGGGGGCGACCTAAGTTGCGTCTCAGGCCTAAGCCTATATGCCTAAATAATACTGGGCAGTCATAGTTAATATTAAAATAATACATATATGTTATTATAGCTATACGACTTAGAGCATTTATTTTTACTTCTATGAGGGAATCTGAAGAATCGGGAAGTTTATTTGTTTGACGATGAAAAAAAAAAAAAAAAGTGTGGAGTTTGAACACTGCAGGTTTATCACGAAAAAATAATACAAAAATGTACAACTTATGGTTTTTAGTAGTTTCCATATATGGAATACGCCTTTGAAATTAGAGCTGAACAACTAGTTTAATGCAAATAATACAAGTATTCACGATGGAGCAATTGGTGTTTACATAATGTTTAATTTAAAAAGTTCTACAACCATCTCAAAACTTGTCACTGTCGTCTATTGGTCCCGGAGTGACAGCAGCGGCATATTTGTCCCGCATAATTCATTAGGCTGTCCTGTTATCGGTCCTCCAGAGTGTTCCAGATTTGTTTTTTGTTTATTTTTCGGGCAAGTTTGTACCTTTACCTCGCCTTCTGCGTTTCTGCGAACGACACCGCGACGCAGGGGCGTAGGGACAGGGGGGGGGGGGGACAGGGGGGACGTGTCCCCCTGAATATTTTGGGTGGAGGGGACTGTCCCCCCCAACTTTCTAGACCGTGATATTTTTATTTTATAATATTATTCTGCCGAACTTTATTTGTAATTTCTTCACTCTCAAATTTTATCTTAAGGAAGCAATAATAATTTTAATATCGATGTATCCAATGGTTAGATACAAAACCTGCTTAAAAAGCGCTATTTTGCACTTTTAAAATCAAAATTTTCCGGTGGAGGACCCCCGGACCCCCCCGTCTTAGTAAGAGGGGAATGGGTTTACATGACATCAAAATCATTATTTGTCCCCCCCCCCCCCCCAACTTCATGAACACAGCTACGCCAATGCCGCCACGCATTACACATTATTGCGCCTCTTGCGTTCGGTGGAAAAAAAAATAAAGAAGTTTCTTGGAGTCCCCTGACCGGTAGTCGCACCCCCAAGGGGGGGGGGAAGGGGGGAGGGGGGGATATTTGCGACGGAGTTCGAGCGGCGGACCGAACGGGGCGAAAACCGACCGACCTTCCAGCGGGAAAACCAGTCCGATCAGGAGCGCGCCGGCCTCTGCTGCGTAGCTACACCGGTCGCCAAGGAGGTTTGGAGACGGCGCGCCGGCGGCACAACAACCTCTTTGGCGGGACACCCCGTCCGCGTTTAGGTGGAGAAGATTTAAGATGTACTTACATCAAGTTCTGTCCCTGCCCGGAACACGCCCGATATATTCACCTTTCGGCCAACCTCGGGATTTGTTTTATTTTTTTTTGCGCAGGAAAAAAATGAATTCAAATATTAAAAGTGGTCGGTTAGGTTAGCTACATTAAAAACACTTTAAAACACTATGGACTGTTAGTTAGGTTAGTATAGCTACATTAAAATAAACAGAGAAATATAAATATATATATATATATATATATATATAAATGAACCCGAGGTTGGCCGGAGGTGAATATTCGGGCGTGTTCGGGCAGGGACAGAACTTGATGTACATCTTAGGCTTACCGTTTAGGACGCAGCCCACAGCTCGCGGGGACGACGTGCCAAAACCCCCAAAAACCCGAACAGTTCCGAAGTGTACCGAAATAAAAATTTTCAGGTTATGTTCGGGTATTGCAACTAAAATGAAAGGTTGGTTAGGTTGGATTAGCATGATTTGAAATACTCTGGCCGTTAAATGTAAAAAATCAATGCAATATGGCGTTTCTTCTTTTCACGAACGATCGCAAAACTTCGGAACTGTTCGGGTGTAGTCTCATCTATGAAAACCATAGACAGACAAAAGACGGCAGCTGGCGCGCGCAAGTGCGCAGTTACAAATGTGTGACCCCAATACTGAACTGTTTGAATAAAATTTGTCATGGGAGGACGCAAATGCCTGTTCGTCAATTTTGTGTAAATATCTCGTAAGTTTGAATTATCTCAGTTACAAGATAGTAAATTTTGGATGTTTCATGACCAGTAAGAACATTAAATTTTTTTAAATAAAATCGTGTGTCCAATGGAATACTATTTGTAAAAAAAAATCACAGACCGTGGTTTACGTGAGTTTACTATTTAATTGAATTGAATTTTCTTGTTTAATTTTATTCCGTGGTATTAACTACAGTTCACAGGGATGAGAGCCAAACCCGAACAGTTCCAAAATTCTCCAAAGATCGACGGTCACTCGTAAAAAAAAAAAAACAATATTGCAGGGATTTTATATTTTAAGGTCATAAAGTAACTTAATCAAACAAACCTTTCATTTTAGTTACGATAATCTAATCTACCCTCCCGGAAAAATAAAATAACTATTATTTTATTTCACATGACCTTTTACTTCGGTAAGCATCGGAACTGTTCGGGTTGTGGTTATGACTGCCATCCCTGGAACTGTATGCTATCCTTAATGTTTCATAATAACTAACTTTGCATTTTATGTTTCGTAACAAACAGTTTTAGATCACTAGCGTGACAATTCACAGCTCGCGAATAGTTTTTTTTACTAAGTATCTGGTGACTAAAAATTTACGACCCAATAAAAAATACAAAAAAAAATTACAAGTTGATTTATCTAAATGTACAGGAATGGCCTTGAATCAACGTAATGTGTCGATTATTGTTGGTTCTATGATGGCAACTTCCTTCCTTCCCCCGACATTACCCAAATGTATGAGCACTAAGTCGGTATTTTAATGGTTCAAGGAGTAACTCGTTCTTTTTGACGTGACGTCTAATAAATCGATGAACGCCGGCTGCACGTACGAAAAAGTGTCCCGTTGCGCACATTGTCCCGTTACGCGGTGTCCCGTTACGCTCATTGTACGCTTGCGCCGCATCTATCTCTCTTCCACTCGATTGGAACAATCATCGATTTGACTTTTTCGAGGCACATTAAACTTGAAACACTCCCATTCGTTTCCTACTTTTCCTATCATCGTCCTATCCTTAAAAGAATAACACAGATTGGAAGAAGTTAAATAGCAAACATGTATAAAAGTTATAGTTAAAATAATCTCTTCGTTAAAGTAATAAACATATTTGAATTAATGAGTGCAAATAAAAGTAAATTTATCAATTCAATTGTAGATTTCATTTCACTCCTTCTTTGTATCCATACAAAATAGTGATAATTCAATAAAAATGATTAAATATTATTCATAAAAGTATGCAATCATTTCATCAATGTTTTGTTATGACGTTGTCACGTTAAACTATCGTCCGTAAACCGACTTTACAGACAACCAATTTTTTTTCCCCAGGGGCCGCGGTCTCCTGCCCAAGACGTCCCGGCTTCGATCCCCGCAGCTGCGACAGCTGACCTATCAGTGACCGTCGGCGAGGAAGATGGCGTCCGAACAAAACATGAACTCAGTGACTGTTCTTCTTGAAATGAAGAGGGAATCAGGAGGAAAAGTGGAAGACGACCTGGGAGTTGATGAAGAGTGCCCAACGGGACATGAAGAATAGAATGGAGAATCACCAAGAAGAGATGAAGAATGAAATAAGTAACAGCCAGAAGAGGTGAAGAACGTCAAGAAGAGATGAAGAATGAAATATGTAAACAGCCAGAAGAGGTGAAGATCGCCGTGAAGAGTTAAAAGTTGACTGAAATAATAAGGGCCAAGAATCCATGAAAGAGGCACACGAACATTAAGAGGAGCGATGTAATTTGTGAGTTGAAAAATAATGTTTACAGGCTGCTCATCAGCTGCAGCAGCATAATCGTAATAATAATTTTTTACAAATGCCCCAGACATAAATTAGGTTCATCGCGAAATTTATTTGGTTAAAATTAATGAATATGAATTGAATAGTGAACTCAATTTTTGCACAAGTGGTTTTCACAGCCGTAAGCATGACTTTCTGTGCACTAGCCTTTTTTTTAATATAATTGTGAACCCATTAGTAGGTACCCTATTTTCACATTTTTTTATGAGACGTCTTAGCCCTCGATATACAGCATTTGTTAGGAGTAATCTCGCGGATGCGTTGGGAGTCGCATTAAAGGGAAGCCTAAGATGTACCTACATTAAGTTCTGTCCCTGCCCGAACACGCCCGAATATTCACCTTCGGCCAACCTCGGGATTTGTTTTATTTTCGCGGCAGGAAAAATGAATTCAAATATTAAAAGTGGTCGGTTAGGTTAGCTACATTAAAACACTTTAAAACACTATGGACGGTTAGTTAGGTTAGTATAGCTACATTAAAATTAACAGAGAAATATATAAACCCGAGGTTGGCCGAAGGTGAATATTCGGGCGTGTTCGGGCAGGGACAGAACTTGATGTACATTTTAGGCTTCCCCGCATTAAAGGGAAATGTGTAACAGTGGTGCTGCCATCTGTGGCGGATAATGCGAATCAAAGTTCACAAAGACAAAAAAGGAAACTTTATAATATTAACTGTTTCATTGAATATTTACAAAAATTCCTCGTTTACTATATCAGGTACAAAGTCGGGGGGTTCAGTAATATTTTTTTTGTTCAAGTCTTTCACGCTTTTATCAAGCCATTTCATTATATTATTTAATTTTTTTCGGCCTGCAAATAAAACGATTAAATACTTAGTTGACGTAAATGTTCCGGGAGCGCATTCTAGCGGTGGGCGCGCGAAAAAAAACCTACGTGCTATTCGCGTCCAGAAATGTAGTTGGAAAAAAAAATAGTATGCGTATATTTTATTTCAGAGAAATTCTATGTTGAATTTCGTGTCCCGAGTTTCGTATTACAAGTGGTTTTTTTTTTCCACGTGAATTTGCTCGTTACCGAGGTTTGATGTTGGCAAGCCTTCATTTCACAGACGAGAGAGCCACACCCGAAGTTCCCCGAAGTTACCCGAAGTTCCCCGAAGTTCCCCGAAGTTCCCCGAAGTTCCCCGAAGTTCCCCGAAGTTCCCCGAAGTTCCCCGAAGTTCATGCTCGCCTTTTTTTTCCGTTCTATCTCATTGTATAACCCGGTGTGGCATTAAATTTTGCGGTCGATTAGGATAGGTTAGCTACATGATAAATACTGTAAAACATCGTGGATGGTTGGTTATATTAGGTATTGCATAGCTACATTAAAAATACTGAAGAATCATTTTATGGTTGAACTTAGCAAATAACTTTTTAATATGTAGCTATCCAGGAATATGAAACCGTTTACATGATTTCAGAGTATCTTTAATGTAGCTATCCTAACCAAATCAACCGTCCACAATTTTTAAAAATATTTATAATGTAGCTAACCTAACCTTTTACAATGAACCAAAAAAAAAACAAAAAAAAAAAAACGAAGATGTGCACGATCGGTCGTTCGGCTCTCTCGTCTGTGAAAAGAAAGCTTCCCTTAGATGTTAACGCATCTCTGTTTTTTCTTTTCCAGCTCGGGTTGAATGGGGCAGCCAAGAGTGGGCGAAGACAAGGGAGGAAGCGAGAAGTCCAGAGAGAGCCCGTATAACCCGGTGACCTTGGAAAAGGAGGCTCAACGACCTTGACCCTCCCACCCCTCCCCCCATTCTTAGAAAGAGATGATGCCGGTGGCTACACTCGCCAGTGACCAGTGCGTCGGTCACGGACCCCCACTCCTCCCCCTTCCTTTCCCCCCCCCCCCCCCACCTCTTTGTCTTCTCGAACCTTCCCGTTGGAAAAGTTCTCTCCCCACCCCATCCTCATACCGCCGAACAGGACTGCTCCACGTGTCTCGGCGATGCTATTGCGTCATGGAGCACCACGTGGACGCAGAGACGATACGACCCCAGCTGTTGAAACTACCGGCAGCAGCCAAGGCCGCCGACACGTGTCCAGTACCCGCGGACAGTTCCAGGCGGACAAGACATACATAGAGACCGGAAAAATTCGCGGATTCATTCCACGATAGGCTAAAATACAAATCGTTATACCTCAGTGCTGCCTCTGCTATTGGCTCACAACTCACCTGGATGACTCTGGGCCAATGAGAAACACCCGACCAAAGCTTTTATCGAATCACAGGCTGCTACGCTGGAACGTCTCACAAGACAGCAGCCAATGAGCGGGTGGCATCTGACCGAGTGTACACGTAGAACTATGGAGTTCATCCCTGCAGGTCATTGAACCCGCGAATTTTTCCGGTCCCTAGACATACCATCCATTTACCTCTTTTGGTCAAAAAAAAAAAAGCAGTGTTGTGGTACGGTACACTGTAATTTTTCTGTAAACTGAAGAGAAAATATCCATGTCAAATTATTACATTCTCATGGGGGGGGGGGAACCCGAATCACTACAAAATACTTTTTTTTGCATTATTACTGGATTCGGATTCCTACTTGGGCATTTATTCGTTGTCCCATTACATACCTACAATAGTTAAAAGTTATTCCCTGTATAGCTTTCCAGTATGAACTGCGCACACAAATAAGGATTATTACACAAAATAAAGTCCAATCAATGGTTTAATAAAACTATGCTTGAATGAAACGTCAATAAAAAATTAAGTTATGCCCAAATTCTTGCAAGAAATACTTAAGTGTTGTATCGAAATATGTAGTTCATAAATACAAAAAAGAACCACATAAAATGTTTTACAACGTTAAAATATCTTTCTTATAACATTGTAAAATATTTCTTGGCAACTGGTTTCCAAACGAATCTTTTTTGTGAAAGTACAGAAAAAAAAGTTGTTTTCTGTGTGGACAGCAGTCTCAGCACTTGCTTTGGACGATTTCAGAGAAACAAGAGTAAACTGGTATCAGAATGGCCGATCCGGGAATAAAACAATCGAACACAGGTTCTTTTTAATGAGAATCTAGTATCTCACCACTGTGACACCACACTCCGTGACTATACACAATCTGAACTCAAATGAAAAAATTCGGGCAGTAAATACATAAATACACTCAAATTTGAAAATATAAGTACGACTTACTGTCTGAATTGCTTCCCAAGCTAGTATACTCTATTTGAATTTCGATATTAACAACTTGGATACAGAAAATAATAACTAGAGACCCGAAAAAATTCACAAATTTATTTAGCGATAAGAACGAATCCAAATACGTTGGCCCTTTTTTTTATGCTGCTTCAATGATTGGGCCACAGTTCATCGGAAGGACTCTTAGACCAATGAAAAACCCTTTAACAAAAGAAGTGTCGAATCACAGGCATCCTAGTCAACAGATGTCACGAGTCAGTAGCCAATGAGCTGGTGTAATTTTCCCGAGTGCATAAGAGGATCATGGATTCCTTCCTATACGTAGGTCACTGAAATAGCGAATTATTCCGGTCTCTAGAAATAACAGAGAAAGTATTAAGATGAAACACTAAGCAACCAGGATAATGTTTAATTCAACACAGTTTTGAAACCTAGATTTCGACAAGCACTACATTACTCTTCCGCGTCACAAAATATGTACGAGAAATTAAGGGTTTAACCTCAAGTAACCTGAAGTCATTTTACGTCAGTTACAATGTTTTGCGGTGGTTGAAGGACTTTGTTCAATTGATCATCATCCGGACGGCCCGAAAATTTCGCGAATTCTTTTCTTCGCCAGTTGAGACTGCAAAACGTTTACACCTTAGCATCGCTTTGATGACAAGTTTGACAATGGTCTCGTCACTCCCATCTGTGACTTATGGACCAGTCAGCTGCCACCTAGCAGGAGAGAGACCGAATTGCATCCACCCATTAAAAAGAAGCGAAGGTTCACATAAGTAGAGACCTGCAAAATTCGCGGATTCAGTGACCTCCAGGATAGACTCTACTACACTTTACACACACGGGCAAAAGCCACCTGTTCATTGGCTGCTGACTTGCGAGTCGTCTCGACTGAGTGTCTGTGATTCGACACTTCTTTGAGTGAGGGATTTTTCGCGATAAAAAATTTCTGAATGTTCATCAAGACTGCAACAAGGTACACACACACGTGTTACTGGCGGCCATCAGTCGAAAGAGCCGTTACTTCCGCGCCGATGCACCGCCAGCAGATACGTGTCTGGAAGAAACTCTTCCAAATCACGAAAAGTAGATGGTGTACTGCTACAGTGTTTTATGGGGGGATTAGGTTTCACCATCTTGCAATAAAGCTTTCATGCTAATTTTAATTTTCTGGTTCGACATGGAATAGGATTTATCTTTGGCTGCTTGTTGAAGTGTACACTTAATGAACTGGTGTGATTCAAGACTTCCAGCTGGCCTGGAGACCCGTGAAGACTTCCCAACTAGCCTGGAGGTCCGTTAAGACTTCCCAACTAGCCTGGAGGTCCGTTAAGACTTCCAACTAGCCTGGAGGTCCGTTAAGACTTCCAACTAGCCTGGAGGTCCGTTAAGACTTCCAACTAGCCTGGAGGTCCGTTAAGACTTCCAACTAGCCTGGAGGTCCATGAAGACTTCCAACTAGCCTGGAGGTCCGTGAAGACTTCCAACTAGCCTGGAGGTCCACGAAGACTTCCAACTAGCCTGGAGGTCCACGAAGACTTCCAACTAGCCTGGAGGTCTGTGAAGACTTCCAGCCAGCCTGGAGGTCTGTGAAGACTTCCAACTAGCCTGGAGGTCCATGAAGACTTCCAACTAGCCTGGAGGTCCGTTAAGACTTCCAACTAGCCTGGAGGTCCGTTAAGACTTCCAACTAGCCTGGAGGTCCATGAAGACTTCCAACTAGCCTGGAGGTCCGTGAAGACTTCCAACTAGCCTGGAGGTCCACGAAGACTTCCAACTAGCCTGGAGGTCCACGAAGACTTCCAACTAGCCTGGAGGTCCACGAAGACTTCCAACTAGCCTGGAGGTCCACGAAGACTTCCAACTAGCCTGGAGGTCCACGAAGACTTCCAACTAGCCTGGAGGTCCAAGAAGACTTCCAACTAGCCTGGAGGTCTGTGAAGACTTCCAGCCAGCCTGGAGGTCTGTGAAGACTTCCAGCCAGCCTGGAGGTCCGTTAAGACTTCCAACTATCCTGAAGGTACGTGAAAACTTCCAGCCGGCCTGGAGGCCCGTGCAGACTTCCAACCAGCCTGGAGGCCCGTGCAGACTTCCAACCAGCCTGGAGGCCCGTGCAGACTTCCAACCAGCCTGGAGGCCCGTGCAGACTTCCAACCAGCCTGGAGGCCCGTGAAGACTTCCAACCAGCCTGGAGGTCCGTTAAAGACTTCCAGCAAGCCTGGAGGCCCGTGAAGACTTTCAGCCAGCCTGGAGGCCCGTGCAGACTTCCAACTAGCCTGGAGGTCTACGAAAACTTCCAGCCAGCGTGTGAAGACTTTCAGCAAGCCTGGAGGTCCGTGAACACTTCCAGCCAGCCTGTGAAGACTTCCAGCTGGCCTGGAGGCCCGTGCAGACTTCCAACCAGCCTGGAGGCCCGTGCAGACTTCCAACCAGCCTGGAGGCCCGTGCAGACTTCCAACCAGCCTGGAGGCCCGTGAAGACTTCCAACCAGCCTGGAGGTCCGTTAAAGACTTCCAGCCAGCCCGGAGGACCCGGAAGACCCGGGGCAGGGGCGGCCGGGGACTCACCCAGGGACAGCGCTATCAGCTGCTTGCCGGGGTTCGGCTCCAGATGCAGGTTCTCGACGACGGCGCGGATGGGGTTGTGCGTGGCGCGCGCCAGCCCAGAGCAGCGCACGTCCCAGCTGCACCTCGCGGCGTCGGCGTCGTCTTCTCCGCAGGGCTTCATGTCTCGCGGTCAAGGGGGGACAGGGGGGCAGGGGGGCAGGTCCCCTGGGGGTTCCGGCGCGGATCTGCCCGCCGCGGGACCGACCGCCGGCCTTTATACACTCCCGGCCTTACCTCTCCCCCTCCTTCCCTCCCCCTTCCCCTTCCTCCCGCGGACACCTGGACCACGCGTGACCGGCGCCGCGACAGGAAACCTGCCGCCTCCGCCCGCGTCCTTGCACCCGAACACACGGCGACAACAGAACAAACACAAACAAACATGTTTGTAACTTCGTTGCAACGTGACGTAGTAGGCTTTCCGGACATACGCATAGTCTAGAATCAAAAAAACTTTTGCCTTTTTTTACCGCATCAGTGATTGGACCACAGTTTTTCTTTCTTTTGAATGACACTCGGCCAATGAAAAAACTTTCAACAAAAGAAGCATCGAATCACTAACGTCCCAGTTAAAAGGCGACACGAGTCAGTAGCCGATGAGCAGATGTAATTTTCCCGCGTGCATAGAGGATCATGGAGTACATCCTACAGGACATCGAAATCGCGAATTTTTCCGGTCTCTAGCCATTGCTAAGCACAGGTATGTCTGTAGAAGAAAACTAAAAAAAAATACCCAAAAGAAAAAAAAAACACAAGTTAAGCAAAAAAATTGCTGTTGTCAACAGGATATAAACACCACATAATATTCCATTACAGGAATATGGTCAACAAACAAAGAAAAACAAAGAAAAATAGACTAAGAGAACGAAAAAGAAAAACCACAAATGATGACAGCACAAAAATATTGAACTTAAAAAGAATTCATCACAACAGTTGAAACGAGACAAAAACACGACAAAACGAAAAGACGAAACAAACACAATAGTTTTCCAAAACATGGCTATGGTTATTCTATGTCACATCCGAGATAATACCGAGTGTTTTGACGCGAATACAGTTTGGTGTTGAAGCCACATATCTATCATCTCCATCCAAATTTGAAATCACACCACTGGACGGCTAAAGGATCAAAGAATCCGTTACGCTGAATGAGGACTGTGATGCATCGCGCGCGGTGGAGGGGGGAAGCGGCGCCATTTCTAGGTCATTTTAGCTGCGTTTCGAGATTTTCATTTAGTATTAACTTTTGACTCGGAGAAGCTACGACGTTAGTTTGGGTTTCAATCGTCAGCTCTCGTCAAAATCTATCGATTGCACACATAAACATTAGTGTAAAATAATTACAGTGAATATGTATGGTGTTAAAATTAAAAAAAAATTATAATCAAAAATATATAATGCCGGTCTATACGCGTCAAAAAGAAAACTCCCAATACAGAGATCGTATACGGTTAGAAATGGCTTCCCAAAAGCAATCGAATTATACCAATAAAACGCCATATGACCGAGTGAAGCAGTGCCGGGAACGTAAAAGAAAATTATGCGGCCGAACGGATCAACGACGGTGCCAGTACCTACATCTGCAGCTGGGGCGGTTGAAATTATGCAAGTGGATGATGAAATCGCTTCTATATCGACGCCGGACTGTGTAGGCATCGATTGTGTACGATCGTCGATTATAAAGACGCATTGGGCAGCAGCTAGTGAACGTTTCACCTTTGAATATATATACTGTATAGAAGTCGCCAGCCCAGGTTAAAATTTCTAATACGGTTTTGAGGTAGTTGGTTAATTCACCGCCGCAATCGCCACCATCTCTAGGGCATCGACTTGTGGTGGTCCCTAGCGGACAAGTGTCGAACTCTTCAAACACCCCTTCCCCCTCCCGTGGAACGACCTTGAGCTGCAGTGAATGATAGATGAGGGGTGCGGGGAATGACAGCGGGCGACAGTGCTGCGCTCTAAAGTGTAAATAACAACTAGACGATACAGGGCGTCACGGCAGCGCACTGCGGCGGTGAAGTTCCCAAGCTGCTCCTCATACGCTCCTGAAAAACGTAGAGTAAATCCTATCCACTCGCGACTTCTATACAGTATATATATTCAAAGGTTTCACTGCGACGTTTGTCAACAATCCATTCGGACGTAAGTGTGATGTGTGTGATCGTCTATGGTTTCTGTGCTCATCGAAGCCCAACAAAAGAAAATCACTTACCTGTTACGTACACGTATTCACGTACAACACACGGCCGTGTCCATGAGACATCCACAGCCCAATTATTCTACGAAAATTGACGCAGAATAATTTTTTTTTCATACCATGGAAAAGATAACCGAACAGAAGGTTCAGGGACAAAACAAAGCATAAACGTCCGGGTAAGAATGAGAACAATATTCTGTAGCGATTGTTTTTTTTAATGTAAATGTACTAATTTACTAATTATTTTAATTTTTATATTAAAAAAACTAAGTTCACTTTAAAATCACAAAAAACATAGGTTACAAATTATCAAGGAATACTGATTTCACTTACATCCTTAGAACATGAATCCGCAAGAGTTATCTTGGTATGCCAGAAAAACATTTTCAGAAACGTGTTAAGTAGAGACCGGAAAAAATTCTCGGGTTCAATGACCTCCAGGATAGACTCCAATATACACTACACTTTCGGGCAAATGCCAACTGTTCATTGGCTGCTGACTTGTGAGTCGTCTCGACCGAGTGGCCTGTGATTCGACACTTCTATGAGTGAGGGCCTCTAATTGGCCCTCATTACTCCAGATTAACAGAGAACCAATGACAGAAGCAGCACTAAGGTATAATTATTTGAATTTTAGCATAACACGAAATGAATCCAGGAATTTTTCAGGTCTAGTGTTAAGTCAACAGCGAGAACATCTTTCTCACGTGCACTTGCCTGTTTACGGCGGAGTGCGGAACAGGGGAAGTCTCGAGCACGTAGCAGCTATTTCCGAAGATTCGGTTACCTGAAATTACGAGCAGCTCTTGAGATCACTTCGTGCTAAGACTTCGCTGAAGCGTCCGTAAATTTTGCTGCATTTTCTAACAGTGGGCAGGTGCCGGACACCTAAGGTCTTCAGAACATGAAACAAAAAAACTACTTTCGAGAAATGTAACTTTTTTTTATGGATAAGGTAATCAAGTCAAAAACTTTTAAAATAAAAATTAATGTAACAAAATTGAAACTACTTCGTAAACATAATTAGAAACTTAAATTAAAAAATAATAAGTGGCACCTGGTACCTGACGTAACTAAACTTCGAACCCCGAGTGCCGAACATTTTAAAAACATCCCTGCATCGACCACACATGCAGGCATATGCACATTCAGGAATGTCTGCAGATGCTTCATGAGTCCGGGCTCTTAAAATTAAATTTCTGTGTAATCCAAGTCTATTTTCACAATCCTGAAACTGTTATCTAATCAAAAATCATGCAATTAAACGAATACATGGTGAGATAAAAAATTGCTGTTCCTTTTTCTAAAAAGACCCATCCAATAACCTTATAGAAGTGATAGCGTCGAAACTCTTTAGTATTTTATCTTCCCGGACTCTTGAAATAAATTGCCGGGTAAACTAAGTCAATTTTCGCAATACTGAAACAGTTTTCTGTGAAAAAAACCATGGAATTGAACAAATAAATGAAGAGATAAAAAATTGCTTTCCTTTTTCTAAAGTGTTCCATCCAAGAACCTTACAGATGTGATACTTCGAAATTCTTTAGTCTGTTACCTTCCCGGACTCTTGGAAATATAATGCGGGGTAACCAAAGTCAATTTTCACGGTACTTGAACTGTTTTCTGCGCAAAATTCATGAAATCATATAAATAGATGCTGAGATAAAATATTGCTGTTCCTTTTTCTAAATTGACCCATTCAAGAACCTTATAGAAGAGATAACGTCGAAATTATTTAGTCTTTTACCTTCCCTGATAATCTGGAAACAAATTGCTGTGTAAAAAAAATCAATTTTCGCGTTCCTGGAACTGTGTTCTGGAAAAAAAATGGAATTGAAGAAATAAATGGTGAGATAAAAAATTGCTGTTCCTTTTTCTAAAATGACCCATCCAATAACCTTATAGAAGTGATAGCGTCGAAATTCTTTAGTCTTAACTTCCTGACTCTTGGAAATAAATTACCGTTTAAACTAAGTCAATTTTCGCGTTACTGGAACTGTTTGCTGTGAAAAATTCATGGAATCAGAGAAATAGTTGCTGAGATAAAGAATTGCTGTTCCTTTTAAAGTGACACATCCAAGAACCTTATTGCAGCCTTAAAGGGGCTACCAACAAAATAAACACGTGATTAATAAATTTTAATAAAACCCAGCTAGATGGGTCATGGCAGAAAGTAAAACATGTTGTGAATTTTAGCGAACAAGGGATAGAAACGTAAAGCACAACCAAAATTACTACAATAATCCATACAATTTATTGCTCAGATTAAATATGAAATTGCATTAGCCTTTTACATTTGTGATGATACAATTAAGGGTACAAGTCATTTAGTATTCGAGACTATTATTCGACAAATAGTCATGACAAAATATAAGCATACTAATGGAATCAATAAATATAAAAGTTAATATATAATCCCACTCGTGAAAACAATATCATACCATTAGCAACGTATCCAAATATATTACACGAAGAAAATTTATTATAGAGAGTTAACGCCGTACGAGACACCTACATTTCTTTCATTACAAGCATATAAATTCAAAACTAACAAAGCAAGCAATTCCCTAAAGTAACAAACCTACACATAGAACCAACACGATTTATTAAACAGAAACCGAGAAGGTCAAGCTAACTGCTCGCGAGCAGATTCAAACAGGGTGCTCGTGCTTGTGGTCTGTCCAATCCAACGGCCATAGCCAAGTAATAAAATAGAGCAACTATTTACGGCCAACAGCAATGAATAAGAAAATACTTCTTGTACAAGCACGGCCAGTTAAGGTAATCAATACTTAAGGCAATAATAAGAATGAGAATATTAATTCTGGGAAGGGGAGAGGAGGGGGGGGGGGGTCGCACCATGGTTCGAAAATGGCGCAGCAGGCATGCTTCAAATAGAAAATTAACTCCAAAGCAAATTAAGCAGACACAGGAACCGAACTCAAATTTTCTAAAAGTGGCGGCCGAAACGGGATTTGGAAAACAGAGCCCTAACTGGGATTATAAATTGGTAGGCCCCCCCCCCCCCCTGTGGCCTCGGGTCTGTTCCGGTCCGGAGGTGTCTGCGACATGGTTTTGGTACGTATGCTCAAGCAGTCGTAACTTTACATTAGTGTGAAGTGGCCATGCTCTTGTTGTTTATGTAGCTTAAATTATCCTGAGGTTAGGGCTCTGTTTTCCAAATCCCGTTTCGGCCGCCACTTTTAGAAAATTTGAGTTCGGTTCCTGTGTCTGCTTAATTTGCTTTGGAGTTAAATTTTCTATTTGAAGCATGACTGCTGCGCCACATCAATCCTAAAACTGTTTTCTGTACAAAAATCATGCAATTGAACGAATATCTATGGTGAGATAAAAATTTTACACTTCCTTTTTCGAGATTCTGATTCGAGAAATTTGGGATACGACCCGTCTCTATTCAAAACCTTTTCTGGTGATTAAAAGTTCCCGGCAATATCTTCGCTAGTATTTTGGAGGTTATAATTTTTTTTTCCATCCACCCGTCCGTCAAAAGTTTAAAAGTTTGGGAAGCTTTTGACCTGGCGGGCGAACGGTTAGATGGCAATTTCCCAGGATTTCCGATAGGCGTTTAGGTCACACGGACGGATTGAAGACGGACGGACGCGACGGGACATTGTGAGTCCAGCTTCATCTTCCACGCGTTTGGAGCTCGTAAATGAAGTAGGACGACGACGGCTCTCCGATAGTAACACGCTTTAACTAAAAAAAAAATTATGAAGTACAAAGTTGTGATTTGACGCATTATTAGGGGCATGCAGATTTCGCGAAAAGATTTCGTTGTGTTTTAACTTTCATCTAGTCTCGAAATTTTTCGCGAAGTCTGCAGGCCCCTAACGATAGATTATCCAAGGAGAATAAACACGTTTCGTTCCCTTTCTAACAAAGCTAATGCAACAATGCAAAATGAACCTCCACTCGCATGAAACATTGCAAGGGCATAGATTAATTTTTAAAAGATTTCCGAGTTACCAAGCAAGCAAACACAACCGAGGATTTGCTTGGCCATTCAATACTGGCAACGTATGCATCCATGCAAAATTCAGCAGCCTTCCGTGAATGAGATAGGACACGGGCAGACAATTAAAAAAATGGTCCGAGAGCAAACCTAAGTTTGTCAAGGTGACTGCAGCGTTTTAAAACAAGCAATGAGTCAGTGAAGAGCAGAATAATTTTACCCATAGACCGAAGGTTAGCAGGAAGAATTCATTTCAAAAGTAGCCCCCCCCCCCCCTTTTTTGTTGGGTTGATTCAGTGTTTTGCAAAAGAGTTAATAAGGAGGGGGGAAGAGACAAGAAATGAAATATGACCTGACTTCCCCCCTATTCACGTTTTAAAAATAGAACGTTATACGACCGTGGGGGATGGAGTCGTGCAAAAAGGGTAGCCGGGGGGGGGGGACGGTAGGAGGAAGAGAGGGCAATGAAATTTGGTAATCTCCCCCCCGAAATCCGGTCGCAAAGTACACTCGGCAGATATTCAGCAGCCGCAACCCCCTTCACGCGTTGTTTGCGCCCAATTTGCAACTTTAACGAAGCGCAAATTTGCACTGTTTTGTGTTTGCGGAACCCTCCAAGGGGGAGGGGGGGGGGTAAGGGGGGAGAGCAGGAACAGTTGACACGCGTGATTCGAGTTCTCTCACCCCCTCTCTAACTCCCAATCCCAGCCGCGATGCATCGTGGGAGTTGCCGAAACTCCCGCGCGCGCCCGAGCGCGAGGGGACATTTGTCCCCCAAAGGTTGGCAGCTGTTGTTGGCTCCCGGGCCGCCCGTGCAAACAGCTGCGACAGTCGAGCATCGAAATTCTTACCGTGAATAAATGCAGCCCCGTGTTGACTCGCCCGCCACTAAACGGGAACATGAATGACACAGCGTCCGCACACAAAGAAGAAAACACATGTTTTTGGGAGGATCAACAAAAATGTGTGTGTTTAAAATGTGTCAAACAACTGTTGAATTACCATAAGAGGGATTTAACACTGAAAAGAAACACTACTGATCTGCATTCACTGAAATTAATGTTTATTAACTGACAGGCACCTACTATAAAAAAATATTATTTTTTACTAAACAATATTGTCTTTTAGTGAAATAACATCTTGTTTCGATAGCGCGAGATTAAAAAAAAGTTCCGAATGGAAAAAAAAAAATTTACAGAATGCAATCAGCAACGCATGATTTCGTATACTTTCCAATAATTTCGCCTACTTTTGCATGCTTTCGCAACTCTAAACTTGAGGTTAGATCCGGTGTAGCATTAGAATTGTGATAAACTCGTATAGAAATTTACAAAAAGGGTTCTGTAAGGCATCAAATTTTAACTATCATCAACCCATTATATCATTCTAAGATTCCACTGTACACTGATGAAAAAAAAAAAGTCTTATTTTCAACGCATGATCACGCGTGTATCGAAATATTAGAGAGTACAGTAA
This sequence comes from Bacillus rossius redtenbacheri, assembly GCF_032445375.1. Taxonomy (NCBI): domain Eukaryota; kingdom Metazoa; phylum Arthropoda; class Insecta; order Phasmatodea; family Bacillidae; genus Bacillus; species Bacillus rossius. The sequence goes on along the minus strand of NC_086341.1, from coordinate 8,583,222 downwards.
AAAAAATTCCTATCAGCTAGAGAACCGGAAATTTCGCGAATTCGTCTGGCCTCAGGGTAGAATTCAAAGTCATAGGTGTGTTAAATCGATGTTTGCTTATCCATTGGTTGATTTCTTAGTGAGAACAGTTTTATCCTTGTTATTTGGCACTACCTGATTCGCTTACTTCTCTCCTAGCTGGACATCGTTGGCTCACGGTCGTAGAGGGGCGTGTCCAGATAACTTCTGTCCAATCATGAACGCAGTTTGAGAGTGTGAAGGCTTGCATTCTAACTTGCGACTAAATGAATGAGCGAAATTACCGTATCTCTACCTATCACTCTTATCTGTGAAGTTTCACTTCTCAAGCGCGTGGCGGCTCGTGCACCAATGTTTTATTTTATTTTATTTTTTTAAAGAAGGGAAATTCAAACCCCCTCCAGCGGATATCCGCGTGAACGAGAAATCCCATTTTTTTTTCCCTCCCTGGCCTTATTTCGTTATCAGGAGAAGAAAAAAAAACTTCCCTTCCCAAGGCGTTATCTTCGCCGGGAAAGCAGTTTGGGTGGTGGATGGCCGTGAATTGGGAAGGGGATGGGGGAAGAGATCTCGCCGGAGGCCGAAAAAGAATATAAGGGAGGGGTTTTCAAGGGCGGAGAGAAGTTGACTAATGCATGAAAAATTGGACGATGATGCATGCTGTGGCCCTCTGGGACCTTCGCGTAGGCCCTTCCACACCCTCCCCCCCACCCCCATTTTTCCTTTCTTTTCGTCATCCCGTGTGTGTTGGAGGGAGGGAGGGAGGTAGTTCCCGATAATCTTGTTTCGAAAGTGCGCGCGGTAAAGGGTTCGCGCGGCGGAAGAAACGAAGGGAGAGGGTTGAAGGGGGGGGGGGAGGGTGGTAGGGGTAGGGGTGGAGGGGTGGGGGGATCATAAGACGATTAGAAAACTTGCCGCGAGAGCCTCCCTGGAACTCGCCGCTGAGAACGTGCGTGTGGTTTATCTCTTCTGTCGCGAGACTTGCTCGAACCCAGGAGCCGATGTTCTTAATTTCTAGGTTATATTGCTACAAAGACTCCCGATTTTCCTTCGTCATTCAAACTATGTATCTTGAAGTATCGTGGTGGGGGCAGGCGAGGTACCTCACACCAGGGGCGTAGCCAGGGGGGAGGGGTGGGTGGTTAGGGGTTCAACCCCCCCCCCCTTAGCACCAAATCTTTAATTAATTTTTTATTCCTCACTCAAACAAATTTCATATTAAAATTAATAAAAAATTTTACCATTACAATATTTAAATTTAAGTACCGAAAACTGCTAAAATAGCACTATTTTACACCTTAAAATCCTAATTTTCCCGGGGGAGGACCCCCGGACCCCCCGCTTTAATACGGGGGGGGGGGGCATGCTTCTTAAGACTCCCTCATACACAAATCCTGGCTACGCCACTGCCTCACACTCCACCTCAACCTCAGCACTATACCAACAGCGCGCAAAAAAGACAAATAACCCCTTCTGTCAGGGGCACACAAGAGCGTAATGTGTGGTAAACTAATCGTGAACGGAGCGGAGGACGTGAAGAGGCCTCGTTCCAGCAGACGTCCTCGGAGCTCCGCCCCTCAGTGAAGCGACCCCCCGCGCAGTCGCCATTGTGAACCCCGGGGACAGAGCATCAGAACGGGGAAGCCTAAGATGTACATCAAGTTCTGTCCCTGCCCGAACACGCCCGAATATTCACCTTCGGCCAACCTGGGGATTATTTACATATATATATATTTCTCTTGTTTATTTTAATGTAGCTATACTAACCTAACTAACCGTCCATAGTGTTTTAATGTAGCTAACCTAACCGACCACTTTTAATATTTGAATTCATTTTTTTCCTGCGCAAAAAAAAAAAAAACAAAAAACAAATCCCGAGGGGTTGGCCGAAGGTGAATATTCGGGCGTGTTCGGGCAGGGATAGAACTTGATGTACTACATCTTAGGCTTCTCCACAACGAACAGTGCAGCTGTCAACACGCGAGACACAAACCCCCCCCCCCCCCGGCCCAAAATCCCTCAACCCCTTTCCCGGGACCACCAGGCGACAGAATGCAGCCCACAAACCTCCAGTTGAGAAGCTAAGAGTCGCGTTTTCAGGTTTTAGTTTTCATTTATTAAAATTATTAATCGGCAATATGTAGCAAAGATGCTTTTTTGAAAAATAAGTATTTATATATTCGGCCATTAACTATAAATTAATGTGAATGCGATAAAAAAAAGTTTTAAGGTAGAAATTGAAATTCGCGGGACTTTACATTTGGAAAGATGTGGAGGGAGTGGACTTATTTGCTCAAATAATAAATCAACCATTTTGCCAAATCGAAACTCCCACGAATTTTATAGTCAATATGTCACGTAAAATTGTCTGGTATCTGACGAGTTCTCTAAAGTAGCACCATTAGAATCAGTGGTATTACTTTATATGTAAAAAAAAATTAATTATAAACAATATGTATGTGGCACCACGCTGTAAAAAAATGTGTTGTACTTTTGCAAGGAAAATTCTTTGGAAAATTACTTTTAGAACTACAAGGCACAGCTTTGTAGCATTTGTAATTTTACAAAGTTTTGCCTTGCCTGGAATTTTCAAGCGATATCGGCAACCGAGTTTCTAAGGATTTTTTTTTTAGGTTTTTCACAATGGCAGTGCCTCAATCGATGTAAGTGTGATTTAACACCCAACACATGTAGGTGTATTTTTACTCAAGTCCTCAAGTAAAAATATCATCAAAAGTGTTACAGTACAACTGCTATGGTGAGGTAAATATAAGTTGTTTTTTTTTTCTCTGTGATGTATAAATTTACATACGCAAGCATTTGTGCGTACTTACCACAACTGAAAGTAATTATTTTCTCCATTTTCGAGGAAAATTACATTTTAAAAAAACATGTTAGTTCGTACTAATTCCAGATCATATATTTGTTTTTGCAGCTTGTGGTTGTTAATGATCAACGTGTACTTTAGGGCGATTTTTTAAAATATTTTCATCTTTAAATGTTCAAGTGAACACGTCTAACAATTTCACTGTATTAGTGAAGTATCTAACTCTCGGCCCTTTCACCATCAGTGTACAGTAATAAATTCTTAAGTAATGGAAATGCCACTTTCGCAACCTTATGTAAATTAAATTGGGAGTTGGCTTTATAAACTGCTCCATCTTTTTTTTCCCAGTATATTTAGTCTGACAATATTTTGTAATTTTCACAATGTCGCATGTGTGTTCCTACAAATACAGTGTACTGGCAAAAAAACCGGACACTTGATTAATTTAACACTTGTATGTGTTGTATGTGTAATTTCATCCATACATACAAATATGTAATTAAACACTGTATTTATTGAAATAACAGATTATATTTTCATGTACTTTTACCGAAGCCTGTAGCACAATTCGGGTTTCTCTAAACATTTTTGTGTAAAACTAAACCAACAGTACCTACAAGTTTAAAAAAAATTGGTTGTCTGTAAAGTCGGTTTACGGACGATAGTTTAACGTGACAACGTCATAACAAAACATTGATGAAATTATTGCATACTTTTATGAATAAAATTGAATCATTTTTATTCAATTATCACTATTTTGTATGGATACAAAGGAGTGAAATGAAATCTACAATTTAATTAATAAATTTACTTTTATTTGCACTCATTAATTCAAATATGTTTATTACTTTAACGAAGAGATTATTTTAACTAGAACTTTTATACGTGTTTGCTATTTAACTTCTTACAATCTGTTATTCTGTTAAGGATAGGACGATGATAGGAAAAGTAGGAAACGAATGAGAGTGTTTCAAGTTTTATGTGCCTCGAAAAAAGTCAAATCGATGGTTGTTCCAATCGAGTGGAAGAGATAGATGCGGCGCAAGCGTACAATGAGCGTAACGGGACAATGTGCGTAACTTTTTCGTGCGTGCAGCCGGCGTTCATCGATTTATTAGACGTTGTCACGTCAAAAAAAACACAAATATGTAAAATAATAAACCTTTGCATATGTTATGTTAAGATTTTTTTTTTTTTGCAGTGCACCGTCACTTGGGAAGCATCACATAATGTTTGTTTTCGAACGCCTGGCAACCACATTAAGCGTTTGCACAAACACAAAAGTGGAGGATACGCAGACTGCTGGTGCTACTGATAGAGGACTGTCAAGATGTAAGACAAGTTAACGTGAACTGGTCTATAAGGAGTCCTTTCAGGAGTAATGCGGCAGGGAAGGATGTGTATTCTACGGGCGGCAAAAAGGAATTTGTTCTAAGCCATTCAATACTTGATGCATTGCGTTAAGGAAAAAAAAAATTCAAAGCAGTCATGAGGACTGGCGACGAAAGTGAAAACTTTTTCGCAATTTTTACGAAAAAAGTATTATCACACAACAAATTTGTTTTATCACGTTAGTAAAATAACTCCTAAATTACTATAAAATACACATTGCATAGTTATTGCAGGTATTTAAAAAAATAAATAATGATGTTCTTAATTTTTAGGTTATATTGCTACAAACACTCCGTTTTCTTTGTTATTCGAACTATATATCTATATGAGAATATTAATATATTTTATACTCACTTTTTACTGCACAGTAATCGCATACTTAAGATTTGAAATAAAAATAGAACAAAAACACAATTTGAACACTATATACACACATTCGATTCACATATGCACAGCACTGATGTACAGGGACTGAAGTATTTTCAGAAGAAACAGGTGCGTTGGAATCAAAAATTTTTTTTTGGGGATGAAAGGTTTTTGCACTGGTTTTGTAAGTACACGTGTTTAAATTTTACCTACATAATTTTTTTTTTGTATATGTAAATTTAAGTAGTTTTGAAAAGAGACTTTGTTAAATAAATTTTCGTACTAACAGTTATAAATATAAAACAAACAAACAGGGTAAAAGTACTGGTCAAAATAAGCTTGTATTGTGAAGGAACAAGTGAAATCAAAATGACTATATCAGTGTTTTGTATGAACACTGTGCTGAAAAGTTTGATTAACAGCTAAAATTATGAGCAAAAGTGAATTTTTTTTCAAACAAAATAGTACATATAATTTACTCTCTAAATATAAATACAATCATAATTTATTAGTGTGCTTAATTTAATTTCCGGATTGTTAATTCCGAGGAATTAAATTTTTGCACACTATTTACTGTTTTATAGTTAACAACAATATAAACCAAAACATTACATTCGAAATTCCCGCTAAAAAAAACTTAGTTCGGAAAACTGACACCGCAGCGCTGTAATGCGCGTTCAGTTCAGGCTAGGAAGAGTCACTTCTACACCCTGTATGTTCTATGAATCTACCTACGCCTGAAGGCCGTGCCGGAAGGAATGTCTTTTGTTGCTTCTCGTGTCCGGTGGGCGGGGGCAGGTGGCTGCCGGCTTGACTTCCGAGGGCTCTTTGATTAGGATGGCGGGAAGTCGGAGAACTGGAGGGGAGGGGTAGAGCGAACGGCAAGCAGAAAGAAACTAAAGTACGGCCAAGCAACTAATTGGAAATCCAATCAAGCGGGGCGAAGATGCCGAAATGCTTGGGGGGAGGAAGGGAATTGAAACAGTGCCCGAGGTTGGAGAAGGACCTATGGGATAGGCGGGGGTGGTGGGGGGCGGGGGTTGATCGGGGTGGGAGAGAGGAGGTGAGGGGAGGGGAGGTGTTGGTAACCATGTCTTCCTCAGGTCTGCTCTGAGCTTTTCACAAACTCAACAACAGTCAGCGGGTGAAGAAGGGAAATAAACAGAACATCCTCAGCGACGCACGAAGGAGGAAATGTTTTCAGCCTTAAGAGTTACAACACTCATCTTCTAAAACAAGAATATATATATATATATATATATATATATATATATATATATATATATATATATATATATGCCAATAACCAAAGAAACTGGTTGATAAACTTGCAAGAGATCTTCGGTATTTTTTGACGTTTAAAATATGCCATATATATAATTTAGCGAAACTGAATTCGAAAGACCAACTCCGTCTGCAGGTCTACCACGATAAAATAAGTTGAGAACATAAAAATACGACCTACGGTCTAAAGTGGTGGTATACTTCTTTGAAAATGGTACCTAACAACATTTCTATTTTAAGGTAAAGAGAAAAAATACATAGATAATTGGTTATGTTTAATCCAAATTATACAACCACTGCAAATATCGTCTCTGAACAAATTTATTTCACTGAAGTAATCAAGGTAACAATTTTATTTTACACACATTTATGTTGCGTATTACGACACCCAATTTTTTTCACTAAAATAATTTAGCTACAGTGACAAACTTCTGGCTGTTTGTAGAAGCCATTCAATTTAACATACACGATAGTGAATATGTCCAGAATTATATTTTAAATACTTACTCTATTATTTTAAGTAAATTGTGTATATCAGCTCCAACTTCAGAGACATGTATCAACCTTGGGGAAGCACTTCAGACTACAGTAGTATTTTATGTTTTCAACGTATTTTATCATGGTGAACATGCAGCTAATTTTTGACGTGACAACGTCTAATAAATCGATGAACGCCGGCTGCACGCACGAAAAAGTCACGCACTTTGTTCCGTTACGCTGTGTTCCGTTACGCTGTCGGCGAGTGCAGTAATAATAGGTTATGTTGCAATTGATTAAAAAATTATGGTGATTCATATAATTAATGATAGATATTTCATTACACTTTATTTATATGAAAACTTGTTCATAATTATATTTAAACCTTATAGCTAAACGCCAGTTTTTAAAATTAATTACAAGTCATCTACACGTGAACTGTTTCGTCGACTGTTTATAAAGTGAAGTGAAAAGTTAAATGTGGTTTTCATTGCTTATTACAACAATTTCGGAAATAAAGGTTAATTATTCTTGAATTTTAAAAATCTGATTATTAGTATAATTTCAAGTATTTATTCTTTTATTATTAAAATAAAAATGATTCAATTTTATTCATAAAAGTATGCAATCATTTCATCAATGTTTTGTTATGACGTTGTCACGTTAAACTATTGTCCGTAAACCGACTTTACAGACAACCAATTTTTTTTTTTGTTCGTATTCAGACTCACTCTCTATAATCGATATGTTCTTCAAAAAAAATTGCGGGAGTATTTCTGTACTAGCTAATGTTGTGTAAACATCCAGCCTCGGTAACGTGCAAATTCGTGTGTTCTTATGTTGCAAATACAACAAAACCGGGACAATGAATTTAACGTATAGGCTTCTTATTAAAAATAATGCCGAGCGAGATAAATATACGAAAAGTAGTCATTTTAGGGAAACACTGTAAACTTTATCCCGTCTTAAAACCTAACTATAATTTTGTTTAACAAGATTATAATAATCTAACCAAACCGAACCCAGCCAAGGTTAGGTTAGGGTAATTTTTATTCATTTCCTACAAATTTTTTTCAAAGTCCGTGCATTTGATGCACTTCGGGTGGTATCATAACAGTTACGACGTGGTTTATGCGCACAGTGGATTAAAATAACAAAAAGAAAAGAGGGTGCATTTGATGCCCTTCGGCTAGTTTTGGAACAGATAAGATGCAGTTCGTCTGCATTGTGTACGCCAGGGTGTAGTAAATATTGGCTTCATTCAGGTATTCAATACCGGGCGAAAATCTACTGACATACAGGGGGAAAAAAAGTTCGTTAATAACAGCGAAATTATAGAAAGCGCAGAATTTTTCATGCAAACAATTGACAAGTGATAAATAACCAATACATGCAATTAATGTCAAGAGCAAAAAATTTTAAAAAAAAATCAAATTGACTCGCGACAAAAATAGAATAAATTCAGGTTACTTACCTCCTTATAGAACTTGGTAATATATACAAAACAGCATCGTTGGTAAAAACAAACGAGCTAACACACTTCTACGCGAAATAATTATAAATAATAAATTAATCATGACACGTGAGCATAATAAAAACGCCCTTTCCCATTTGCTGTGGAAATATATATATATATATATATATATATATATATCACACACACACACACACACACACACACACGTACTAGCTGCAGTACCCGGCGTTGCCCGGGCTGAACACAGGGTGAAGGGGACCTTTTTCGAAATCAGATGTAGTTAGAAATTGTCTTCTTAATTTTAATGTCAAGTGTGCAAAATAATTTATATCACTTTCAGATCCCGACAGACGTTCTGCCAGTTTATAGTTATTTATCTGGTCTGTATGTAACAGACTAAATAAAAAATATAGAAAAAAGCTGAAAAATAAGAGATTACTAATATTGAAAAGATTCCATTATCTAGCTTTGCATTGCAATGCCTCATTCAGTTTTGTTTTGTAATATGTTTGAAGTAGTTCCACATATACAAATCATCTATCCATCGCTCTATATATATTTATCTCTATCTACATCTATATAAATCTATGTATCTCTCTATTTCTATTTATCTCTTTATATCTACATATATAGGGGAGGACGGGGCAAGTTGGCGATGTTAAGAGTTCACCATTTTTTATAATTTTAATTTTGGAAATACGATTTCCTTCTTTCCAGACACTATTAGAATAGTCTTTTGTCGTGGTGTAACTACATGAAAAAAATCTATATTTCTATATTATCTCAAAAATTCTGCCCTTTTAAAAATATAATGCAAATGTGCCATCTTGCCCCGTTACCGGGGCAAGATGACTTTGACTACGGGGTAAGATGACATTTTTGACACAAGTTTAAACATATTTATTCTTAGAATGCAAACTACTGTAAACTAACTAATTTAACATTGTTACATGCGTTTTTACATATAAGGCATGTTATTAAAGGCTTGGTTTGTTGAAAATTACAATTAATAGTTAACTTACATAACTAATTCAGAGTTGGTGTTTTATAAACAATAATCGCACACAAATTTTCCTCCTTCAAAGTTCAAGCAGTCCTCGTGCCACCATGTGTGGCATTTGCAACACTCGATCCAGTCTTCTGATGGAGGATTGACATAAATCTCATCACACACTGGACACTGCACTTCGGATATTTGAGCTGAAGTCATGCCTGTCGAAAGTTGGAGCTTCTTGGATTTTTCTCGAGAATCGAGCTTCAGTTTCTTAGTAACAGTTCCTTTTTTGGCTTCTCTAAGACTCTTGTCTTTGTTGCTTCAAACGTTCTTGTTCTATCCTCTGAGCTCTCCTCTGAACCAGAATCGCTTTCATGGGTGAGCTTGTGATGACACTTGCATTTTGCTTATGAGATTATAAAGCTCAGAAAATCAAACAAAAGTTATAAAAGAGTTGTATGTGGATACCACAAAAACCGTATAAAGCACTTGGGGCAAGATGACGAGTCGTCATCTTGCCCCAGTCAACTTGCCCTAGAGCTGTAGCAAACCGTATGTATTCGTTACTGAGTAACGGGTGCGGCATCTAGTAACGAGTAACGAAACGTTACACACGAATGCATTTCGTTACTCGCATCTTTCGTATGTTTCACGCATGCGCGCGCTTATTCGTTACAAAGAACGATGTTTGTTTATTAATAAAAGTATAATTTGGAAATTCGTCGTCCAAGTTTTTTACTGTTTATTAAAGGTATTGTGTGTGTAGACAAAGTTTTAGATTCGAACAGAAACAACGTAAGAAAGTATTTTTTACAAATTATAAATATGTATGTTTTTGTTTTTTATAATCGCGTATTTTCACGTTTTATGTTCTTATCTTAAAATATGTATTATAATAAAGCCGCTCTTATGAGAGTTAATTATTGTTTCTTGGTTAACAAAAGCTGTTAATTATCAAATATTTTTAATTGTTTATATTCGATTTATTTTTATTTACGCGACGTCATACTGTACGCGTACGAAATACGACTCGATTCGGTTACATAACATAGCATGTGCCATGTCATGCGGTATCAGAAGTAACGAGTAACGATACGAAAGTAACGAGTACTAATTGTTATAGTAACGAATACATACGGGTACACATTTTTTCGTTACTTTTACACCTCTAACTTGCCCCGATCAGCAATGTTATTAGTATTGGATTTTTTCGCTAGGAAAAAAATAAAAGGTTAACAATATATAGTGGTTAAGAAAAGTATATAGTCTAAGGTAATAATGTGTGGCATTGAATATCCAAATATCTTACCTGTTTGTCCATGAGATATTACTTCGAAGTTCTTGAAAATTACAATACGTCAGACCAAATGTACGAACATCATCTAACAAACAACTAAATGGTGGCAGCGGCTTCACTGTGCGATTCTTTAGTGCCCACCAGTGTGGAGCGCTAGTAGTGTCTGTTAGGTGGTGCTATCTAGTGCCATGACGTGGAAATAAGTCATTCGTCATCTTGCCCCGCTCGTCAACTTGCCCCGTCCTCCCCTACTATCTACACTATCTCTATTTCTTCTATGTGTCTCTATATAGCTCTATACAACTATATATCTCTTTATCTAACCCATTCTCTATACCTCGCTCTATCTCATCTTATCTCTCCGTCTCTATCTCACTCTATATATATCACTATCTCTGTCTCTTTTATATTTAAATAAATTGTGTCATGCGTGCTCACTTATACAACAAAAACAGACGACGTGCCGCTATATAATATGAAATAAACACATTTTTTGAAACGATTCGTGCTCCAAACTATTGCAAAAAGTTCTACCGTCTCAGAAACCTTCACGGGCATGCGCATAACAACTCACCAAAATTTCATCGCAATCGGATGAATGGTATAGGAACGCATACGGCACAAACAAACGAAAATTAAGACATGAGAAACGCATCTAACGATGGTGCGTTAAAAATTCAAGGCAACTCTATCTATTGACGAAGTTAAGAACAAAACTGTTATTAGCGCCTTTATTTTGCTAGTCGCTGAGAGCTCCACTAAGCGGGCTGGTCTCACCAAGGAGAAAAAGATGAATTTACTTACTATGTGTATGATCGTGTAGCAGACACAGAGAAATGACACTCACTCACTATTTGTATGTCTATGACCTATGATTTGTTTCTGTTATAAAATGAAATCATCACTTTTTCACTCCCTTAGGGATGGAATTTCATAGAGCTGTAGCAAACCGTATGTATTCGTTACTGAGTAACGGGTGCGGCATCTAGTAACGAGTAACGAAACGTTACACACGAATGCATTTCGTTACTCGCATCTTTCGTATGTTTCACGCATGCGCGCGCGTATTCGTTACAAAGAACGATGTTTGTTTATTAATAAAAGTATAATTTGGAAATTCGTCGTCCAAGTTTTTTACTGTTTATTAAAGGTACTGTGTGTGTAGACAAAGTTTTAGATTCGAACAGAAACAACGTATGAAAGTATTTTTTACAAATTATAAATATGTATGTTTTTGTTTTTTATAATCGCGTATTTTCACGTTTTATGTTCTTATCTTAAAATATATATTATAATAAAGCCGCTCTAATGAGAGTTAATTGTTTCTTGGTTAACAAAAGCTGTTAATTATCAAATATTTTCAATTGTTTATATTCGATTTATTTTTATTTACGCGACGTCATACTGTACGCGTACGAAATACGACTCGATTAGATGCTGTTACATAACATAGCATGTGCCATGTCATGCGGTATCAGAAGTAGGTAACGAGTAACGATACGAAAGTAACGAGTACTAATTGTTATAGTAACGAATACATACGGGTACACATTTTTTCGTTACTTTTACACCTCTAGAATTTCATATTAATGTGTGGTCTGTGTGCTATTCCAGACTATAATTAATCTATCTCTGTGCAAAATTCATCCAGAACCGTCCATCCGTTCTGGTGTGATTGAGTAACAAACATCCATCCATCCAAACGTTCACATTTATAATATTAGTAGGATACACAATTGAAACACGTGGGTATGCCATATTTCGAGTTTTCCGAGAATCCCATGCAGACGCAGCACCGTGGTTACGCACTTCCGTTCATTCGTTTTCCGTTCCATTATTTTTCACGAAATCACCCCTACTAAATGCCGTACACAGAGCTAACGTGTTTACACATTATATATAATATAATGTATATGTATATATTATATAAACACACACACACACACACCCTCCCAACAGCAGCGAGTCGCAGAAGCTGATCCATAGGCAACCCGCAACACAGCAGTGTCGTTCGTGTTGCCAGACAACCAGACAGTGCCGTCTTGACGTTCAGGCCCTTCGCTACACCATTCTACAGTACCAAGCGAGGCCAGTATCTAACAGGTGTCTAAATAAGAGCTACTGATGAGACGGTAGAACTAGCCGTGCCCGCTGCTTCGTTTGCGTAGAAGTTTGGGATTGATAGCTGAATAGTTTTAAAGTTGTGCGTGTGAAAACTATTGAGTGTGTCTCCTGCGGGGACGATGTTAACTTACAGGGATGGAAAATATCCTCAAAGTTACTTCACGACATATATTAAAATTGTGCTAAATTTATTGAAAAAAAATTTATTGTCTGTAAAGTCGGTTTACGGACGATAGTTTAACGTGACAACGTCATAACAAAACATTGATGAAATGATTGCATACTTTTATGAATAAAATTGAATCATTTTTATTGAATTATCACTGTTTTGTATGGATACAAAGAAGGAGTGAAATGAAATCTACAATTTAATTGATAAATTTACTTTTATTTGCACTCATTAATTCAAATATGTTTATTACTTTAACGAAGAGATTATTTTAACTATAACTTTTATACACGTTTGCTATTTAACTTCTTCCAATCTGTGTTATTCTGTTAAGGATAGGACGATGATAGGAAAAGTAGGAAACGAATGGGAGTTTTTCAAGTTTAATGTGCCTCGAAAAAGTGTAATCGAAGGTTGTTCCAAACGAGTTGAAGAGAGATACATGCGGCGCAAACGTACAATGAACGTAACGGGACTAAGCGTAACGGGACAATGTGCGTAACGGGACAATGAGTTATCCTTTTTCATGCGCGCAGCCGGCGTTCATCGATTTATTAGACGTTGTCACGTCAAAAAATCTGTTGGATAGTTTCATTTTGTAATGCTGTATAATCGTTTTAATAAATAGTTGTCTTGGTCTCTGTATTACCACTTCTAACTAAATACGCTTTGTTTATTGGGATCCTTGTACAGACATGATGCCAATTCAGATTTAATTCATGAACAGACATGGTTAATATTGCTTTTTGCTACTTGTGCTGCTGATATAGCGAACATTACACACATTACAAATTCTCAGAGCAGAACTGCTAATAGCACACACTGGTATGTAATACATTTAGATATATACATATATTTTTTCCATAATATTTAAGAGGTGATTATTAAAAACAAAACACTGTCTTTTAACCGATATGTTGTCATAGCGAACAGCCTCGCTGCTTGTACGACAGACAACTACTTTAAAGGTGGGTTTACGATTGAAAAACTTAAGAATTATAACTAAAGCTAAACGCCGTCGAGCACATGGTTACGTAATATCCAGTTTATGATTGAATTATTGGTCGTTAATTCCAGCCAATAAAAATGGGCGAGCAAGCAGTCATGTTATTTATGTTGAATTTTTGTTTTCGTAGCTATCGTCTGCATTTTTTAATGTATAGCTGTTCATAATCGCTGTCGATTCATAATTTTTTTAACTTAAATTTTTTTATGAATGGTGAAATTGGTTATGTACCTACTTGAAAAACCAAATTATAACTAAAAATTGCAACTTTTCAGCTTGTAATCTAGAATCCGTACACAATTCAGAATAGAGGATACTTAAATTTAATATATAAATACTTGTTCTTGTAATGCTAATTTCATCCATTCCAAGCCACCATAAATTGGCTTTACAGTAAGAAAATATATTCATGAATTGTAAATACATATTAATATACTCTTATAATAGCAAACATTAGCCAGAAAAACCTCCGGATAATGTATTTCCGAGGTCTTAATACAACAAATATTCCAATTAGAGTTTTTGTGCAATGTTTTATTAGTATTTTATCATATATTAACATGATGCTAGTAATTCAGGATTTCCTACTCCTTCAGTACTACATCATACCTGCTTTCCCAACGAAACATTATTTCGTGCCAACTGTGCTCTGATTGGCGCTTCTCTTAATTATTAAGGAAAAAAGATCAAATATAACAATCACCATATGGTTCGCACACGACCAGTCGAAATTCCTACACGACAAACATAACCCATTCCACTAGTATACACAAAAGTCATATGTTATGTAAAATAATAATTCTTAATTTCATAATAGATTCTCAGTCGTTAACCCACCTTAAAATTCACGCGGAGGAGCATTATTGGCAGCTGGTCAGACCGCTCGCCTCTTTTCAAGGTCAGTATGGTTACATTCCCGAAGTCGAGTCAAATCCTTATTTATTTTTTACGCAACTGGGAAACTTTGTGGACGATGACACTTATTTGGGTGTTGCAGTTTCCATCAAACAATTAATTAATCAATTAATTAATCCAGCGAGTACGCCATCAACAATCCGTCACCATGTGATCTCGATTTCGACGAGATGACTAGTAGGTACGAATTCAATTATTTACAATTTCAATCTGAACACGTGATCAGTGCAAATATGTTAGTTGAATATTACATGTAAATAAATGAGCTAACATATTTGGGTATTCGGGCTAAAAAGTTATAACCGTTCACTGCAAAATCTGGGTGGGGGAGGGGAAAATCATTGATAAATCGTTTAAAATCTGTCACTAAAGCAGAACCTCGGAATTTACACAGATTAATGCGGAGCGGTTTAAAAACTATTTTCAATAACATTTGACTGTTTCCGAGCATTTCCCTATGTATTTCTAATTTAAGGTTGTGTTCAAATGTAGTTACAGTTACTAGTGATGATAAAAAAAAGTTACTTTTACTTGAACAATCGATTACGAAATTGTTTCGCAGGAGAGAACTCTCTCATAACGCAATCAAATTCTGATAGATCGATAGATATTTTATAAACTACGAAATTTTGGAACAGTAGATATATTCGAGCAGCCAGTTCATTATCTTCTTAACTGTAATACGTAAAATTCTCTTTCTGCAGTCTACAAGGAAATTTTTATGGTTAATAAAAAAATAAAAGAGGTTAAAAATTGTCTTTTCTGATAAAATTGTCAGCAGTGTAAAAGTTATTTACCGTGTGCAACACGGTAAATACATTGTACTTGAAAGGATTAAAGAACGAGTGCATCCATTACGCAAAGGAAAAAAAAAATTCGATAAGTCGATTTATATTTTTTTTTCCCGAATCGATTATCTCGATCACTATTCGAAACGTCGCGTCGCGTCGGCTCGAGCAGGGCAGAGCAGAGCCGCGGGAATGCGGCGCCCCGGAGCCGCTCTAATTGCGCATTCCGCCGCGTCTGGCGCTGGCATCGCTGGTGGGCACAGCGCGGGAAACTATGCCAGCACCGCCCTTTTGGTCCTTCCTCCCATCCTCTCCCTCTCTCTTTATCTCTCCCTCTCTCTCTCTCTCTTCGCCGAACTTGGAAGCCCTTGTGACGCGACTCCTGGGCAGTCCCGCCGGCAGCGGGCGAAGCGACGCATTCGAACTGTTCGAAAACTGCTGCGCATCGGCGGAATAACATCGTCGAACTTTCGAAACAGCTTCTAAACCGATTCGAACGTGTGGAATTTTTTTTTCTTCCCGTTCGATTACGATAAGTCGCGGCGATGACTAGGGACGAAATTGTACGGTGAAATGCGTTAAAAACCCGAAATAAACACCGAAAAAGCACTTCAACGCACCATTAAACACCGGAATTCAAGTTACAAAACCATAAAGCAGCCAAATAAAATTAAAATGATGAAACTAATCAGCATTAACTCAAATTGACCAATACCTAATCTTTTTAAACAAAAAAAAAAATTAGGAAAGTAATTTTTTACATGATGTTTGTACCACATTTAATAAAAAAAAAGGTTGAAAAAGTTAACGTTTTAAATCTTGAAACAGTCATTAGTTACTGATTTTTACACAAAGACGTTATAACATTTTTCAAACACAGAAATACTTAACAGATTAATTTATTTGTTCAGAAAAGTTAGACATCATTATTACAAATCACCATATTGAAAAAGTGCGTCATGTATCAGTCAAAACGACACTGTTAAGGAGAAACTAGTATCATGGAACGTTTAAGCATTTTATTTTTTTTACGTAATATGCTAAATTTAATAAACATATTTCATTACCATGATAAAAAAAAATAATTTCCAGTTTATTTTTCTTGTGTTTTATGACCCTATTATGGTTTGATACATATATTACTCTTTTTGTACTGTATTTATCATAATTTTTCTTGGAATTCTTAGAAGTATGAAAAAAAATATTTCATTGCATTCGATTCGTAAAATATGAGAGATTCGTGAATAATTTAACATTTTAACCGAAATTTAATTCAAATTAATAAAAAAAATTATTCGCAGAAGCATTATGATCTATACACAGTGGCAGCCATAGACTTTGGGAGGGAGGGGGAAAGAGAGGGTCGCTATTTTGAAAACGGGCTTAACTGTGAGGCCTGTGAATTGGGGGGGGGGGGGGGTGTTAAAGGAGAATATATTCCAAGACGTTCGGGTAAGGTAGCGAATAAGCGCTGCCTTGTTGGGACACGACTGTGACCTAACTCGCGGGCCCGTATTCCAAACAATTTTTTCAAACCGAATCCACAAGTTAAGGAAACACAACGGCAGCCATCTTAATAAACGGTGCCCTGCGCGAGGCTAGAAACTTGTTCCAACGCATTCTATCGAGAAGTTTCGCAACCATCGATACAAATGTTAACTGCAAAAATACTAGAGATAGCAGCGCCATCGCACAAAAAATAGACCGGCCTTTCCTAATTTTCTCAGGTACTTTTTAAAAAAATTTGTTGTCTGTAAAGTCGGTTTACGGACGATAGTTTAACGTGACAACGTCATAACAAAACATTGATGAAATGATTGCATACTTTTATGAATAAAATTGAATCATTTTTATTTTAATAATAAAAGAATAAATACCTGAAATTATACTAGTAATCAGATTCATTTTCTACGTACATTTGACGTAGAAATTATTTCATATTACACATTTATAAACAAAGTTTTCAGTTTTCACTTTTGTCGGTGCGGCGCAAGCGTACAATGAGCGTAACGGGACACAGCGTAACGGGAACAATGTGCGTAACGGGACACTTTTTCGTGCGTGCAGCCGGCGTTCATAGATTTATTAGACGTTGTCACACCAAAAAAAAAAGTTGGGTTTATTTCTTGTTATGACCATCAAAGTGTACAGATAGTTTCGCTATCATAGTTTCATTCGGCACACCAACACGCTTGGTGTGTCCCGCGATGTTCACGAAAGTGACTATATACGAGTTAATGGCGCCAGACGCGGGTCCGCCATCTGGACGAAACCAACGAAGAAGTGAGCTCAGCGCATGCGAGGAATTTGGGCAAGATATGTCTGTCTGGATTTGTCTGTGCTATCGCTGTGCTATCCAAGATTGCCGTTTGTATTTTATGTTCTTGTCACGAACTGTCTCGTTGTGGGAAGCCATCTTTTCACAGACGAGAGAGCCAAACGCCCGATCGTGCATCTTCGGTTTTTTTTTTGTTCATTGTAACTCATGATAACTGATGGTCAATTAGGTTAGGTTAGCTACATTATAAATACTTTAAAACATTGTGGACGGTTGATTTGGTTAGGATAGCTATTACATTAAAGATACTGTGAAATCATGTAAACGGTTTCATAGCCCTGGATAGCAACATATTAAAAAGTTATTTGCTAAGCAACCATAAAATGATTTTACAGTATTTTTAATGCAGCTATACTTACCTAATATAACCAACCATCCACAATGTTTTAAAGTATTTATAATGTAGCTAACCTATCCTAATCTACCGCAAAATTAAATATCACACTGGTTTATACAATGAGATAGAAAGGGGAAAAAAGAAAGCGAGCATGAACTTCGGGGAACTTCGGGTGTGACTCTCTCGTCTGTGAAATGAAGGCTTCCCTCTCGCTGTTGTCATCCTGTTGTTTGTCTGTGGCGTGATATTATTTTTTCCCCCGACAAATTCCTTCCGCGAAATTCTTTCCGTGCTGTCAGTGCGTTTAAAATTTGTGATAGGCTGATTTCAGCTGTTTTTTTCTTTTTTTGGTGTGTGTTTGTGGATTCATCTTTCTTGCTCATTCTTGTGGTTCCACCATGACGTACAATGACGTATGCACATGAAAATCTGAGCCTCAAGCTTCGTACAAAAGCCGCTGACGTCTCGTGTCAACGTGGTCATGTCATATCCCGGCAGATGTCTGCGTTGTTCAGATGTTTCCTTGCGTCGTCAAGACAGCGTGTGGATACTTTGCAGGAGGCACCGTATTGTATAATGGCTGAAAGTGTTGCAGCAGTGGTGTGTATCACGTCAGCTCCTCGCGGTAAAAAAAAAGAAGAAGTGGGTGCATCCTATAAATTAATAATGTTAGCAGGCTTTCACGGCCACTGCCCGAAGTAGCTTGGCTTCTGGGTTGTAGCCGCGTCCAAGGCGGAATAATTCCGCAAACGTTTCGGTCGACATTGCAGTCGCCAACATCATCAGGGAGCAGTTACCTACTCAGTCAGTAGGTTAAGTCAGTAGGTAACTGCTCCCTGATGATGGCGACCGCATTGTCGACCAAAACGTTTGTGAATTATTTGCCCAAGTACGCGGCTACTACCCAGAAGCCAAGCTGCTTGCATCCTTATAAATGTAAGACAAACCCGAATTTTCTTTCAAATTCTCTCTTAACGGATTGCCTCCCAAGCTTCGCCCCTCGAATGTTGCTTCCTGAAAGTCCTTTGTGCTTGTAATGTCCCACAGAATCTTTCAAGTACGCACTAGCTCCTCTATTGCACTAGCTCTTCCATTGCTAGTCGCGTCCGATGCACTAGAATGTGGCAGTCCAGAACTTCGCCTGAAGCGTGCTACGATTTGTCATGACGCGCAACGACTTCAAACAACTCAATCAACACTTCTGTAGACGCATTTATCCTACAACATCGTGTTGGCACGAAAAAAAAAGTCAGAGCGTAGTTTGCGTGCAGATTTTTTTATCCACCTATGACCCGGACGATACAGGCAACCAACCTACCGCCCTTAAAGAAGGTATTTACTCGCGTCTTAAGTTGTCTTCGACTTGGACGTCGCAAGTCGCGAGCCACAGGTCGACTCGCTCCTATCCGATAAGCCGTGAGGGCGGCAGGATTGCCAACTCGACCCATTAACGCGGGACTCAGGGAATAAAAAAAAAAACTATGAGAGAAAAAAAAAAGAGGCCGGAGAGGGAATAATTGAAAATAAGATTGATAACTCTGGGGTTTTCTACCCCACTTTTCTCTTTCTTTTCGGGCCAACCGGGGGCGTCGACCCAATTATTTATCCCGGAAGCTGTAGGACCGGGAGGGGGGGGGGTTAGGTAGTGGTTGGTACGAGGAGGGGATGAGGGGAATAAAAAAAAGAATCTAATTCAATACAAGACGAGTTATTCGTCAACGACACGGCAACCCAAACCCTCTCCCCCCCCCCCCCCAACCTCCCCGTGACCGACCGGTGAAGGAGTGACTGGATTGTCAGAGGAGGAAGAGAGGAATCTCTTCTCGTAGTCGGCATCGGGAATCGAAAGGAGATCCCTTAACTCCAACCTCCCCCCTCCCCCCTCTCTCGCCCACACGGCCCTAATTTTGTTCCGTTCTGCGCCACTTCGAGGTCCTAGCACGAAGTTCTCTCCCAGAACCCCCTTTGCTTTATCTCTCTTCCTCCCCCTTCTCTCCTCAGCCTTCCCGCGTCTCCCTCGCGCGCTCTTCATTCTTCTTCACAGACACTTCCCCTCCTCTTCTTCTTCTTCTTCTTCTTCCCCCGCAGAGAAGCAACTGTTCGTTACGCAGGGCTTCCTTCATCCATATTCGCGTTAAGGCGCTCGCCTTGGGTTCCAGAGAGAGAGAAAGCAGGAAGGTTTGTTTTTTTTAAAAAAAAGGAAGCCAGAAAATCCCACCAATCGGAATTCAGGTGTTTTGTGAGTATTTCAAAGTACTGCGGAATTTACGAGAACTTTACCCTCTGCAGCCGGGAGTGGATGAAAAAAATGCATTCACGCCACTAGAGTTCCACGGACCACCTGCATCCAGTATTATTTTTTTACTTCCAGTATTATTCTTTTACTTCCAGTATTATTTTTACTTCCAGTATTATTTTACTTTCAGTAGTATTTTATTTAAATTATTTTTTACGTACAGTATTTTTTTACGTACATTATATTTTTACTTACAGTATTTTTTTTCTCCCAGTATTTTATACTCCCAGTATTTTTACTCCATATACTTCCTGTGCCATTTGTATTCCATGTATCCATATATTCCATGTCAACGCCTGAACTCCATATACTACCTTTATTTCTTTACTCCCTGGACCTTCTGTTCTCCCTGTTCTTGTAAACAGCAAACCCCAGTACTCTATACTTTCTGTAATTCTCTATCCCCTGTACCGCATTTACTCTGTATTCTTATGCGCCTGTACTTCCTATCTATACTAATATTATAAAACTGAAGAGTTTGTTTGTTTGTTTGAACGCGCTAATCTCAGGAACCACTGGTCCGATTTGAAAAATTCTTTCAGTGTTGGATAGTACATTTATCGAGGAAGGCTATAGGCTGTATTCTTTTATCAATAACATTAGGTATCCATACTAAAAGTCCAATTTAGAATCAAATGCGTTGGAGGGGGTTAGATACAACATTCAGTACACGTACGAAGTGTGTATTGACAATGCCGCAGGCGCTAGAAGTTTATTTCCTATTGCCTATTAACATTGTTGCCACGCACTAGATGCCTTATCATTCTTAATTTTCCCATACAAGTAAAAAACACCCATGTGATATTAACAACGAAGCAATCAGTACCCTCATAAGAGTTCAATTAGTATTTAAATACTTTTTATCACTTTAAATCGCAAACCTAAATTATAGTTTTTTTTCCTCTCTCTGTGTTTAATTTTTTTTCTTTTACTAGAATTATTTTTATTATTTTTAATTAATTTTCATTTTTCGGTCAATCAATAATTTTCCTCTCCCGTTACAATTCTGACAAGGACTTTATATATATATACATACACTGACTCACTCATCTCGAGATCTCTAAAACTATACACCCGATTAACTTGAAATTTAGCATAGTTACTCATTTTGTGATGTAGACGCTCACTAAGAACGGATTCTGCGGAAATCCGATCCCAAGGGGAGTTTCGGGGGCGTAATATATCAAAATTTCCAGTTTTTGGTAGGAAATCACCATGACAACGGCTGTTGCTTTGTTGATGCTTCATTCGTCTCTATGGCAACGACTATTTCATTGTTAGTGCAGTCCTCATCACCGTTGAAATATTGCGGGTACTTTAAATATCAAATAAATATCAAAAATTGCCCCTTTTTTTTCCAAGTATATATATTTTACAGACTTGAAACTTCACAGTAATGTTCCTTATGTTACGCAGGATGACACTTTCCGAAAATTAGATCCCATGGGTGGTTAAAACCAGGCAACAGTGGGTACTTTGTCTGCATGAGAACAGGATTTTGCATTGTTCATGCCTTCTGCGTCTCCATGGCAACGGGCATCGCGCGGCAGTGGCGTACTCACAAGGAGGGGCATGTACAATGAGCGGCGCAAGAGTGATCTGCCTGTAGACTGCCGTAGCGAAGTACGGGTACATCAGTTGTACGTTGCGTGCACGAGTCGGGAAACCATCGGTGCTATTCATTTTCTCTCCGGTACATTATACAGCATTGTAATAAATTTTCACTTAATTTTTTTTTATACCATTACTGTAAATGGGAGATGTGGCTTATTTCTTTTTCGATTAGTATAACCGTGCGAAGCCGGGTCGGGCAGCTAGTACTCAATATACTCTATATATATACTTTCTCCCTGTACGTCTTGTAATCCCTGTACCCCTGTACTTGTGTTACTCAAATATCTAAGAAATTTTGCACCAATAGCTAGTAAATTAAGTGTAATGTAAAATATAAGATACGGTATACTTTACGACCGCCAGTTATACCCGGAAGATAACATGAAGTTTTATCCTCAATTAAATCTGTTCTAGTTGTACAGCCGACTTCATCAACTTCGCGGCTTTGCTGTGTGGCAAGAAATATAATAACGCCGACACCCGCCTTAAAAGTGAAACTTCATGGTTAAGAGAAATAGGAAAGAGTAAAGAGTATTATTATATTTTAAACACACGTAATCATGCGTTGAAAATATACCTTTTATTTAATAGTATCCGTCCTTGTTATCGAAGGAATCCAAGAATGAATTAATAGGTTTATGATGGCTAAAAGTATGATACATAACCCTATTGGAAATGTCTATTCAAAAAAGTGCGATCAAAATATAAGTCCCACTCAGGAAAAGAAGTTTCACTTTTAAAAAATTCTAGATATTTTTTTGGTCAGCCATTTTCCGAAAGGATTCATTCGCGTTGTGAAACAGTTTCTAAAACATTTCTGACCGCGCATTTTACATAGAGATGAAATCGTAATCAGCCGGCGAGAGATTAGGACGTGGTTCTGCGTTTTGGGGATGTTAAGGGGGGGGGGGGATGTGGAAACATCAAGTTTGTTTGTTTTATTTTATAATTTATTCCCCCCCACCACCATCACCGTCTATCCGAGACACGTCAGCGGCGCGGGGGTGTAATAATTAGCCCGAAACGCGTGGCCATTCGTTTTAAAAAATAAAAAAAACGTGCCGGCTCTGTGAGAGAACACACGAGACCCGCCAATCATTTTTCATTCACGCCCCTGTCTACCGCCCCACTCCCCTCCACTCATGCAATTTCAGAACCCCTTCCCAACATTTCCCCCACCCCCTTCCTCCCTGGTTCTTTACGGCTATTCGTGCCGTCACCTAAATGTGACAGCGGTATTCATAAAGCAACGCGCGTGGGTCGAGGTACGACACACGCATACGGGGTTATGACCGCGTCCCGCCAGTATTAGCTGCGGGACAGGGGTGACCAACCACCTGAATGCTCGCTCACACACGCCACGTGTTTTTTTTTTTGACGTGACAACGTCTAATAAATCGATGAACGCCGGCTGCACGCACGAAAAAGTGTCCCGTTACGTACATTGTTCAGTTACGCTCATTGTTACGTTACGCTGTGTCCCATTACGCTCATTGTTCCGTTACGCTGTGTCCCGTTACGCTCATTGTTACGTTACGCTGTCGGCGAGTGCAGTAATAATAGCTAATGTTACAATTGACTAAAAAAATTATGGTGATTCATATAATTGATGATAGATATTTCATTACAGTTTATTTATATGAAAACTTGTTCATAATTATATTTAAACTTTATAGCTAAACGCCAGTTTTTAAAATTAATTACAAGTCATCTACACGTGAACTGTTTCGCCGACTGTTTATGAAGTGAAGTGAAAATTTAAATGTGGTTTTCATTGTTTATTACAACAACATTTTCGGGCAATAAATGTTAATTATTCTTGCATTTTAAAAATCTGATTACTAGTATATTTTCATGTATTTATTCTTTTATTATTAAAATACAAATTATTCAATTTTATTCATAAAAGTATGCAATAATTTCATCAATGTCTTGTTATGACGTTGTCACGTTAAACTATCGTCCGTAAACCGACTTTACAGACAACCAATTTTTTTTTTCCCTTCTTTCAAATACGTAAACATATTATCCAGCTCTACACAGCGTCTGCTCAAGAGTGATTTAGTGAAAGTGGAACGGAAGTCGATGAACTGAAATGATGTGTAAACAAGATGGCGGACCCACGCGCAAACAACGCAGACCCGTACATAGTCGCTTCCGTAAACATTTGGCTAAGGGACATACCAAACGTATTGGCGTGCCAAATGCTAACTTTATGATAGTGAAACTACCCTGGAATATATTTGGTGAACTAAAATAGTCACGGTAAAAAGTTAAGTTCACGTTTTAAAATACGAAATAAAACTGCCATTAAAAAAAATCGGTTGTCTGTAAAGTCGGTTTACGAACGATAGTTTAAAGTGACGTCATAACAAATCATTGATGAAATGATTGCATAGTTTTATGAATAAAATTGAATCATTTTTATTAAATTATCATTATTTGTTATAGATACAAAGAAGGAGTGAAATGAAATCTACAATTTAATTTATAAATTTATTTTTATTTGCACTCATTAATTCAAATATGTTTATTACTTTAACGAAGAGATTATTTTAACTATAACTTTTATGCATGTTTGCTATTTAACTTCTTCCAATCTGTTTTATTCTGTTAAGGATAAGAAGATGATAGGAAAAGTTGGAAACGAATGGGAGTGTTTCAAATTTAATGTGCCTCGAAAAAGTCAAATCGATGGTTGTTCCAATCGAGTGGAAGAGAGATAGATGCGGCGCAAGCGTACAATGAGCTTAACGGAACACAGCGTAACGGGACAATGCGCGTAACGGGACAATGCGCGTAACGGGACAATGCGCGTAACGGGACACTTTTTCGTGCGTGCAGCCGGCGTTCATCGATTTATTAGACGTTGTCCCGTCAAAAAGATTTTGTTAATATTTAGAAGATTTGCATCAATTTTGACCAGGCTCAATAAGTTGTTTTAAGTAGTAATATTTATAACTGCGATCTCATTTTAGTCAACTTTTTACATGGCATAACATTGTTTCAGACAAGTTTTAGAGGATATTTAAAAACATTACAATAACGCTGAATGGATTTGATACAGTTTATACTAAGGGATAAATTATATTTTTTTGTCCAACCTCTATTTTCCCTTCACTTTGCAGTAATGCGAAATCGTATCAAAATTTGTTTGACGAATTTGTTAATATCTAGACGGTTTACAGTAGCTTTTTAACGGATTTTATTTAGTGCCTACTAGGATAGTTATGAACTGAGAATGCTTAGTGCCATTAAAAACCCAACAAAAATGATTACAATAAGGTAGTCTTCCTTAGAAATCTACCTAGAATGTTAGGGTCATAAACTAATTAATGGTAATAGAAATTCGGGCAAAGTTCATAATATTTAGTGAAATACAATCGATTACAAACTACATAAGCTGAAGTCACACATTAAATTTGACTATGAATATACTTTTTTCATGCGATTTTTAAAGGTATAATTTACCTAGGTGAGACATTATTATTAAGATACGTGGTAAGTGGTTAATTAATAGCATTAAACAGAAGGAAAAATAAAGAAAAATATAGTAATTTTGTGTAAAATTTTAATATTTGCTTGCGGTTATGGAGTAGTTGTGCAATGCTTGTCATTTTAATGATTTCATTCAAAAATGAGACAACCCCTACAACCATTTCTCGCGTGGACAGTAAAATATTTTTTTACAATGAAGTTTAACGATAATTCCTACCTGAAGTGTTAACATATTTTTTTAACAACACTCACTGCATTTTAGCAATTTTTTATAATTCTCTCTAGAAAGTTACTTTCAAGCTAATAAGCATACTTCTAGCATTAGTCTTGATAAAGCTACAGTTTGTTTTGCTAATAAAGGCGACGACAGCTTTAGAATAAACACCCTCTCTGTGGATATAGCGACAAACAGCTTCAAAACCACGAGGAGAAACTGCCGAACTGTAGTTGAAGTAGTTTTGAACCCACCCGCTAGATAGCATCTTTCATTATATATTGCTAACAACGCTACATTCATTGTGAAAACCAATGCTCAAGCTAATATCAGGCAAAAAAAAATCAGTGAAAATTAATTTACTTCATCTTGGTAGTCACATATTTTGTGGTGTGGCACACCAGAAACTTTATTTCCCCTACACATTATATATATATGCGTTTTTTATTATTAAAACTGTTATTATTTGTTGTTTTTTTTTCACACAGTTTAAACATTTTTTACCACGCCATTAGTTAAATTAGCATTTATAGTGTAAATGTTTTGAGTTAAACCTCTTTCCCTAGGTTTTTTTTTGCTAGTAGTTCCGGGCTTGTACCACAGATAGTCACATAGTTTCAGTTCCCGCCGTAAGGTTCGCACTTATATACCTCCTTCCTTGTTCTATGTTCCATAACTCGTGGCCCGCGGACGACAAGGTTGTTCACCCCTGCTTCAGGGACCGCGGTGGAAGATGATAAAAGCTATGGAGGGGGGGAGGGGGGTGGGTTGGTGAGGAGGGAGACTGTGGTGGGGGAGGGGGAGCAAAAGGGGGGAGGGGGAGTGAAAGGAGGAGGGGGAGGGGGGGAAGTGGTTGGCGGGAGGAGGGGTAATCGCTGCGGACGGCGGTATGTGCCCCGGAATATGACTTCAAACCTCCCCACCTCCCACAATGCACCCCGGCGACGCTACACCGCGGACGTAAAGACGGAAACAAGAGTTGTCGCGCCCGCGACCGTTAACGGAGGAGGTGGGTGGAGTGGAGGGGGGGAGATAGAGAAGACAGTG
Organism: Bacillus rossius redtenbacheri; assembly: GCF_032445375.1. Taxonomy (NCBI): domain Eukaryota; kingdom Metazoa; phylum Arthropoda; class Insecta; order Phasmatodea; family Bacillidae; genus Bacillus; species Bacillus rossius. The sequence goes on along the minus strand of NC_086341.1, from coordinate 8,556,744 downwards.
TGACGTGGAACAATTACGAGAGGGCCCTAGTTTAGAGCTCTTTGGAGAGGTTATCACGTAGTAGTTCCTTTTTTTTAATGAACACGTTTTAACATGTAAACGTCTAACTAGCTCGTTACAGACAGAGATGGCCGGCCGAACTTTCTCGCGACAAAATACCGTCACATTTTAATTGCTAATGACTACGAGGCTAATGACGGTTGAGCTCACAGCGGATATATCTTGTCTGTACGTGTTTGTCGAGCAGTGATTGTTTTCCCTGTGACGTCATCGCACCAGTGTAGGGGCATGCGTGATCGTTACTAATTAGCTTATGTGTAAAGTTATAAACTGGTGCAGCGTGGAAACTGGTTTAGCGGACCCAAAGTGAGACAATTGAAATGTTCGCCAGAATGTAAGTGAACATCGACTACTCTGTGTAAACATTATACCTATTAAAGAGATTGATAATTAAATTACATACTAATACGAAACACTTGTTATGAATTTATCCCGAAGTTTTTTCACGAGAATTCTACGGCACCTACCCCAACTGCCCATTTCTCTTTTTTTTTTATTTAACGCATTTAAATATACCTTAAGTTAACGAATTATTCAACCAGTATAATCATAGATACTAGCAGAATAATAACTCAAATGTATTTATCCCTCTTTAGCCAAAACCACGCAGTTAATCCATATAAATGTGCTGTAATTATATAGATTTTTTATTATTAAGTTAAAAATATTTTGAATAAAAATCGTTTATTACTGATTTTTTTTTAAATTGTTCCGTGTCTGTTCAAGTATCGCGTAAAAACCTACTGGAGCGAATTTGATTAAACTTTTTTTTGTGTTTAAGAGCTTATGATACATATTTTTATCTCACTACAATGGCGGGAGTCGGTGAAACCTGCACAGCAATAAAACCACATTTTCCCACAACCAAGTGCAACCAACGTACATAAAGTGTGCTTCCATTTCTACCAACCCTACTAATGTACCACATACATTATCAAAGTCATCCATTCTATCACAATCAATAACTACTTCACGACTGATAACCCTTTTTTATTACATGTGATAATTAAAGAAAAAAATCACCGTGTGATTATTCGCAGGGGACACACGTTATACGTAATTAGTTATATATATAATGATATAAAATTAGTTATATATAATGATATATAATTAGTTATATAATTATATATAATTAGTTATATAATTATATATAATTATATATAATTAGTTATGTATAATATATAATTAGTTATATATATAATGATATAAAATTAGTTATATATAATATATAATATATAATTAGTTATACATATAATGATATAATTAGTTATACATATAATGATATATAATTAGTTATATAGAATTATTTTATATAATTATTTATATATAGCGTTTGACCAACTCTGAACTTCTGCGCCCGTCACGTCGCATACTTCTCGCGAGGAGTTTGAACGCCACTGTCATGCGATCGCTCGTCATCTCAGCCAATGGAGTAGCCCCCTGAAGCCCGCCAATTTCAAATTTCGCGCGTTGCAGTTGGAACTTACAAACATCGCTGTGCTTCGTTTTCCGTACACATGTTCCTTGACCAAAAAAAAAAAAATTCTTCTTGCTTCTGGCCATTCCCTGCCACCCATTAATTTTATTCCCCGCTATACAGGAAGTCGCATAACTCAATGTCAAGACGAGAACAGTTTATAGGCAATTTAATCGCTGTTCTGAAATAGTTTTCGAGTTTTAGCATTTTTTTCTTCAAAAGTTTGTAAAACCCTAGCCTACACCCAATTATTAGAAGTTTTTTTTCTACGCAATCATAAATAACCCTACTATTGATAACAATTCAAAATAAAATCAAACATATACTTTCTTTGGAAAGGGGGGGGGGGGGGGAGAATATTTGAGCGACTTATGTAGCGACAATTTTTGAACGGGTTAACTTTTATTATTCACACTGTAAAGTTGGCTAGTTAAAGCAGACAACTAGCTAAGTTGGCAAGTTCCTTCTTTAGATCCTGTGAATCAATCCGCCGAAAGGAAGACTTCATGAGTCTCGCGGATTGGGGGGAGGGGCTGGTGAAGAAGGAGGGAAGAGGAGGATAAAGGAGGATAAAGGAGGAGGTGAACCGCAGATCGTCCGACTTCAAGAGCGGCGGCCGTCATCTTTGAAACGTCACACACCCTCCCCCCCCCCCCCTTGACGGACGACTCACGATTCAGAAAACTGGGGCGATCTCTCTCGCAGCTGCAGCTACGGAGAACCTTTGAAGCCCGTGAAGAGTCCCGTTATTTTCGCACACTCGCGTGCGAGAATCGTGGAGCGAAGGGGGAAGGGGGGGGGTGTTCGAAGAGATGGCAGAAGGACGAAGGAGGAAGGAGGAAAGAGTGAAATGGCGTTGGTCGATATATTTCGGACGCCATCCATCTTGTTTACTCTTCATACATTAAACACGGGTCATCCCCGGCTGGCCGAATAGCGGGGTCGACACGGGTTCGTGAAGAAGGGGCGAAGAGAGAGTGAGAGAGAGTGAGAGAGAGTGAGAGAGAGTGAGAGAGATAGAGAGAGATAGAGAGAGAGAGAGAGAGTGATGAATGACTAGCTGCGCGAGACACGCGCGGTCAGGAGAGGAATGAGAAATACGGAAGAGGAGATGGGAAAGAAAAAAGGAGTTAGTTCCTTTTGACGGGGAAGAGAGGCGTCGTACACACACGTTTCGCATGCGCTGAAAGCATTTCTCCCCCCCTTCCCTTCTATTATGTTTGTTTCCTCCCTCCCCACCGTTAAGAACATCAGAGCAGCGAACAAGTTACGTCTGGGAGAAAAGGTCTTCTTTATATTATGTAATTAAACATGTTTTTAAATAACAATTATTAAAATATTTTTATATTTATTTGAGGGACTGGAAAAAAATTCACGGTTTCGGTGACCTTCAGGATACACTACACAATGCTCCAATACTCGGGCAAATAACGCCAAGTCATTGGCTACTACTGACTTGTAAATCGTCTAAACTGGTTCGCATGTGATTCTACACTTCATTGGTCCAGGGTTTCTCATTAGCCTAAATTTGTCCAGATTAACAGTGAGCCATTAAAAAAAAGAAGCTAAAAGGTATGGGTATTTTAATTTTAGCCTCTCGCGAAATAAATCCGCGAATTTTTTCCGGTCTCTATATATTTGTATTGGGATTTTATGCTGGTTGACTAATCAAGGTGTGGTTTACGCATTAAACGTAATCCAAACTCCCAATTTCAACACACACATATATACTCACACGAGTGTCATTCTAAAAGTGTGGATTGTTTATTTTTTATATTTTAAATAATAAAGAAACAAAACTTATTTTTCAAAACAAATGATGCCTTAGCTACTTTTCTATGTAGTCACCAGTTTGGTTTTTATTTCTTCCCTTTCATATTAGCTCTAACAATTTATTTTTCATAAGTTGGTTCTCAAAATACGATTTAGATTTTTTTCCTTTTCGTTCAAATCGCGCCCCTCCTCGTCGGCACTTTAAATGAAATCTTGAGCTGGGTTTGTAAATGGCGCGCCAACATCTGGCGTTTGACGACCTAGCCAAGACAAGCAACATTACGACCAGTGACATCAGGACAACCGAGTAAGGAAACTGTGAGAAATGTTTGCCAGGCTAGGTTGCACCATTAGTTACAGTTTAATGTTTACAGAATGTTTGCCACTGTCCATAAGCTAGTTGCGACGATACAAGCAAACGATGTTTTTTTTAACATCTCTATTGCTTTACTAATAGAGCAATACGACGTCGACCAAGCAGTGCTTGTAATAACAATTCCAGATACTTCCTGGCGGAGCGGTTAAACGAAGATAAACAAGTTAAGTGAGCAAAAAACAAAACAGCCATCGCGCCAAAATAAAATTCGCGGAGAGAGATATTTACCAGCGGCTCAAATTATACCCGAGGGGGTAAAAAAAACACCCTAAAAAATAATATTCTATAGAAAATTACGAAAGTCTTTATCTCCGTGAAACATCAGCAATTGCTTTTGATGTGTTCCGTGTTCCTCGGCTAGGTCGTAAAAGCAGTCTTTGCGCTGAATAAACAATGTCCGGTCTCTCCTGAAGCTGATTGTGCGTTTATCTTTGCAAATACTTACATTGCGAATGTTCCGGCTCGTCGCTCAGGTAGCTTGGACGAACTGAAATTCCCACCCAGGGGAAAAAAATATATCTTCTGTACTTTTACAAAAAACTCCTTTGGAAACCGGTCGCCAAGTAATAGTTTGTAACACTACAAGAAAGATATTGCACATTTGTACAAAAAACGACTATGGTTATTTTTGCAAATATATGAAATACAGTTTTCGGAGATGAGACTGAGTATTTATCACGAAAATTGGGAGATAATTTTGTATTTCAAATTACGTTTCATTCAAGCACAATTTTTTAAACCACGGAAAAGATAATGGAATATTTAATAACTGGACTTTATTTTGGTTTATGTGCTGATTAATGTGCACAATTAATACTGGAGTGTTACTTGTAATAACTAATGTAGGTACTGGGACAACACAAAGCATAAATTTCCGGGTAAGAATGCGAGCCCAGTATCACTGTGAACATTATTTTGTATTGATACAGTTGTTTTCGCGTAAATGTACAAATCTACAAATATCGGTAATTTTACATTAATATTTCTGTTCTATTAAAAAAAAATTACAGTGTATAACGAACAATCTCCATCGCCAGAGAAAGAGCCTGAGGGAAACTTCTTCTCACGAGGTTGGCACTGCTGGACTCAGTTTGACGAGATGTGATTGTGAGTAAAAGTGTTGCGTCGACTAAGTCATCGTCTGAAAGCTCAAGACACAAAATTGGCGAAAACTCTCGCAAAGTGCACTTCTCAAGGTTTTACTTTTCACTCAAGAATACATCACAATTACAACCATATGTTCCTTATGTACTTCAAAACCAAAAGATCCTATGTCACAATTGGGAAAACATTTACGGAAGGGTATATAAACTTTATTTCAATGATACTGTTTATTGCCATCAGTTTCCACATTCGTGTGGCGTGCAAGAAGGAACATATTCCAAAATGATACTTTTTTTTAACAACCACCGGTACATAACATTTTTAGGGTTAACTAAAACCTCGCAGAATTCTTTAGAATTTTTTTTGTGAGTTCCGATGATATGGTTCGAAAGAAAATTAAAATTTGACAGTTTGTCCGTCTGTACGTCGCATAGCGCGGAGTCAGTGGGCCTAGACCCGTATACAAATCCAAGCGATTTTTTTGATAGCGATTGTCGCCCACATTGTCCCAACATTCTCCATGGCAACGGCTGTGGCGTTGTTTACCATGCTTCCTTTGTTTCTATGGCAACGATTATCCAGTATTTCTGTACTCGTCTTTGCCACCACAGGCGCTAAATCGTGACTGTGGAACGGAGTTGTTGATGGACATAAACGTCAAAACTATGTTTTTGACGTGACAACGTCTAATAAATCGATGAACGCCGGCTGCACGCACGAAAGTGTCCCGTTACGCACATAGTCCTGTTACGCTGTGTCCCGTTACGCTCATTGTACGCTTGCGGCCGCATCTATCTCTTTTCCACTCGATTGGAACCACCATCGATTTGACTTTTTCGAGGCACATTAAACTTGAAACACTCCCATTAGTTTCCTACTTTTCCTATCATCGTCCTATCCTTAAAAGAACAACACAGATCGGAAGAAGTTAAATAGCAAACATGTATAAAAGTTATAGTTAAAATAATCTGTTCGTTAAAGTAATAAACATATTTTAATTAATGAGTGCAAATAAAAGTAAATTTATCAATTAAGTTGTAGATTTCATTTCACTCCTTCTTTTTATCCAAACAAACTAGTGATAATTCAATAAAAATTATTCAATTTTATTCATAAAAGTATGCAATCATTTCATCAATGTTTTGTTATGACGTTGTCACAAACTATCGTCCGTAAACCGACTTTACAGACAACCAATTTTTTATGGAAAACTTTTCTGTATATTTTAAATGTTTTCTGCACACTGCATGCATATAGGCCAAAATATGGGCAGTATACCAAATAAAATCACCCTATCCAGAGATGACTTGTATCGGTTAAAACTTACGCGCAAAACTCTGGGGTCGCGCGGTTTTACTTGAGAATGCTTCAGATTTGTCCCCCCTGTTTGTTAAATCAATACTTATTTGAAGGTTTTTAAAAACTGTTGAACCCAAATTGGTGTTTTCTTTTTGTTTATATTTCTTCCATTTTGATATTATCTTTGAAAGATTTGTGCAATGGGAGTGCATGACTTTATGTAAGCTTTTGGACTTACCCCATTGCTAAGCACATGTACGTCTGTTGACAACAGCAATTTTTTTGCTTAATTTGTGTTTTTGTCTTTTGGGATTTTTGTAGTTTTCTTCTACAGAAATGCATGTGCTTAGCAATGGCGTATGTCCAAAAGCTCATTCCTTTTTCATATTTACTCTAGCGATTTATTTTAAATAAGCTGATTTTCAAAATACGATTTGGTTTTTTCCTTTTCGTTCTAAACGTGGCAATGGCGTACCGACGCAAAGGGCACGTATAATGAGTGTTCTGCCTGTGGACTGTCGTCGAAAAGCGCGAAAATGTCATCTAGTTCTCAATAGATCAAAAACTGCTCAATTTTTGACTTCAGTACGTTTGGCTCTGCGACACGTTGTGACAAGTTCTGTTTTGCGCAGTTGCAGACAGACAGAGACCATTAAAAAAATGCCCACTTTTGCTCTGAGATGCACTGCAGTCTTGCAGGTTTACGACGATTGATCGATATTCATCGTGGAAGCGCTCACCCTGTCGTACGTCCCTTGGATAATTCTCTACCAGAAATTGGAAAGCATCGCCCTCCTGTCAATACCGGTCCCAGACTTGGCGTCGCCTGCAAGTATAGGCAACACGCTGAGCAGTTGTGTCACGCACGCAGAGAACAAACAGGCGTACTCCGTTCGCTGGGGATGCAGGAGAAATATGAACATTAAAAATCATTTGGCATTTAAAATTAATAAACCCGCGAAAAAAAATGTTTTTGACCACTACATATCTACATCACATTTTCACAAAGTCACCATTCAGTTGTAAGCACTTTTCACAACGCTCTACTTGTTTATTTACCCTCTTTGCATAGAATTTCGCCGCCTGGGAATCAAACCAGTTACTTTTTTTTTTTTTTAACTTTTTGCTGTAATTGTTGACTCACGTTTTCGTTAAATCAACCAAAATGAAACACTTTTGGTCCCGAAAAAAAAAAGGTAACCATCATTTTCGATTCGAGTATGGAGATTGCTTGAACGTTTTTTCCGGAGGTGTTTACTAAGCGCCTGTACTTAGGCTACACGCATTGCGTATTCGAAGACCATGATGCCTATGGACAAGGCGTCCGTTCCATTCCCAGGCGGCGAAATCGGGGAAATGGCCAAGTTGAAGAAAAGGGAGGGGGTTAGGAGGTTGATAACTCCTCCCCCTCCCTCCCTCCCTCCTCACGCACTTCAGATGTGGGAAGTTATCCTCTGGAGAGAGAGGCGTAGGGGTCGCTAGGAGCGTCGGGCAACGGAAAGAGAAAAGTGAAATCGAAGGGGGAGAAAATTCGAGAAGGCGGCCTTTCTGACCGAGGTTAAAAAAAAAAAAATAGTGCGTGGAGTCCCTCCGCGCGGAAGAAGTGAAACTTCGTAATGTGGAAATGAAAATAGGAAGGGGTAGAAATTGATTTTTAAGTGAAATCATATTGTTTCTTTAAGACAAAATTTAATTAACATTGCTTACAATTCATAGCAAGAATACCACGCGCATGTGCTTGGGATCTACCGACTCGCTCTCTCTCTCTCTCCTACTTTCTACCTTTGTGTATCTTTCTTTCTCTCTCCCTCTTGCGTTGGAATATTGGACGCTACTCGTTGCTAACTCTCGCGCATGCGTTCGAGTGCCACGCATTCGCTCTGTCTCTTTCTATTCCCCCTCCCCAGGAGCGTTGAACGTTTCACGCAACCTTGTTGGAAGTCGCATTAGAAGTTTCACTTCAATAATATAGAACTTCACTTTCCCAAGGCTTGCGTCTCGTGCCCGTGTTCATATATGGTCCGTGTCACGCGAATCTCTTACCAACATCGACCGTTTTTTCTCACGAACAGCACCAGTTGGCACCCTGTTTCGCAACTGCTCCGCCTGCACAGCGACACAGTGATGTTTGATCGCGAACACAGACAATAGCACAGACACTTGACAGAACGGCGGCAGCAGACGTAGACTACGTTTCGAGAACTGTCGACTCTGAGACAATACTTGCATCACTCCGACTACAGGCGGATTGACACGGGAAACCAAGTTGTTGTTGCTAATAGCCGATAGCCTATTTTCCGCAAAATCTTCACTTTCTTCGCGTGATTATTTCTCGTTTCTAATATCATTTGGAATTAGAAGTTCAAATTATAAATTGTGTAACTATGATGTTGAAAGTCTAGGTGATATAAGCTACTCTTTATGATAGGTGAACTGCTAGTATTTTAAAAACATATTTTCAACAAAATTTATTCAACTAATTATTTTTTATAATTTATTGCAATTTAAGACTCTATAAAACTTTTAATTATTTTAAAAACTGAAATTAAAATTAAATTATATTTTAAAGTTAAGTACATATAAAAAATAATATTTAATTTCTAAAAGCTCTATTTAAAATTAATAATATGTAAAGTAAATTTTTTGATTAATATTTATCAAAATGTATTAGTTACTAAAATTCAATTAATTAAAATAGAATGAAAACTATTTTTGAATGCTATTTTTAAACAAACGAGAACGAATGGTTTGAATACTTCATATATATTGCAATACTTAACTTCATATTTAATGAAAACATGTTTCATTTTATTTCATTACAATTGTCTACGAAAGTTTTTTTATATTACTTTGCCAAACAATTCAATACACTGATAACATAAAATTTTTGTAAATAACTAAAATACTAAATTCACTGAGATTAAATTTTTTGACGTGTTAAAATATTTTGGAGATATTACAAATCATTAAATTTAAGCCTAGTGTTTATTAACGAAAATATTTTTTTAATGAAAAAAAAACATTAAAAAAGTATCACGAACAAATTATTTTAAGAGGTTTTGCTAGAACAGTTAAAAATGTACAGAAGGTACATACATGGTTTAAATCCTCTCTAAACATCAAGTATTTTCATGATATAAAAATGTTCTTCGTTGCACAATTATTTTGTATTATGCAATTATATTAAATATCATGTAAATCTGTTTATTAGTAAGTTCTAAGTATAATGTTATTAAATTACTCCAATTATCTCTAAAAAGTGTTTTCTAATACACAATCAAAATTATAATTGTTTCTGTTATAAAGTTTATTACACATTATTGCGATTTTTTCATTTATGATAGTTTTTGTAAACCGATCTCGACCAAATATACAAAAGATGAAAGACAAATAGATATGATTTCTCATCTAAATCCGATAAGTGGGATGAAATGATAGATGATCTCGCGAGTATACAATTCTTTGGCTTTCATTAAAATACTTCCACATATGTGCGAGTTCCAAGAATGTTAAGAAAGAAAAATGGGACAGGCAGCTAATAGGTCAATAAAACAAGCAACAGACAAGTCACGTCACTGAAAAGCGTTCTCGTGTATCACAGCAAATGCCCGATGAAGAGCCGATGATGGATGCACAGACATTTTGCTGTGCAAACTTTGGCAACGCCAAGGGGTGGTTTGGGGGGGGGGGGGGGCGGTTTGCGAGTCCGACCGAAAATGTCTTCCGCACATCCCAAAAAGTTTGGAAAGGGAGTTTTTCAACCGCGGGGCACACGTGGGGAGAGAAACAGCCCCCTTTTCCCCCAATTTTTTTTTTTTGCCAGATGTTACAAATTGGTTTTTACCTCTCTTTGCCGTCTCTTCGAAGAGAAAGGGGGAGAGAGAGACTTGTTAGTTGCAGGAAATCGGCGATAAAACCCGGCAAAGGATCCGCGGAAGAAATAAGCATTAGACGTCGTAGTCACGTGCTACGGAACCTCCTTTCCCCTCACCCCTCACCCCTCACACCCCCTTCCCACTTTTTCACCCCCGAAGAAATTCCTGCGGCGATCAATAATGGAGCGATATGAGTCCCGCGGGTGCTGGTGGCTTTTTGAGAAAGGAGGGTGGGGAGGTTTGCGGGGGTGGGGGTGGGGAGGAGGAAGTCGCAGGCGACTATCTATCGTGGAAGACGTGACCCGCCCCAAACACGCGGTATCTGATAGCCACCCCCCCCCCCCCCGGCTCTTAGAGGGCCCGTAACAGCCATCTGTGCCCTCTTGAGACTCTACCGCCAGACAGATATGCAATAAGCAGAGCAGACGCGACGGTGAAAAATAACCTAGCGGCAAGAAGAGACACGGCTGAAAATATATATATATATTTTTTTATTATTTCTTCCGAGAATGAATCACGAATTTTGCCATTTGAAGGTGGGGGAAAAAAAAAGTTTTCAAAAACGATTGCCTTTGACGCACTCAAAATATTTATAAAGTACTAGCAGACCCGGCAAACGTTGTTTTGCCATATAAATTATTTATAGGGAATTTCTAGCTGCAGTACCCAGCGTTGCCTGGGCTAAACACAGGGTGAAGGGGACCTTTTTCGAAATCAGATGTAGTTAGTAATTGTCTTCTTAATTTGAATGTCAAGTGTGCAAAATAATTTATATCACTTTCAGATCCCGACAGACGTTCTGCCAGTGTATATTTATTTACCTGTATATATCTAAAAATTGGTGGTCTGTATGTAGTCTAGACACTATAAAGCACTATAGAAAAAAGCTTAAAAATAAGAGATTACTAATATTGAAAAGAGTCCATTATCTAGCTAATGTTCGGCATGCATTGCAATGCCTCATTCAGTTTTGTTTTGTAATATGTTTGAAGTAGTTACACATATACAAATCATCTATCCATCTCTCTAAACATATATTTATCTCTATCTACATCTTTATATATCTATGTATCTCTCTATCGCTATTTATCTCTTTATATCTACATATTTACATATATACCTCACACTATCTCTATCTCTTCTATATATAAATCTCTATATAGCTCTATATACCTATATATCTCTTTATCTAACCCATTTCATTCTCCATACCTCGCTCTATCTCAAATTATCTCTCTGTCTCTCTCTATCTCACTCTATATATATATCACTCTATCTCTCTTTTATATTTAAATAAATTATCTCATGCGTGCGCACTTAGATAACAAAAACAGACGAAGTGCCGCTATATAATATGAAATAAACACATTTTTTGAAACGATTTGTGCTCCAACTATTAAAAATAGTTATACTGTCTCATAAACCTTTACGGGCATGCGCATAACAACTCATTAAAATTTCATCGCAATTGGATGAATGGTATAGGAACGCATACGGCACAAACAAACGAAAATTAAAGACATGACAAACGCATCAAACGATGGTGCGTTTAAAATCCAAGGCAACTAACTCTATCTATTGACGAAGTTAAGAACAAAACTGTTATGAGCGCCTTTATTTTGCTAGCCGCTGCGGGCTGGTCTCACCAAGGAGAAAAATATGAATTTGCCAGACCTTACTATGTGTATGATCGTGTGGCAGACATAAAGAAATGACACTCACTATTTGTATGTCTATGACCTTTGATTTTTTCTGTTATAAAATGAAATTATCACTTTTTCACCCCCTTAAGGATGGAATTTAATATTAATATGAGGTCTATGTGTTAATCCAGGTAATGAGCTCCCTGTATGCGGGGAAGGTTGATCAGGTGTTAATTGATCAGCTATCGACCGGAGTTGAAAAATATAAAATTCTATTAAAAATTAGGGGTTGGTGCTAGAAGGGTGAAAATTTAGGGTTGTAAGTATTTTTTAATGCCTCATTATAAAAAAAATAAAATAAAAAATTTTGTCCAAAAAATTAAAAAAAAATGTTTGGGGTGGACAACCCTTATCACTTAGGGGTATGAAAAATAGATAGTAGCCGATTCTCAGACCTACTGAATATGCATACAAAATTTGATAAAAATCGGTCAAGCCGTTTCGGAGGAGTATGGCAACGAAAACTGTGACACGAGAATTTTATATATAAGATGAGATACTTGATTTGTTTTTTTTTTAACTGTTAATGATCAATATCTCACGGTAAATACAAACAATACCTGCATGGCGAGATAAAACTAAATTAAACAAATTTTTGATTTCGAAAAAAAAAATTTAGTTCTTCCAGCTCTATGCACGAAAACATAATTTTTCTTTTTTCCTGTACAATCTCCAACCCCCAAAAACGTTACAAACAAGGTTCTGTTTTGATGGCCCTCCATAATAATCTCGATATCACACACCTGAAGCGATCATAATTTTGTCGTTTTGTAATAACAAGTTTTGTAATAACCAAACTATTACAAAATGTAACCACAATTTTTATAAAAAAATTTAAGTCAATTTCAAATAAATTTTAAAAATCGCTCGTAATTTCATACTGTACCAAAAGTACTTATTTTGTGGATTATAAAAAACAATTTTAGGATTACACCTGTGATTTGAAAAAATATATATTCTCTACTGTATCACACATTGGGTTTAAGACAGAAGAATAAAGTAGGATTTAAAAATTACTAAAAAAATTACTCTGAATAAAATATGAAAGAATAAAATTTCTAAGAATTTTCCCCAGCCTGCAATGATACGAAGCAATGGAATCAGCATTATTTTAGTTTAAACTTCACATTGTTTCTTTACATCATTTTGGGATATTCAAATTAACCATAATAACAATAAATTATTTACTAATGTAGTTTGTTTACCTTTTGGAACAAAAGAAACCTTGTACGCCTATATTATTTTATAACCTAACTTGTGTATCAAAACAAATTATTTAGCAGTGTAACTACCATGTAATTTCTAAGGGCTGCGAAAACACTTTTGTATCAACGGATTTTTTTCATGAACGAAGTTTAAATGTATGTATGGCGGTTTGTGAAGCTTCGAGATTACGACGTCGCCACGAGCTACCAAAGTCGCGGCGACTTGCGGGCGTCCGCGACTTCCAAGTCGCGGCCCCTTGCGGGTGTCCGCGACTTCCAAGTCGCGGCGACTTGCGGGTGTCCGCGACTTGCGGGTGTCCGCGACTTCCAAGTCGCGGCGACTTGCGGGGGTCTGCGACTTCCAAGTCGCTGGTCGCGGCTCGTCGCAGGGACACAGGCGCCCGTGTTCCCTCGGGGAGTGAGGGAACCCTCCAGCCTTCCCTCCGTTTCCGGGTCATTTCGGATTCCGAGTCTCTCTCCGCGGTCGCATTTATGCGGAGGGAGGGAGCTAAGGAGGGAGGGGAGCACACGTGACAATAATTCCTTAGCGGGGGGTGTTCCCCCTGCGGTGTGTTTCATCTCTTCCCCCTCCCTCCCTCCCTCACCCCCTCCAACAAGCACGGGCGACGCCGCGATAGCTATCTGTCACGTGGTACGTCTCTCGCGGGGAAGATGGCGCCGCTGGTCTCACGGGACCACAAGGCAAGGAAGACAAAAGAGTCGCGACTCCATGCTTCGACTAAGGCTATGTTCACAATAATTTAAAAATAAGTAAAGGGGGGGGGGGTTGTCTGTAAAGTCGGATTATGGACGATAATTTTACGTGATAACGTTAAATGAAAACATTGATGAAAAAATTGCATACTTTTTATTTTTCAAATATCATTTACAGTTTTCGCAAATATAATCACGAACAATTAGTTAAAAAGCCCGCCTTTAACCTGTTTGATATTATACAAGATTTTCTCGCACGGTGGTTAGCCGTTTCTTGCACGCTCGGTTTCAGGCGGAACGTTGACAATTTTTTCGTGCGTGCAGCCGGGGTTCATCGATTTATAAGACGTTATCGCGTCAAAAAAAACGTAAGCGAGTATATAGCAGACGGCCTGAGCGAGATCAAGTTCACAATTGAAATCTTACCGTCGATGAAATTTCGCGTTGTATCCGACATCTGTAGTGTTAGTAAGTAACTATGTTGACTGCCAAATGCTTATCCCGTGACATCTCACCAGAATTAATTTCTTGTGACTTTTGAATTATCTCCACAATTTCTCTGCCACCATTATCGTTGATAATTACAATCAGTTAATGCATGATAATAATGATAATTATAAACAGTTAATGCATGATGATTGATAATGAATAGTATGATCATGAGATCATGAGATCATGAGATGATGATTAATGATGATTAATGACGATGTAACAAATGATGATGGTGGTGGTAACAGAAATACAATACTGTTACGAACACAGGCAGGACCGCGATGCCAGGTTCGGAGCTGGCTGGCGGCCCTGCACGGCCTCTGACGTCACGCGCCGTTCCACTGACGTAAGGCATGCCCATGCGTGCCTGGACCGATTACAAGGGTCGTCGATAACCCTATCCCCCCTCCAATCCCCGCGCATCGTTCATCCCCGGCGCTGTTATCCATCGCTGAGCCGGCCTCGAGAATTCCGCGGGGCCGCCTGCGCGGAGTGGCGTGAATGGGCGCCGCCTTTCTCGATGTTTCGGGCGTCGGGTCGGCCCGGGAGGACGCGGCACGTCACAGCCACTCTCGTCGGTTAGATAAGGCCACCCCCAGTTACTTAAGCAGCGACGCCGGCCTCCGCGATGAGTCCAGGCGACGAGTTCCGAGAGTTCGGAGAGTTCCGCGAGTGAAGGGAAGTGCTGCATCGGCGAAGAGGGTGAGAGACCCCCTCGAGAGTGGCGCGACGTGGAGCGACGAGATCCGAGGGATTGTGATCAAGCGGCGCGCAATTACAAAAAAAAAAAAATCGGTTGTCTGTAAAGTCGGTTTACGGACGACAGTTTAACGTGACAACGTCATAACAAAACATTGATGAAATAATTGCATACTTTTATGAATAAAATTGAATCACTTTTATTGAATTATCACTATTTTGTATGGATACAAAAACAAAGTGAAATGAAATCTACAATTTAATTTATAAATTTACTTTTATTTGCACTCAATAATTCAAATATGTTTATTACTTTAACGAACAGATTATTTTAACTATAACGTTAATACATGTTTGCTATTTAACTTCTTCCAATCTGTGTTATTCTGTTAAGGATAGGACGATGACAGGAAAAGTAGGAAACGAATGGGAGTGTTTGAAGTTTAATGTGCCTCGAAAAAGTCAAATCGATGGTTGTTCCAATCGAGTGGAAGAGAGATAGATGCGGCGCAAGCGTACAATGAGTGTTACGGGACACAGCGTAACGGGACATATTTTCGTGCGTGCTGCCGGCGTTCATTGATTTATTAGACGTTGTCACGTCAAAAAAACTAATAATACACACGTGCACACATCTGCACAAGAGTACATGGCAACCCATGCTTATTTCATTGCTACCAAAATGATTCAATATCAAAAATTGTTCCATAGTTGTTGTTTTTTTTTCGTTATACTCAATACGCCACTCCGTTTTATGCACCATCCCATAAATTCTGAACTAAGAACGTTTGAAATATTACTTTGTTATTTAAGTTATTATGTTTTAAGAAAATTTTAAAATGTCTTTATATATGTATAACTTAATTTTTGATTTTGGCATATTTCAAGCGCACAAGTTTTTTTAGTGGCCATGTTCCGCCTGTACAGCTGCGCCTCCCTTCTGAGGCCGATTGCTTGTATTTACTCGTTTACGTCCCAAGTTTCATCCGCACATTCCCCACCAACACACTTCAATATCAGTGGTGGACACAAAAATTCACTTCAGGGAGGAAATAACATGGTGTTTGCACAGTTATATTATTGTTATCAACATGCTTCACTGCCTTTGTGATTAGTGATTCCAGGTGTTGCAACATCTCAAATTGCATCACCCAAGATAACATACTGTATTCAAAAAGTTATCCTTTTTTTTTTTCTTTAAGTTGATTTCACCACTGTTTAAGATACAGGAAATAAAACGTAACTGTTCACAAAATCATGCTTGAGTGGGCGGGCTACAGGTCTGTGTTATTTCTAAAAGCTCTACTTTTCAACAGTCTACAAAATTAAACCATGACCAATAACATATTTCAAATTTCATCTCTACTAAAATAATATTCTTAAACAGGTGAAATATTTATACTAATCTGTGATTTATTTAAATGACACAGAAACATCATCATTTACGTAGCCACAAAAAGCGCAGCCTTTGTTACGTGAAGGCCACCAGTTAAGGCAGACACAATAGTAATTCATTACGCGTTTGCGAATACTCAGAATTTTAAGAGAAATTGACTATTCATAAGAAAGATCCCTACAAAGCACTTTTATTTTATGTTTGAAGGTTTGCTAGGCCACAATAAAAACTTTTGATAGTAATAAGCCAAAACATTGTTTTGACGTGACAACGTCTAATAAATCGATGAACGCCGGCTGCACGCACGAAAAAGGGTCTCGTTACGCACATTATCCCGTTACGCTGTGTCCCGTCACGCTCATTGTACGCTTGCGCCGCATCTATCTCTCTTCCACTCGTTGGAACAACCATCGATTTAACTTTTTCAAGGCACATTAAACTTCAAACACTCCCATTCGTTTCCTACTTTTCCTATCATCGTCCTATCCTTAAACGAATAACACAGATTGGAAGAAGTTAAATAGCAAACATGTACAAAAGTTATAGTTAAAATAATCTCTTCGTTGAAGTAATAAACATATTTGAATTAATGAGTGCAAATAAAAGTAAATTTATCAATTAAATTGTAGATTTCATTTCACTCCTTCTTTGTATCCATACAAAATAGTGATAATTCAATAAAAATGATTCAATTTTATTCATAAAAGTATGCAATCATTTCATCAATGTTTTGTTATGACGTTGTCACGTTAAACTATCGTCCGTAAACCGACTTTACAGACAACCAATATTTTTTTATTTTAATTCACTAGTTTGTTTCAAATGATTTTACGTGGCACGTTAATGCACAGAGGTTTAAGGCGACGGGATCTCTAAGACTATAGTGATTGCAGTGATACCAGCAGGTTCCCACCCCCGGTTCTCATTGGAGTCTGCGCCTATGCTGTAGAAACCCTTCGATATCCGAGAGGTGTCTGTTTACGAAAAGCATTCAAGAATACACTGATGGCGTACGAGAGTGGTTCTGCTTCCGCATTTCGTTTTTTAAAACTGTATTTTGTTTTATATAAGAGTGAAAATGGCTGAAACTTGTGTTTTCAGAATAAAGTTTGGACGTGAAAAACGCCCGTGTGCAGATTCTCGAAAGCACACAAGATACTTTGCTTTGCCAACTTCATCTTCATTCCTCCGCCATCTGACGTTACGGTCACCGCTCCGATCTCGCGGCGCACGACAAGAAGACTGCGCGCCAGTACACAGCCTTGCGCTTAGAGGCGACACCGTGCTGGAAGCACCAGCGAGCGTCGCCCCTATCGTCCCGCCTCACCGACACGAACTTACTCCTGACCGAGCGGGCTCATTAATTAATGAGTCATGGGATATTGGGATTTGAACCCATGACCCCATGCAGGGCCGGATTTAGGAGAGGGCAACCGGGGCGAAAGCTCCGGGGCCTCCACAAACGGAGGGCCCCCACAAATCCTTTGATATTCTTTTTTCGCTGTTTTACCTTTACCTACAGTACTTTGCACATACACGATTATATTATTGTTAAATATTAACAGAAATATTCATTAACACTAAAAGTTAATTTCATATAATTCTTGGCTCCGATTATATTTATGTATGTTTTTAAATACTAAGAGAATCTACTTGATTTCACAATAAATTATTTATTGGAAAACTCGACTGGAAAAAATTGTTCATTTTATTTGTAAAATAATTTGGGGCCAGGGGGCCTACACTCTGTTGCCCCGAGTCCTCCAGACCTCTAAATCCGGCCCTGACCCAATGGCCACCGAGATCTTTTTTTCAATGGTTATGGTCTACAAACGGTAGAAACGAAGATGGCTTCTTTGGATTTCCATCTGTCCCCCCCCCCCCCCCCGTCTATTAACGTCGATGGTACGGAGCGTCACGTAAGATTCGTGAGAGTTCCGCGAAATAAAATGTATACACAGAGCGGAAAACGGAACACAGACTGATGCGTCTCTGCGCGCGGTCATTCGGGATCTCTAGCTAGAATTCGATAAAAAAAAGACTGAAGGAAAAAAAAAAAAAAAAAAGAAACTACCAGAAATTGGGGCGAATTTGTTCAACTGATGGTCGGAATAGCTCAACGTCCGCTCTGCTGGCTGGGGTCGTTCGAATCCGTTCGGGCGGGAAAACGGGGTGTGTTCTGTCTGATCGTGGCAGGGACATCCGAAAATAATGGTGCATTTGCACGGAATTACGGCACGTTTCAACAAAATCATTTTACGTTCTTGTCGAAGTTAAAATTTTCTACTTGACATACATCATCAGAAAACCTTTCAAAAACCGTTACATGACAGGCATAAATTAACAAATAAAAACGTGAAAATTAAATAGGTAAACATAGCTCGATTTTTATCGTACCACAAATTAATTTTTTTTTCATACTGAATTATTTTATGTGACAAGAGTTGTGTCTCTTTTGATCACGTAAATGTTTATAAAGTAGGTACATGTAAAATAACCTTATTAAAAAAACTATAGCCGAGAAAAATAAAATAACTTACAAACACAATAAACTACAAGCTAAATAAACAAATCACTAAGAAGTTAAAAAAAAAATACATTAATAAGTGAAAACTTGATTTAATGTATAAGATATTAGAAATTTCATTTAAAAAGGGAAGTTTAAAATTTTACACGATGTTATATTTTTAACGTTATTTATAACGATTTGTAGCAGAACATTTTATTAAAAACCAATCAAGACACACTATCATAAAAATACGTACAAATAGAAGAGCGACAGGGGCAGCATACAACAATGTTTTCTTATGACGTTATCACGTAAAATTATCGCCCGTAAACCGACTTTACAGACAACCCCTTTTTTTTCTTCAAAATTGACGCTGCTAAAACCCACAAGCAAAAACAGTTCAGACGGTAGCCGCGAAAGCCTAAGCAATTTGTGAAATTAATACACTTATTAATTGTAAACACATTACATATTATCTACAGCATGACTCAGAATTCGACACACAAAATTCGGTTCACCACAAAAAGAAACCTATATTTAAATCTAAATTGGAAAAGAAAAATGTGAAGGGTCTACGACTTTTAGTACAAATAGTTGTTTGCATCTTTGAATTTGTAGCTGAATAACTGGTTTATTGTAAATAAAAGAGAAAGTTTATATGTGTAAAGAGCTTTTTGTTGATTATTCAAACTAAACAAACAATTTAATTACAAGCACACGGCAAGCATGCATCCATCCATACATACATACATACATACATACATACATACATACATGCATGCATGCATGCATCCATACATGCATACATGCATACATACATACTACTATTCGTTTTTCAATCACGCACACTTCTCTATGTGACCAGCCCTGCTCTTATTTAAGGCGAAGTCCGTATTAAGCTATCTTTCCGATATTGTTCGAAGAACAGTTCTATTTAAGACAAAAAAAGCGGGCTTTAATTTTATTTAACGGTTAAAACTCAGTGGTTCGTTACGAAGAGAAACCCGAACGCCAACAAAAAAAATTACTCAAATTAAGGACTTTTCTACCACAAAAGTTTATATTTTTCTTTTGTTTCTGGAACTCAATTTAATTGTTCTATACTAGTCACTTCATCTTGTCCCTTCTACGCGTACCAATTATAGAGTAAAACAAATTGGATTTTGAGAAGTCTTCCCAGCAGCTAGGAGCCATTTGTAACATCAAAAGACTGGTTCTCAGAGAGCGGTCTACAATTTCCTTTTTTTTTTTTTTTTAAAGTTCAAAATTTAGTTTTTGATGTGTAACATCTTACCTCTCGGTTCATGGAATTTGGAAGGAGTAAGTTCGTTAATGAGACGGAAGTCAAGTAACGGAAATGTGTAACAACCATGGTGCTGCCATCTGTGGCGGATGGCGCGAACCAAAGTTCACAAAGCCAAAGAGAAACTTGATAGTATTAACTTTTGTATTGAATGTTAACAAGATGAGCAGGATTTTAATAAAATTCCTCGTCGAAAATCAAGTTCAAAGAAGAGGTTTAATTTTTTTTTTCAAGTTTTCTTCGCTTTATCGGAGCCGTCACATTGTACAGTTTGATATTTCGCTCTGCTAACCAAATGATTCAATAGTCGACGTAGCTGCTCCGGCAGAGAATCCTAGCGGCGGGAGCGGTAACTACGTGTGATTCGTGTCAACAAATGTAGTTGAAAAGACAATTTTCGAACATTTATAACGCTCGGCATTATTTTTAAGAACTCTACACTATATTCCGTGTCCGAGTTTCGTATTATAAGTGTATTTTGCAACATAAACATGAATTTGCTCATTACCGAGGTTAGATTAGCGGGCAGCTTCAACCTGTTAATTTTGTGTTGCAGTGATGCGCGCGCATCTCAAATTTCACTCTCATCATTTTTTCATAACGCGCCTAAAGAAGTGTAACTTAAAAAAAAAAGGTAAAAAAAATTACCTTCCACCGAGTTTTGAACCACGGCCCTTCAGCATATTGACCGCGCAGTATAACCACTGCTCTGACAGAAGGTTACGAGGAAAATGTGTATTATATTTGATGTAATACCAAAATAATGTTTTTTTTTTAAACCTTGGAATTTACTCTTTACTATGACTATTTTAGTTTACCAAAATAAATTCCATGGTAATTTCACTATCATAAAGTTTCATTTGGCACACCAATACGTTTGGTATGTCCCCTAATGTAGGTTTATGTTCATACACGTGGGTCCGCCATCTTCCTGTGAAAATGTCGTCACATGGTGCGCGCGCAGCTTCAACCTGTTAACTTTGTGTTACAGTGATGCGCGCACATCTTAAAATTTCACTCTCATAATTTTTTCATAACGCGCCTAAAGAAGTATAACTTCAATAATAATTGAAAAGGCAGTCATTAGGACTGTATACAGAAGTGAAAACTTAAAACTTTGTTTTTAAATGTGTAATATTGCAATTCTACGTCAAATGTACGTAAAAAATGATTTTGGTATTATATCACTAGCATGTAGGTGACGCGAACCCATAAGTTTGCCCCTACCAATAATAACTTTAAAATTATAAGAAAATTAGTTTTATCATTGAAAAAAAAACCATGAAACTTAAATCCACAAATAACTCTCATAAATCAATAGCCCGATACTTGAAGAAATTCACTACGTAAATAAATAAACAAAAGAAAAAAAACATTAACTTAACTACCTATTAAAAATTAGCCAATACTTGCAATAAGTACCACACAATAACGTTAAAATTTCCTTGGAAAATAAAAATAAAATGAAAAACTTATATTTTTAAAATTATAATAAATGAAGTTTTATCCTTAAAAAAACTATGAACTTAAATCCACAAATATTAGATTACCTTTATTTTATTATTTCATGTGGGGCCTAGAACCTGCATGTAATAACAATAAAAATATCTTACGACTTATGAACTGTTTGTATTTCGGTAAATAAGTCTTCGGCAAAGTATGTTACTTTACAGCGCAATTTAAGTTTGAAAATAATTGAATGAATGATTTAAGTTAGTACTTAAAAATTTCATTAAATATTGAACTTAAATCCCCTCCGTGCTTGCATTATCTTGTGATCATTACAAACTACAAAACACATTTTAATAGAACTATTGCATTAAAATCGGCACAAACTAAATAAATCTTGACTGGTCCAAAAAAAATTTTTTTTGCGTTATATATATATATATATATATATATATATATATATTCGAATTGGAAAATTTGCATTCGAATGATATGTATGACTTTTGGTCACCTTTGCTTCTCCTAAGGGATTAATTACCCTAAAGTTTTGGAACTTCGAAAATTTCTTGCGTTTTTTTAAAGTTTTCTGTAGACGTTAAGAAGTTCGACTGAAGCTAGACGGAAAAGGAGTTGGGGATGGAGGAGGCTAATTCCATTCTTCCCTACTCTCTGATATCCGCGCCTGCTACATAAGAACGTGGGTCACAGCAGTCGATTAAAGAATATCAAGGAAAATGAAACTGTTTTTTTTTGACGTGACAATGTCTAATAAATCAATTAACGCCGGCTGCACGCACGAAAAAGTGTCCCGTTACGCACATTGTTCCGTTACGATGTGTCCCGTTACACACATTTGTTCCGTTACGCTGTGTCCCGTTACGCTCATTGTACGCTGGCGCCGCATCTAAATCTCTCTTCCACTCGACTGTTTATAAAGTGAAGTGAAAAGTTAATGTGGTTTGCATTGCTTATTACAACAACAATTTCGCCAATAAAGGTTAATTATTCTTGCATTTTAAAAATCTGATTACAAGTATAACTTTAAGGATGTATTCTTTTATTATTAAAATAAAAATGATTCAATTTCATTCATAAAAGTGTGCAATCGTTTCATCGATGTTTTGTTATGACGTTGTCACGTTAAACTATCGTCCGTACAACCGACTTTACAGACAACCAATTTTTTTTTTAAACTTAATCAATCAAAGAGGTTTGGCAACTGGGTTCTAAGAAAACAACGAGGATACTTCGCCAGACATCTTGCCGCGGTCATGGGGAGGTTCAGTACGTTGACGGGCCACATTGCCGAGGACGAACTTGGTCGAATGTGTTCGGAGCGAGGAGATTCGAGGCGCGGGAAACGGCCTGTAAGGACCTCGGCAGCTGGCGCGATAAGGCCAGATACTGCCTTGCGAGCGCCCCGGGAGATGGCGCCGGTCCCCCCCCCCCCTCCCCCCCCCCTCCCCGAACAGACGGAGAAAGGAATAGGTTTGTTCCGGAGATAAAGAGGCGACGCCCAGAACAACCAACAAGCGCGACAAGACACTTCACCCTCCGAGAGGGGCGTATCGCACGGAGCGCGAATACTAAAGCGGGAGATAATGTCGCCTGAGCGTGTACCACGTAAACTTCCCGTCTTCCCGCTTACCCCTCTTCTATATCACCCCCCCCCCCCCCACCAAAAACAACCCCTAACCCGCGAAGAAAACGGTAGTTCACGTTCAGACGAGCGGAGCGTAAAAACCTCTCGCATTATTTATTTATCCCTTGGTATCCGTTCACAGGAGCGCAGCTAGAGGTGATGGTAACAATGATGTTGATCCACCCTTTTTATACGTCTACATATTAGTACAATGATGTTCGCAGGCTCTTTCACGGCCATTGTCTGAAGTAGCTTGGCTTCTGGGTTGTAGCCTGAGTCCTTGGCGAATAATTCATCGACGTTTCGGTCGACACTGCAATCGCCATCATCGGGGAGCAGTTATATTACCTAGGTTAGGTAACTGCTCCCTCATGATGGCGACTGCAATGTCGACCGAAACGTCGGTTAATTAT
Organism: Bacillus rossius redtenbacheri; assembly: GCF_032445375.1. Classification (NCBI taxonomy): domain Eukaryota; kingdom Metazoa; phylum Arthropoda; class Insecta; order Phasmatodea; family Bacillidae; genus Bacillus; species Bacillus rossius. The sequence goes on along the minus strand of NC_086341.1, from coordinate 8,533,255 downwards.
TCGCCAAGTGCACGGCTACAACACAGAAGCCAAGCTATTCATATTCGTACAAAATAATTATAAGTACACTCTTATTAATAAATAAATATATATATATATATACACACAAGATATTACATGGATTACAAACGCTATTATAAGCGAGTTAAAATGCTTTATGTCATATGTAAAATGTCATATATATATATACAAATACATACTAGCTGAATTACCCAGCGTTGCCCCACATAAATCATCCTTGGGGGCTGATTTTCGCAAGATATTTTATTAGCGGTTGTCTACGTAGCAAAAGAAATACACGCGCCGAATGTCAAGTATGTAGATCTTATAGTTCCGGATAATTCGGGATGTTTGAGATATTGAGTGGTTTTCTCTCCATACAAATTTTATCACCCCTTTTCGCCTATATAGGGATGAAATTTCAAAAAAAAAAAAAAAAAAAAAAATCCTCCTTAGTGCACCCCTAGGTTACTCAAGGAATATTTCCTCGGAAATTCAAATCTCCAGGTCCGCCGGTTAGTCTGTGCATTGTACGTCACTCAGTCGATCAGTGTTAGAGTATTTTTAAGTATACTAAGTAATGTCCGGCATGCGTCGCAATGCCTCAATCAATTTTTTTTGTAAGTTTTTTTAAGTAGGTACACATTTACAAAACACCTCTCTACCTCTCTCTCCAGTACTCTAAACCTCTATATATACATATATACCTGTCTCTCTCCTCTATATATATCTCCTCTGTATATTTATAAATCTCTATTTATGTCAGTCAACAGCAAATGAGAATTTTAAAATTCTATGTTTTTACCTATCTACATTTTCATCCATCTTTCTACTCGTCACAAGTGTGACAGTTATATAAAAACACGCGCGCATTCGAATGCAACTAACTTAGTGTCAGAATTTCAAAGCAATCGATGGAATAACTTTCGTAAGATTTGATAATTTTAAATGAACGAGCATGAACTTTTTTTTTCCTTAATTCTTCTCCCTTGTACATGAATTGAAACAATTTTTTTTCAACTTTCTGAAGATTAAATAGTTTTATATGAACGAGCATGAACATTTTTCTTAGTTCTTCTCCCTTGTACATCCATGGGCGTCGCAAGGATATGTTTTTTTTTGGGGGGGGGAACTGCAATTGATTTAAATTGATTTAGTTGTTGAGGAATATCCATCCCCTGGAAAAAAAGCGGGGATTGAAGGTGCAAAAAGGTGGTTTTTAGGCATTTTTCTTTCCTAAATATTCTAGTTATAGTGGTTTGCAATATATAATTTATTTTTTATAAAAAATGTTTTCAGAGAACAAATTTGTAAAAACACAGTGCTCACATTACCACGATTGGACTAAATGCACCATGCGCAACATATGGGTTGTATCACAGAAATCATATTTTTAATATAACTACGAAACTAAATATATTATTGGAGGGGACGAAATTGAAGACTTATTATTAGGGGGTGACGTGTCACACACCCCCCCCCCCCGTCCCACGGGTTGCTGCGACGCCCATGGTACATGTATCGAAACAGTTTGTAACCTGTGTAACGTGAGGGCAGGCGCTGGTACCTCGTCCAGGAGCGCTAGCACGGTTCGCTGGGGCAGTGTCCGCTCTGCCGACGACGGGTCTCGTGCACTGCGGGGAGGGGGGTGGTAGGGGGTGGTAGGGGGTGGTAGGGGGAGGTAGGGGGTGGTAAGAGGGGGGGGTGGCGGGACACCGAACATTGATTCCAGACCTCCCGGCACAACAAAAGCCTGCAAAGCGGACTGCCAATAACATGTCCGGGTGTCATTTTTGCCACAGCCAGAGTCCGGTACGATCCCGTGGAAGTATTTTGCGTTGTGTATAGAGGGAAGAGTGTTTCGTTGGTGAAGGGGGAAGGGGGGTGGTGTTTTTTTTTCGGAACGGAGAAAAAAAAGAGGGGGGGGGGGGCGCAAGGGCTGCGCCGTCCGATAACAGAGCAGGCGGCAGGCAAAAGGTCGGACATCAATATCGCGTTAACTGGCCATAAACAGGGGGGGTTGCTCGCCTGTGTTTTGTGTCGTCCCTTCCCCCCCCCCTCACCCACACACAACCCCGGGGGCGAAACAATGATTTCGAACAAGTACCCCCTACAAATGGCCCCGTTTATTGCTGTCGTTTGTATATGACGTCGGATTGGTTGGAGGAATAATAATAATACGGCCGCCAGGGACAGGGGAGAAACCATGCGTGTAGCGGCCATCAAAAGAGTATCGGCTATGTCGAGGGTCAAAAACTATTCTGTACAGACACCACAAATACCCCCACGATTTTTTTTATTTTATTTTCCCATCCCCACCCCCTTTTTTCTTCTTCTTGATTTATGTACCTCCATTTATTAACAAGGTGTCGCCGACAAATCTGCACGCAGATGAAATTATTTCACGTTCAGAAGAATAGCTCTGCCCGTGGTTTAAAGAGCCGGATGTGATGGCGATGATTTCCGTTGAGGGGGGGAAAAAATGGGGTGTGGCTGTGTCATGGACACGGCCGTGTGTTGTACGCGAATACGTGTACGTAACAGGTAATATTTTATATACAAAATATAATTTTCTTTTATTTTAACACCATATACCTATATTCACTGTAAATAATTTGCAGTAATGTTTTATACGTGCAATCGATAGATTTTGACGAGAGCTGACGATTGAAATGCAAACGAACGTCGTAGCTTCTCCGAGTCATAAGTTATACTAATTGTTAATCTCGAAACGCAGCAAAATGACCTCAAAATGGCGGCGCTTCCCCCTCCAAAACGCGCGATGCGTCAGTGTCCTAATTTAGCGTTACGAATCCTATGATCTTTTAGCTATCCATTGGTGTAATTAAATTTTGGATGAAATGATAGATATGTAACTGCAACACCAAACTGTATCCCACGATTTTGTTATCGTCCGCTTTACTTCACACCATTAATTAATTAGTTGCGATCAGGATCTCAGGAAATCGGGAAAACACTCCCCTCACGGGCGGGAATATTTAAAAGCAGGAGAATTTCCCAGAACCCCAGTAGGTAACCGCTAGCCTGAATATTGAAAAGGGTCGACGAAAATCTCTGAAATCTTCGCAAGCCAAGTAAATGTGCTTCAACAGCAAGTGAGAAACAGGTCTGGAAAGGATAACCCAAATTAAATAACTGGAGTTTATTTACTAACCAGTATGTACAACAGTTATTAACTTAAGACAATCCGAATGACTGTCCACAAACTAGTAACACTTTAATGAGTCCACTATTTACTTCCCCGACAGCATATGCAAATTATCTACAGCCAAACTGCAGTCACAGATTGCCACGGCAATTGATTCCATTGAGCGCATAGTCCGATTGGGAGATAAGTGGATCTTTTTGACGTGACGTCTAATAAATCGTTGAACGCCGGCTGCACGCACGAAAAAGTGTCCCCTTACGCACATTGTTCCGTTACGCTGTGTTCCGTTACGCTCATTGTACGCTTGCGCCGCATCTCTCTTCCACTCGACTGTTTATAAAGTGAAGTGAAAAGTTTATGTGGTTTTCATTGCTTATTACAACAACAATTTCGGCAATAAAGGTTAATTATTCTTGCATTTTAAAAATCTGATTACTAGTATAATTTCAAGTGTTTGTTCTTTTATTATTAAAATAAAAATGATTCAATTTTTACATGCTTTATATTAGCTTCACCTGTATGTTTGTCTGTCCGTCTGTAACTCTGTCTGTCCGTCTGTAACTCTTTCGACTAAGAGTGAGTGACTCATCACTGTAAAATGTCCCACCGATTTCATTACGTTCGTTAGCCGAGCGGTCTAAGGCGCGCGACTTCTGTGACGTCAGCTTTCGGAATCAGCGATCGTGGGTTCTACACCCGGCCACGCCGAAAAAAAAAATGTTTTTTTTTTTTTTTTTTCCCCGGTAAATTCTAATATTATATCCATACATCTAACTGCAAATGATTCGTAGAGACTTTACCATTTCTTTGTGACGTTGCAACTCCAAATAGTTATCTCAGATGGTAATAGGTAGTGTCGGAACTCATTTCCCTATGATAATTATACATAAATATAGTTTAAAAAACTAAAAAAACATGCTTTTAAAGAATATCAAACTAAAAAGTTAAAAATAAATATAGTTTAAAAAACTAAAAAACATGCTTTTAAAGAATATCAAACTAAAAAAGTTAAAAATAAATATAATTTAAAAAACTAAAGAAACATGCTTTTAAAGATTATCAAACTAAAAAGTAAAAAATAATTTTAAAATTAAATTTATGACAATAGTATATAAGCAATACTAGTATAAATGAGAAAGAAGCATGGGGCGCTTAATATTCAAAAAATATGGCACAAAGCGCCTCAAGCTTTTTTCTTATTTATACTAGTATTGCTTATATACTATTGTCATAAATTTAATTTTAAAATTATTTTTTACTTTTTAGTTTGATAATCTTTAAAAGCATGTTTCTTTAGTTTTTTAAACTATATTTATATTCATAAAGCAGGGGTGCTCACAAGGGGGGTTAACGACGCAGACTGCGTCATTAAAATTTCAGGGGGGGGGAGGGGGTTTGTCAAAAGACGAGAAAATATATATATAATTTACATACTTATAGCTTTTAATGTGAAAATACGTTTCTGGTGCTTTGATAATTGAAAGAGATCTTGTATATCAAATTGGCAACCCCGCACTTTCCTCAACAAAAGCAGTTTGGCATCTGTCGGTTCAGGATGGTCCCTATCCCCGCTTCGACAATAAGTGCACACACGCATATGACCAAAATTATTATTATTATTAGAAAATTAGTTTTAATTAATGCAAAATGTGACAAAAGATAATACTAAAAAAGTATAATATTATAAAATCATTGAGAAAATTACACAAAAAATTTCGGGGGGGGGGGGCCCATCATTAGGTAAGGGGGGGGGGGTGAGTCATAGTGTTTGGGGGGGGGGTGGGCACCTCTGCATAAAGTATGCAATCATTTCATCAATGTTTTGTCATGACGTCACGTTAAACTATCGTCCGCAAACCGACTTTACACAGACAACCAATTTTTTTTTTTCTACACACGTCCAAGTTCAGACAAGTCCAAACTGGGGCACGGGGTTCCGAGGACTGGGGAAACAGATTACGCCGTTTCCAAATCGCGGCATGGATTCCAACAGCTGAACAGCTACGTCGAGAGGTTTGAAGGAGACAACATATCCCAACTTCGGCGCCACCGAACAGCGGTCAGTACGCCGTTTCAACCCAGGTTTACCAACAGTGCTTGCCCCCCACTGCGGTTCCAGGCAGTCCGATAAGGGCCCATGCCTACCACGTCCCTGGGACCCCTCATCCCCGACGTCATCCCCAACACTACGGTCTTCCGCGCATGAAGTCCCGTCTCTCGTCTGGCGAGGACTGGACGACTTGCTCACATTCTTTTTTTTTTAAATTTAAACCCCTAATTCTTCATCCAATTAACTAAGGTGGTGGTTATTGTACCAATTTTTTTTTTTTGGAACTTCTCTAAAGAGGTGTTTTAATTTCAAACGGATACAATATTAAAAGGAGTTACAATGATTGTTTTAATAATTTTGTTAAATTGCTTTCCCCATTTCGGACTTCCTTGTGCCAGATTTTGCTAATTAATTAAGACGACTGCAATTTTTTACTTCTATACTTTATTTATCAGAGAGAAAGTTTTATTTTCAATATGGTAGTTACCGCGCTCATAAAGAAGTGCTATATATATATATATATATATATATATATATCTTTATATATATATTTCTTGTGTGCGTGTGTATGTCACTGAACTCATCCTAGACGGCTGGACCGATTTTGATGAAATTTTGTGTGTGAGTTCACGGGGATTCGAGGATGGTTTAGATTCACAATTGGATATTTTATCTCGATTCTGAGTTAAGAAAAACCAAAAAACATGCTTTATAAGCAAAAATTGCAACGCATTATTAGAAGCCATTAAGTTTTGATATTGTAAGGAACTAAGTAGAGAGTAAGAAAAAAAATAAAGATCCTGACAGTTTATAGTGTCGTCATATTTGTTTCAATTTTCAATACCCTTTTTGTATATTACAATTTAAATTGCAGAAAAAAATCATGTTTCATAGCCACACAAATAGTGAGTGTGTGTCATTTCTCTATAAAATTATTTGCGTAGTTTATTGATTCCATAGCGAATTTTTTCAATCATTTTTAATAAAAATTATTTATTTTTTAAATAAAAAAAACTATTTAAAATAAAACTATAAAAAAATTTGAAAAACATTTTATTAAAAATTATTTACTTTAATTTTAAAAGTTATCAAGCAAAAAATAATAATTTTTTATCAAATTTACACGTGAGTTTTATAACAACCAACCTAACCTAAAAATTATTTGGTAGCTTATTGATTTCATAACATATTTTTCAATTGTTTTTAATAAAAATTAGAATTTTATAACGTGAGTTTTATAACAACCAACCATTTTTCAATTGTTTACAATAACAATTAGAAAATGTTTATTTAACTAATTTTTCATTTATAAGTACTTAGTTGTTAATTTTGGAATGTTTTACATTTTATCCGGTAGACTGCGCTACCATCGCAGCATCAAATATTAAATATTATTCTATTTTAATTTCAGTTTGTCCCGACAGTTGGTGCTGCGATCAAATTGAGAAAAATATTTGAAATTTTGTGTTATTATTGTGTTCGTTTAAGTCGTGTACTAATTAAAATATTAACTATGAATATAAATTGATGTTTGAAGAGTTTTGAAGTGTTCCTAAAAAACGATACTTTTTGCGAATTTAGGGTGGAATCGAAGTAAGTATATATTTTGTATAAATTTTGTATAAATATAAATACATGTGAGTTTTATAACAACCAACCTAACCTAAAAATTTATTTGTGTAGCTCATTAATTTCATAATAAATTTTTTAAATAGTTTTTATTATTCATGTTTTAAATAAAAATAATTATTAAAAAAATTAGAAAAAAATTCTATTAAAAATTACATACTTTGAAAAAATTATTTATTTTCAAAATTATTGACTTTATAACATATTTTTCAATTGTTTTTAATAAAAATTAGAAAATGTTTATTTAACTAATTTTTCATTTATAAGTACTTAGTTGTTAATTTTGGAATGTTTTACATTTTATCCGGTAGACTGATCTACCATCGCAGCATCAAATATTAAATATTATTCTATTTTAATTTCAGTTTGTCCCGACAGTTGGTGCTATGATCAAATTGAGAAAAATATTTGAAATTTTGTGTTATTATTGTGTTCGTTTAAGTCGTGTGATAATTAAAATATTAACTGTGAATATAAATTGATGTTTGAAGAGTTTTGAAGTGTTCGTAAAAAACGATACTTTTTGCGAATTTAGGGTGGAATCGAAGTAAGTATATATTTTGTATAAATTTTTTTTATCAAATTTACACGTGAGTTTTATAACAACCAACCTAACCTTAAAATTATTTGGTAGCTTATTGACTTCATAACATATTTTTCTATTGTTTTTAATAAAAATTAGAATTTTATAACGTGAGTTTTATAACAACCAACATAACCTAATAATTATTTGGTAGCTTATTGACTTCATAACATATTTTTCAATTGTTTTTAATAAAAATTAGAATTTTATAACGTGAGTTTTATAACAACCAACCTAACCTAAAAATTTATTTGTGTAGCTTATTAATTTCATAATAAATTTTTTAAATTGTTTTTATTATTCATGTTTTAAATAAAAATAATTATTAAAAAATTAGAAAAAAAATTCTATTAAAAATTACATACTTTAAATCATTTCGGTGATGATTAAAAATTTTATTTTCAATAAATAACTCATATTCGTTGTGGATTACTTGAGTTTATTTCGTATAAATTTGTTAACAACCAACCTAACCTAAAAATTATTTGTGTAGTTTATTGACTTCGTAACATATTTTTTCAATTGTTTTTAATAAAAATTAGAATTTTATAACGTGAGTTTTATAACAACCTACCTAACTTAAAAATTTATTTGTGTAGCTCATTAATTTCATAATAAATTTTTTAAATTGTTTTTTTTATTCGTGTTTTAAATAAAATTAATTATTAAAAAATTAGAAAAAAATTCTATTAAAAATTACATAATTTAAATCGTTTTCAGTGATAATTAAAAATTTTATTTTCAATAAATAACTCATATTCTTTGTGGATTACCTGAGTTTATTTCGTATAAATTTGTTAACAACGACCCTAATATAAAATTATTTGTGTAGTTTATTGATTCCATAACGAATTTTTTCAATCATTTTTAATAAAAATTATTCATTTTGTAAATAAAAAACTATTTAAAATAAAACTATAAAAAAATTTGAAAAAAATTCTATTAAAAATTATTTACTTTGGAAAAAATTATTCATTTTAAAAGTTATCAAGCAAAAAAATAAAATTACACGTTTTTTATCTAAAATTTGTTACAATAAATCTTTTTTCTTAATTAATTAAAATTTCATTCTCAATAAAAAAAACTCACATTAGTTGCGTATTATTTTACATTATTTTTTTTTTTTTTTTCCAGAAAAATGCCACGTCTTCGAGGAAGAGCCAGAAATATTGGTCGACGTACTCCGAACGCGCAATTGGTCCATGATCGTCGAATAAATAGAACAGATGAAGAACACTCGGCGGATAATGCAAATCTGAGAGATCAAGTTGCTTCTACACGTGCGAATGAAAATTCAATACAACGCACTCGACGTCTTCGTGCTAATGCAGTAAGACAACGAGAGGCACGTCTACAAGCGACGGATGCACATAGAGATCGTAACCAACGCCGGATGCAAAATGATCGAACATTGACAAGAGCATCACTCAATCGCCTTGCGTTTGAAAATGATCCTGAAATCAACTATTCGTCACATGCATTAATCTCGATTGGTAGTATGGATTAAAAGTGTCAACATTGTCATGCTTTCAAGTACAAAGGTGAATCAGCTGGTTTATGTTGCGCATCTGGAAAAATTTCACTGCCATCGCTAAATCCACCGCCGGAACCTTTAAAAACACTTTTAGCTGGCACCACATCTCAATCGAAATTGTTTTTGCGAAAAATTCGTAAATTCAATTCATGCTTCCAAATGACATCATTTGGAGCAACAAAAATTGTTCATAATGAAGATGGTCGTAATTTCAAATCTACATTCAAAATTCAAGGTCAAGTGTACCACCAAATTGGTTCATTGCTCCCAATGCCTGATGCCGATCCAAAATTTTTACAAATTTATTTTATGGGCAATGAGGAGCAACAATCACCCACACGCTGCGCTTACAACTATATAGAGCAGATGGAGGAACGAGAAATTGTGGACATTTTGGAAACGTTTTTGTAAAACCATAACCAGTTGTTGCAATTGTTCAAGACTTTTTCTAGCAGACTGCAAAACGACAACTACGCCATTATTATTAAAGCAGACAAAGTGCCCTACGGAGAGCACGCAGGCACATATAATGTTCCAACTATTAATGAAGTTGCAGTTGTTATGGCTGGTGACCCATGTGAACGTCGGGACATTTGCATTCAACTCAGAGATAATACGATGCAAATAATTCAAGACAATCATCGTTCTTACGATGCATTGCAGTATCCGTTGATATTTTGGGAAGGAGAAGATGGATACCATTTAAATATTAAACAAAGGAATCCAACTACAGGTACAACTTATAGACTATCTTACAGATTTTTTTTTTCAAATTATTTCTGTATCTCTCATATATATATTTATTTGCAGGTGAAGAACTGATCATGAAAGTTAGTGCTATGAACTTCTACGCATATCGATTGATGATTCGTGCTAATGAAGACAATACCATTCTCCGATGCAGACAGCTATTTCATCAGTATATTGTCGATATGTATGTAAAAATCGAAAGTGAGAGATTACGATATATAAAATTTAATCAAACAAAACTTCGTGCTGAGGAGTACATTCATTTGCGTGACGCCGTTATTGGTAACGTAGATGCATCTAATGACATCAACAACATCGGTAGCGCATATATTCTCCCATCATCATACATTGGTAGTCCGCGTCATATGCAAGAGTATATTCAAGATGCCATGACTTACGTACGTGCATATGGCCGACCAGATCTTTTTATCACATTTACGTGTAATCCTAACTGGGATGAAATTCAAAGTTTGTTGTTGCCACGTCAAACAACGATGCATCGTCATGATATCACTGCACGTGTTTTTAAACAAAAATTAAAATCTTTGATGAATTTGATTACACATCACTCGGTATTTGGTGAAACACATTGTTGGCTTTACTTTGTTGAATGGCAAAAACGAGGTTTACCTCATGCGCATATTTTGATTTGGTTGGTGGATAAAGTACGCCCAGAAGAAATCGACAAAATTATTTCAGCCGAAATTCCAGATCCGAATGTTGATCAAGAATTGTTTGACATTGTAACTACTAATATGATCCATGGTCCATGTGGTACTCTAAACATGATGTCACCATGTATGGACGATGGAAAATGTACGAAACGTTTTCCAAAACCATGGCAATCTGATACTATCACCAATATTGACGGTTATCCATCTTACCGGCGTAGAGACGTAGACAATGGTGGTCAATCATATGAATTGCATCTGTCAAATGGTGTGACAGTAGATATTGATAATCGCTGGGTAGTTCCATAATCACCACTGCTGTGCAAAACCTATAAAGCGCACATAAACGTTGAACTATGCAGTTCAGTGAAATCTATAAAATACATTTGTAAGTATGTTCACAAGGGCAGTGATAAAGCTTTATTCGCTGTTCAAAATGTAAATGACAATGGCGAAATTACACGTTATCAAATGGGTCGATACATAAGCAGTAACGAAGCTATGTGGCGCATTTTTACGTTTCCTATACATGAAAGGGATCCTGCTGTTATACATTTGGCTGTGCATCTTGAAAACGGACAGTGTGTTTACTTTACAGAACAGACTGCACCACAACAAGCTTTAACAGCTCCAAAAACAACTCTTACTGAATTTTTCAACCTTTGTTGCCGACAAGATGTTGTTGGTCAATACGCAAGGACATTAATGTATACTGATGTTCCTAAATTTTTTACGTGGAATAAACAATCAAAAAATTGGGAACCACGGAAACGAGGCATTCCAGTCCCAGGATTCACCGACATATTTATGACAAATACTTTAGGTCGAATATATACAGTTCATCCTAAGCAACGCGAATGTTTTTTTTTTTTTGCGTTTGTTATTGGTTAACGTTCCTGGACCAACATCTTTCCGATATTTGCGAAAAGTCAATGGTACTTTTTTACGACACTTTCTTTGATGCGTGTCGTGAGTTACATTTATTGGAGGATGATAACCATTGGGATCTCACACTTGCAGATGCAGCACTGAGCTCATCTGCACAACAAATTCGTCAATTATTTTCAATAATATTGACAATGTGTTTTCCGTCTGAAGCATCTGCTTTGTGGGACAAATATAAAGACTTAATGAGTGAGGATATTTTACATCGGAATAGAATTACTAATCAAAATCAAAATATCGAATTCTCCGCAGAAATATATAATGAGTCATTAATAATTATTGAGCATATTTGTATTCTTATTTCGAATATGCCGCTCATCCATTTCGGCATGCCAGCGCCGAACCGCCCAGCAGTAGATACCATCAACAGCGATGTTCAACGGGAACACCACTTCGATAGAACTTTTTTGGCTACTTTTGTTGCCAATAATGAACAATTGCTCACTGCTGAGCAACGAAATGTATATGATCAAATTAATGTATCAATTGCAGCGCAACAAGGTGGATTCTTTTTTTTGGATGCACCAGGTGGTACTGGTAAAACATTCCTCATTTCATTGATACTTGCGCGCATCTGATCACAAAATAACATTGCATTGGCTATTGCTTCATCAGGAATCGCAGCAACGTTACTTGATGGTGGACGGACGGCGCATTCAGCGCTTAAATTACCTTTGAATGTTCACACAAATCCCGAAGCAATGTGTAACATAAAGAAGCATTCAGGCATGGCTCAAGTTTTGAGAAAATGCAAAATTATTATCTGGGATGAATGTACCATGGCCCACAAGCATTCGCTTGAAGCTCTCGACAGGTCCCTGAAAGATATCAAGGATAATACTAGGCTTTTCGGTGGTGCTCTATTGTTGCTGTCTGGTGATTTCAGACAAACATAACCAGTCATTCCACGCGCGACATATGCAGACCAAATAAACGCATGTTTAAAAGAATCTTATCTATGGCGAAGTGTCAGAAAATTATGCCTTACTATTAATATGCGCGTTCAACTTCAAAATGATCCATTAGCGTCAAGATTCTCTGAACAATTGTTGGATATTGGCAATGGTAAAATTGAATTGTATGAAGATACACAATATATTCATTCGACTTCCAGAGAATTTTTGCAACATGGTGGCTACCAAAGATGAGTTAATAAACAGTATCTTTCCAGATTTGAGAAATAATTGTACTAATCATGGATGGCTACGAGAGCGAGCAATTTTAGCTGCGAAAAATTTAGATGTTGATGCCATCCATTTCAAAATACAGCAATTACTGCCTGGTAATGAAACTACATTTAAATCTATCGACACTGTTGTTGATCCTGATGAAGTTGTTAACTATCCTGTAGAATTTTTAAATTCATTAGATTTACCTGGAATGCCACCACATAATTTGCGACTGAAGGTTGGTTCACCTATAATTTTGCTTCGAAATTTTAATGCTCCGAAATTATGTAATGGGACGCGATTAGTTATAAAAAAAATCATGGGCAACATTCTTGAAGCTACTATTTTGAGTGGAAAATTTCAAGGTGAGGTTGTACTTCTACCACGGTTATCAATGATTCCTTCAGATTCGCTTATACCATTCAAACGTTTACAATTATCAATCCGCTTGGCATATGCTATGACTATAAATAAGTCACAAGGCCAAACCATGACAATTTGTGGCTTAGATTGAGAAAATCCGTGATTTTCTCACGGTCAATTATATGTTGCGTGTTCCAGAGTTGGAAAACCATCGAATTTGTTTGTTAATACACCTCAAGGATTAACTAAAAATATTGTACATCCAATAACATTAAGATAAATTAAGTTTTTGTAAATTAATAAATAAATGTTATAAAATAGTTTCATTATAAGATTGTTTACCTTTACTTAAAACAAGTTAAAGTTTGTATTTACGATGCTGTTATTGCCACACTCCACGGATATCACAACCTGTAATCAGTCATTTCATTCACTTAAAATTTTCGGTGACACCTAGAAATATCTGTGTCAATAATCATAGACAGTGGCTGCTATTATCCAGTCTACAAATTTCATCCGTGGAGTGTGGTAATAGATGCATCTTTTTAGTTAACACAGCTCCTACATTTCACTTCACTCATACAGTATATGCATACTTACACACACGGTATAAACTCACATGCTACCGATCGGTCGAATTTGTATAAGTGTACATGTAATGAAGTTAGATATTAAAATAACTCTTGAATAATAATTTTCATCAAAACAGTCCAGATTGTTACAGCTTATTGAAGAATGTTTGAAATTTTCGAATTAACGACGTGTGTACAGGACAACGTCTGTCGGGTCTGCTAGTATATATATATATATATATATATATATATATATATCTTAATATGTATGTATATATATATAAATCCAGTGTCCTGATGTTTGTTTCCAGTGAACTCTTCACCAAGTCAACCGATTTCGAAGAAAATTGGCATTTATGTGTAATTTTTTCCAACTTGAGAGATAGGATAGTTTTTATTTCGATAAATGGTCTTAATAATTTATAATTAAATAATAAACTGATTATCAATGTTGATTGGGGTTTAAGCCCGGGAAACAGTGGGTACTTAGTCTCCATGACAACGTTGCGTGTATTGTTGTATTAAGTTTTTGTCAAAATTAATTAATTTTAATTTTATTTCATTTATTATAACTGTAAATAAGAGATTTGGTCTCATTTTGTTCCCCATTAATACAATCGTGCGAAGCCGGGTCGGGCAGCTAGTGTATATATAGATATAAATTGCGTTTTGTCGAGTTTTTGGGGGTTTAGGTACCATGAGAAATATGAACTAGTCACAGTGAGAGGTGTAAAGTCTATAATCTGGCACATTCAGGACAATTACCATGTGGGATTAGCGATTCTGCCCGATTAAAGAACGTAAACAATTTTAACTGGGAAATCTTAAATGTGAAACAGGAAATCTATTGAAATGAAAACTTTGAAAGTATGGATAAAAAACTGAGCGAACCATGAACGCCAGCTCAAGATATCCGAGTGGTGTCTGTTTACAAAAAAACAAAAAAAGGATTTAAGAATACCACGAGGGCTGGTGGGTGGTAATAGTTCCGTATTTCGTTTTCAACTTTAAAATGGCCAAAAAACGCCTCGTCACCAGATTGAATTTGAGGCATGAAACATCCGGTACAGATTCTTGAAAGCACCCAACTTTTTTAATCTTTTTAATCCTTCAGATACAAATACGTCGTGGCACAGCGCGCGGGGTAGGGGGATAAAACAAAAGCCAGGTCCATCAATATCGTCAACAAACTTCACAAATTGATAATTACTAGCGGCCGTCAGACCGCGCGCAACACAGGCGCACGAAAGCCATATATATTTTTTTTCAACAAAAGTACTCACTCTAAGAAACTATTCTGTATCCATACAACAAACAAAAAAATATATACATATATGTTAAGGGTGTATGACTAGTTTCCAGGTCACCCTTTTTAATCTTCACGTCACGAGCACCGCCCGAGTATCACACAGCTGCCCCGTGCGCGACGTGAAAAAGACTCGTGCGCAGTTTCGGAGCTTTTCGCTCATCAACCCGCCCCGCCGACACAGACATACGCCCCTGACTAGACGTTGGCCCCTAGCCCCGGCAACCCTTCATCACCAAACACACAGTCGAGCAGAGATATACATAGATAGAGGGAGAGAGAAATGTAGAGACTCAATCAAACCCCCATTTCCCTACATCCATCTCTCTCTCTCTCTCTCTCGCTCTCTTGCTCTCATAGGCACCGCGAATGCACTCCGAAGGCCTTATAGAGCCAGGTCCGTGGTCTCGAAAAGGAAAATCCAGAGGATGTAGAGAAAAAAAAAAGGGGGGGGGGGGAGTTCGGATGAATTCCGGAAAGAGCTCTTTTCTTTGCTCGCTACTTTTAACCTCCCTCTTCAACACACCCCTTACCCCAGCCCAACCCTGCATTAGCGGCCTCCGCTACCACCTCTTTCCACGCATGCGCGATCATTAGTGTAATGCATCGGCAAGTGGGAACGAAAAAAAAAAAAAAAAAGGGTTGATGAAAAGGGGAAGAGGAGAAAAGGGGAGGGGGAGGGGGGTAAAGAAATTGAAGCGGCGAAGTGCGACTGGGGATCACGGACTGAAGTACGAGTGGTCGGGTCTGAGGAGTTCATCCGAGTGACGTGAACATACCCTTACCTTGGAGCGCGGTGCACGGGGTGTGGGAAAGTGGGAGGTGGAGGGAGGGTGGAGGGAGGGTGGAGGGAGGGTGGAGGGAGGGTGGAGGGAGGGTGGAGGGAGGGGGGAGGGAGGGGGGAGGGAAAGGGGAGGGAAAGGGGAGGGAGAGGGGAGGGAGAGGGGAGGGTGAGGGGAGGGTGAGGGGAGGGTGAGGGGGGGGGGGAGGGAGGGGAAAGCCTCGAGTTCCTTCGGACCGCTCGCGATAGCGCTAATTAGAGCTGCTTTTTTGAAGTCTTTGAAACACGTCTGCGCGTAATTTTGTTTTTTAAAGGTACGCGAGTTTCCGTTATGATCTCATGTGCTTCTCGTTTCAAATAGGGTATAGGGGAAAAAAATACGTTAAGATAAATAAAATTAATTTTTTTTTGGTTTATGCCCTTAAGAACACAATTTTCGTAAAGACACTAATTAAAAGGTACGCATCCTAATAATATATTTAAAAAAAAACTTTTTTTTTGCACTGCACTCAAATTATGTTCAGTTCGCATATCTCTACTGCTTCGTCGTGGTGTATCAGAAGTCAGGGACCAGCTAGCTGTATGGGTATACTCACTTCCAAAACAAGGGTGCGACTACTTGGTATCACTATATCAGTACACTGAGAATCTGCACGCACCTGCAAATGACAGAAATGTTCTTGAGGTGTTGTGCCAGATAGATTTACTGGAAATTTTCCCCCCTGACGATGGCGGTAAAAGAGACTAAGAATTCAAGCCTGTCTCTGATAATACACGGCAGTCATCAGTTGTTTAGTAATTCTAAAGTTTAACATTTAAAAAAAAAGTTGAAAATCATGGCGAATATTTACTGTTTATTGGCTCCTAGGTTTAGGCCTCGACCGTAAAAAAATGAGTTTGACCGACGTTTCGGCATGCCCTATTGCAGCCATCTTCAAAGGCGATTAACAACTGTGGACTTATTTATACAGGACTATTCACACCCGAACTCTGATTGGCTCCTATGCGTTGCCACGATTAGCCATATCACATACTTTTTAAATATCCTAATATATTTAATAGCCTTTGCCTAAAATTATATTGTATGAATTCGTTATTTATCTCTAAATTATCTGTAATAATGTTTTTTATTAGCTATTTCACTGCATTCGGCGCAAAATGTGTTTCATTTGATTGTAACTGCCAAATGTAAGTGTTCAATACGCACTCTAAAAGGAAGTGAGTCATATACTCGTCGTGACCTATTATATATATGAGGTATTTACGTTAACTCTCACCCTGCGTATATGTAGGCTAATCGCAAATCAATTGTAGCTTTATGTTTATTTTTTTACAACGTTTCCCCCTTTTTTTTTTAACGTGTAGCTCTATATTTAAAAATGGCATTACAATCCGAAGGACTGAGGATCAGGTTAATGAACTTCGCAAGGAAAACGCAACACGCACAAAGTTAACTAACCAAGTTTCCACGGCGCCCATTCATAAATCACGCAAGACGCAAAAAGCGCAAAGAAAGCGTCGGTCCGTTATTGAGGTTTCTTATGACGTAGCTACATTATTGTGACCAGCAATAGCTTTGTGTCCGAAATAACATCTTGAATCAATTTTCCCCAATGCAATAAACATTCACAGAACGTGTATGCGTGTGTGCTTGTGTGCTTGTGTGTGTGCGTACATACGTGTGTGTGTGTGCGTACGTGCGTGTGCGTACGCGCGTGTGTGTGCGTACGTGCGTGTGCGTACGCGCGTGTGCGTACGTGGTGTGCTAGAACTCGGACGCGCTTGGACGCGACCCGAGTAGACACTAGCTGATGACGGGACATTCAACCGTAATTACCTCATCAACCCCACACAGCCTGGTGCGTCGCTTCCTTATCCGTCGCTCCAGTTCGAACAACCTTGCTGTTCGTTGAGTTTTCTAACGCCAAGGGGCTTATCCGTGGCTCACGCCAATGAGGAAGCTGGCACCTTCCCCCTTCCGAAATTCAAAAATAGTTTTCTCCCCTTGTTACTTTTCTATTATTGTTTTGGCAACATTGACCCCCCCCCCATCACTCTTTATAAAACAATGAATTTAAAAAAAAAGTTAACGAGTCTTTCAGTACTCGTCAGCAACGAGCACATTCGTGAAGATTTATTTAAAATAATGCCAAGTGTGATAAATATATACATTTCTGGACACAAATTTCACATAGTTTCCGCACCCGCCGCTAGAATTCACTGTCGGGGCAGCTACGTCGACAATCGAAGAATTTAATTTGCAGAGAGAAATGATAAGCTATATAATGAAACGGCTCCCAAGAAAAAAAAACTGAAAAAAAAATAAACCTCAACTTTGGACCTTATTTTCACAATTTTTTTTTACTAAAATACTGACCATATTGTAAAAAAAAAAATCATTAAACTTTTAATATTTGAAGTTCCCTTTTGGCTTTGTGAACATTGGTTCGTGCCATACTCCACAGGTGGAAGCTCCGAGGTTACACATTTCAGTTTCCATGAACGAAATAACTTCTACCAAATGCCGTAATACCGAAAAGTCAAGATGCTACACACACAAAAATAAATATAGTTTAAAAAACTAAAAAACATGCTTTTAAAGAATATCAAACTAAAAAGTTAAAAATAAATATAGTTTAAAAAACTAAAGAAACATGCTTTTAAAGATTATCAAACTAAAAAGTAAAAAATAATTTTAAAATTAAATTTATGACAATAGTATATAAGCAATACTAGTATAAATGAGAAAAAAGCTTGAGGCGCTTTGTGCCATATTTTTTGAATATTAAGCGCCCCATGCTTTTTTCTCATTTATACTGGTATTGCTTATATACTATTGTCATAAATTTAATTTTAAAATTATTTTTTACTTTTTAGTTTGATAATCTTTAAAAGCATGTTTCTTTAGTTTTTTAAACTATATTTATTTTTAACTTTTTAGTTTGATATTCTTTAAGAGCATGTTTTTTAGTTTTTTAAACTATATTTATTTTTAACTTTTTAGTTTGATATTCTTTAAAAGCATGTCTTTTTAGTTTTTTAAACTATATTTATGTATAATTATCATAGGGAAATGAGTTACCGACACTACCTATTACCATCTGAGATAACTATTTGGAGTTGCAACGTCACAAAGAAATGGTAAAGTCTCTACGAATCATTTGCAGTTAGATGTATGGATATAATATTAGAATTTACCGGGGAAAAAAAAACATTTTTTTTTCGGCGTGGCCGGGAGTAGAACCCACAATCGCTGAATCCGAAAGCTGACGTCACAGAAGTCGCGCGCCTTAGACCGCTCGGCTAACGAACGTAATGAAATCGGTGGGACATTTTACAGTGATGAGTCACTCACTCTTAGTCGAAAGAGTTACAGACGGACAGACAGAGTTACAGACGGACAGACAAACATACAGGTGAAGCTAATATAAAGCATGTAAAAAATTCCACCCCTCTCCTTTTGTTTTGATCTGGATACGTAATTGGATATCGCAGTGGCTACTATCACAACATTCTCAACGAGTGAACCACGTGACATTTACTTATAATTCTCCTGACAGTGCTGGATAGCTGCTATCACTTACGTATGCAAGCTCTGCACCACCTTATTTGTTTGCTTAACTTAAAATGTTGACAAATGAATTAAATCGCATTCCCTTCTGAGCTGCACGTTACATGTCATAGGATAAATTACAACATTTAAATGAAAAACCTTTGGAGTCATCAAAACACTGTTATTAATCACAGTATATGAGCGAAGAATGCGCGCCAAATAAAGAATGTTATTTGAATAATTCCAGGTCACTGTAACTTCGTACATATTACGCCGTATCCCGTCCTTACGGGTACCTACTGTGTTTCGTTTTAAGTAGGGTGAACATGCAATGGAAGGACATTTTTTTTTTGTGGTCTTAAAGAATGTTTGAAGATTTTGCTAATACTCAAAGAGAAGGGGAAACAATATTTTGCACACGTGTATTAACAAAAACTTACATTACTACTGTCACACACGGACACAGGGGCCTAATGAAGACTTCGCGCGTTCTCACACAGTTGAATTTGCAAGTTTTGCATCAGCATATAAATTATACAGGGATGCATCCCCTAAATTCCTTCCCCCACAAATCCTCGACTGATCAAATATGATTCTTATGAGCCCAGGTGAGTAGTGAAGAACCTCATATCCTCGGCAAACGTCAGACAGAAATTTTACTAATGTAGCTAGAGATCTGTGCAAATTATTATTGTAATTTTTTTATTTCAAACATTTTTTTTTCTGAAGAGAGCACAGTTCACACTGGGTATTTCTCCGCATTTCCAAGTTCTTTGCTGTGATGAGTTTGTGACACGGGAAAAGTGCGCGGGGGAGAGGGGGGGGGGGTGAAGCGGAATAATTTCCGAACAGCCTGCGTGAATAATTTTCCCTCGCAGCTTTTTTCCACGCTCGCTTAACCCCTAGCCGATCCACGGACGGGGGAAAGGGGGGGGGCAGAGGAGGGGAAAATAAAAAAATTAAAACGCCCGCCGACCATGATGCACGCGGACGCCCCCGCAGCAGTGCTGCCACCTTCGCCGAGGTTCGAAATTACTTCGCAGTAAACACCGCGGGCGGGCGATGAATGGGAGACCGCTCTCGACTTGACGGCCTGGGCGTGCTTGTTTGATGGTCCCTCTCCCCCTTCATCAACCCATTCCCCCCTCACCATCACCCATTCCCCCTCTCCCCATTGCCCCCTCCCACACCTACCATCCCCCCTTCCCCCCCACCCGCCACCTCACGCGAACACTCGTGCACAGGCCTGCCCCCTGTCGCGCTGGCGTGTGATTTATCCCAGCGACACGCGAAGTAGAAAACTCCCCCCCTCCCCTTACCCATCCCCCCTTCCCGGCCTCCCGCGCGTTTTGCTTCTATTTTTGGCGTCGTCCATTCATCAACCTGAGGCCGTGACTGGCTCGGTTGAGGAGGAGGAGTGAAGGGGGAAGGGGGTGGAATATATATTCGCGTTTTTTGAAAGAGACGAACGTTAAATGTCCGTCACAGGGATTACTGCCGTGACATCTGTTACCTAAACGAGCTTGCCGGCCAGGCAGGCACGTCTACAGCATGTCTCGTTCTTTAAGACTGCAGCGTGCAATCTGATGGGAAATTACTACCTCTCTCTCTTTCTCTATTTACAATGCACGATGCCAGACATACCCAAAGAGCATTTAAATTTCTTCAGACACGACTACATAATGTAACGAATTTTTTCAATATTATTGGAATGAACACACATTTAAATGTTCATTCAAAATATCAGAAAGTTCTTCGCCCATTGCTTTGAAATTCCGAACACAACATTGCGTTCTAATACGCGCATGCTTTGTATATACCTAATGTCACACCTGTGCAAGGTAAAAAGATAAGATAAAAATGTAGATATGTAAAAACATAGATTTTAAATATTTCCAATGATATAGACTGACAATATATATGTATATATATATATATATATATATATATATGAGAGATAGTGATAATAGAGGCATATAAGTAAAGAGACAAAGCTAGACATATAGAGAGATAGAGGTATATGTAGATTAAGATATATCTATACATACATAATATATAGAATTAGAGAGAGATGCTTTGTATATTTGCACATACTTCAAACAAATTACAAAAAAAATAATTGATTGAGGCATCGCAACGCATGACGTGAACACGTCTTTAAAATTGCTTCCACAGTGGGAGGCAATTAAAAAAAAAACGAATAACAAAATCTGGGTATACAGTTTAGTATTGCAGCTACATATCTATCTCTTCATACAAAATTTAATCACACCACTGGACAGCTAAAGGATCGAAGAATTCGTTACGCCAAGTGAGGACTGTGACGCATCGCGCGCGGTGGAGGGGGAAGTGCCGCCATTTTGAGGTCATTTTGCTGCGTTTCGAGATTTCCATTTAAAATAACTTTTTTACTCGGAGAAGCCACGACGTTCGTTCGAGTTTCAATCGTCAGCTCTCGTCAAAATCTATCGATTGCATATAAAAAAAAACATTAGTGTAAAATAGTAACAGTGAATATACATGGTGTTAAAATAAAAAAATAAAATATATTATGTATATAAAATATTACCTGTCACGTACACGTATTCACGTACAACACACGGCTGTGTCCATGACACAGACACACCCCATTCTTTCTACATTTTTTTCGTGGGACCTGTATTTTTCAAATGCAAGTCTCGAGACAGCAGCTCGAGAAACTGGGTTAGGGGAAGGGGGGAGGGGGGGTTGATAGCAGCTGCAGCCAATCTCGTCCGGGGCTCGGCGGTGTGTTAATTAATTTATTAATTAATGAGGCGACGGCGCGTCGCGCAGGGTCGGATGGGTGGCGGGGGCGAAGGGGGGGGGGGGTAGCAGAGTGCGGCGCCGTATCTGCCTAACCCCCTATCGACCGGTTTCGGAGGCTGTGATGACGAAACCTCCCCGTCAGACACAGACACACCGCCGATGAGACACCCTTGAAAACCCACACGGTGGCAACGCATGCACAATTTTTATTTTATTTTTATTGTAAGGTTAAATAGGTGTGTGGTGTACGCGGTTGTCTTCGACAGACACACTGTCTGCGTAACCTTGAACCGAAAGAGACGGCAAACGTATTTTGTAACGTCTTATTGAAATAAATTTCAGAACAGCATTGTGCGGCGCACGAGCTGTGACTTTTGTACTAACACGTAACTTTCTTATTGCTTTTTTTGGTGCAAAAATATGTAACAAAGTTCCTGTAGTGAATGTGAAAATGTCATTGAATGTGCTAAAGAGATGAGATAACAACCACGTGATGGTAAAAATAAACAATCATGTTTAGAAAGATTTTGATTTCAGAACATGCAGGGTTGTACAGTTGCTTGCCTTGTGTGAAACTAGCGTCGTGAGGGCTTCACCGCTGGTTTGAAGCTAATTTTTCAGTCCCGCAGCCAAGATTTTGTGAAGGCGGGGGGTCCAGTGTAATCCATTATATCATTTTTTTCACGAGCAAGTTTTCTTTTATAGTTGAATTTTAAAATAAAATTTTAAAAAGTCACACGTGGTCCAGTGTAACCCATTATATCATTTTTTCACGAGCAAGTTTTCTTTTATAGTTGAATTTTAAAATAAAATTTTAAAATGTCACACTAACATCTCAGGGAATTTAAGACTTTCCGTAACTCCAACGTTCACGCATAGAAATTTAAGCAATGAGTTTTGCTTGACAAAAGAAAACTGTAGATTTATATATTTCGGTTTTTATTTCACTTGTCTTTCATACTTTGTTCCTATGTATATTATTTAATGATTTCGAAAAGAAGAAAAAATGTCAAAAAATGTATGCGAAGCAGCATTAAATATAGACTATGTACTTGTGAACACAATTTTTGCCGATTCTGTTTATGAGCCATATCGGGCTGTAAAAGGAATAAATCACGTTATTGCAGCCCCACTAAGGATTACAATAATTCTTCTTATAATATATATTTTTTTTCTTCTGTAGACTTATGTAGCGAAGTGCTTTTAATATGATTATTCTGTATTTTGCTTTTTTTTTGCTTGTGTTTCTTTTCTTTCAAGTCCTGGAAAGAAGGGACCCTGGCTAAGTCCGTGAATTGTTACACCATATTGGTTAGACACCAATATTGAATTGTTTCATTGTGGAACCATTTTTTGACGTGACAACGTCTAATAAATCGATGAACGCCGGCTGCACGCACGAAGTGTCCCGTAACGCACATTGTCCCGTTACGCTCATTGTACGCTTGCGCCGCATATATCTATCTCTCTTCCACTCGATTGGAACAACCATCGATTTGACTTTTTCGAGGCACATTAAACTTGAAACACTCCCATTCGTTTCCTACTTTTCCTATCACTGTCCTATCCTTAACAGAATAACACAGATTGGAAGAAGTTAAATAGCAAACATGTATAAAAGTTATACTTAAAATAATCTCTTCGTTAAAGTAATAAACATATTTGAATTAATGAGTGCAAATAAAAGTAAATTGTAGATTTCATTTCACTCCTTCTTTGTATCCATACAAAAAAGTGATAATTCAATAAAAAATGATTCAATTTTATTCATAAAAGTATGCAATCATTTCATCACTGTTTTGTTATGACGTTGTCACGTTAAACTATCGTCCGTAAACCGACTTTACAGACCAGCTTTTTTTTGTAGGATGTTTTTTTTCCTGGGGTCGCCCTTGAGTAGTCCACATTATTCCGGGGAGTTTGTGTTCCGCCGTGTCGCTTCGTGACGTCTGCGCCTCCCCCCCCCCCCCCTATTGACCCGACAAGCCACTGACCACGTGACCGGAAGGCGGCGACACTCAACTCGCGCCTCTTTTGTCTCCTCCCTCCCTCCCTCCCCCCCCCCCCGAGAACACACGGCCCACTAATTATCCGCGCCGCAATCAGACGTGGCCTGCAATCACCGCCTCCTTTGAGACGGCCTGTCGACCGCGCTACGAGTGCTACAAGGGTTTGTGGAGGGGGGGGGGGATAGCTTCTTTGTGCGCGGTGATTATCGTCCTTCCGCCGGATTACGTGATTGGCCGCTAACACACACTCTCTCTCTCTCTCTCTCTAAACACAAAATAGTTACTATACACATAATACAACATAGCTAATGCCCGGCACGAGTTTCAATGCCTCAAGCAATTTATTTTGCAATGAAAATATTAAAAATATTTTGTTTTTACCTCTATACATATATATTTGTACTATTACTTTTTTTTACTACTTACTGTTATGGTTTTTTTTTTTCGTTCTCTAAGTCCATTTTTTCTTTGTTTTTTGACCATAGTCCTGTCATGAAATATTATGTGGTGTATAATAAGCAATTTTTGCTTGATTAGTGTTTTTTGTCTTTCGGTTTTTTGTAGTTTCCTTATACAGACATACTATACATGTGCTTAGCAATAGCGTTATGTCCAAAAGCTTACATCAAGTCATGCACTCCCATTGCACAAATCTTTCAAAGATAATATATTTTTACTAGTCACAAATGTGCGTGACAAAAGGTATATATGAAAAAAAAAAATATCGCGATTTATCGAGTGCAACATCGTCAGAAATTTCAAAGCAATCGATAAAGAAATTTTCGAACGAACATTTACATTATATATATATGTATATATTACATAGTATATGATTTATATAGTTATGGGGTGCATCGGCACTTGAAGAAATTGGCCAGACACTCCCTGCAAGTGAAACAAAACCTTACATGACGAGTGCATGTAGGGAAGAATTGACTCAACGGGTCCGCCTACTAGGGGGTTGCGTTTTAATCGACAAAAAATTGGTTGTCTGTAAAGTCGGTTTACGGACGATAGTTTAACGTGACAACGTCATAACAAAACATTGATGAAATGATTGCATACTTTTATGAATAAAATTGAATCATTTTGATTGAATTATCACTATTTTGTATGGATACAAAGGAGTGATATGAAATCTACAATTTAATTGATAAATTTACTTTTATTTGCACTCATTAATTCAAATATGTTTATTACTTTAACGAAGAGATTATTTTAACTATAACTTTTATACATGTTTGCTATTTAAATTCTTCCAATCCGTGTTATTCTGTTAAGGATAGGACGATGATAGGAAAAGTACGAAACGAATGGGAGTGTTTCAAGTTTAATGTGCGTCGAAAAAGTCAAATCGATGGTTGTTCCAATCGAGTGGAAGAGATAGATGCGGCGCAAGCGTACAATGAGCGTAACGGGACAATGTGCGTTACGGGACACTTTTTCGTGCGTGCAGCCGGCGTTCATCGATTTATTAGACGGTGTCACGTCAAAAAGTCATCTCTGGATAGGGTGCTCGTGTGTTGTATACTGCCCACACAGTTTGGGCTATGCGCGTGCAATAGGCACGAAACTTCAAAATATACAGATAATTTCCCACGAAACACAGTTTTGAAGTTTACTGTTTGTCAATCTCGTTTCGCGGTCACGATTTTTAAAGCGGACATCCACCCCCTCCCCACCAACAAACCAAAGCCCGTGACGTATGTGTGTTAGCGAGGCGGGATGATAACCGCGACGCTCGCTGGTGCTTCTAGCGCGGTGTCTCCTCTGGACTGGCGCGCAGTCTTCTCGTCGTGCACAGGACAACTGTGGAATTTGAGCGGCGACCGTAACATTACATGCTGGAGAAATGATGATAAATGTGTAATGCAAGGCACTTGAGTACTTCTAAGAATCTGCACAGGGTGTTTCATGCCTAAATGTTATTCTTGAAAACACGCGTTGAAGCTAGTTTCACTCTTCTAAAAAATACAGTTAAAAATCGAAATTACTGAAACAGATCAACTATCCACCCTCAGAGTATTCTTAAATGCGTTTCTCAAACTTACACGACACTCTGATACCTCGAGCAGTTTTCCAATCGCATGGTTTTTTCTTCTTCCGAAATTCGGCCCACCATATGTGTGCCCGGGTAGGCAAGGGCCAACGAGGGGTATAAATAGTACCCCAGAGACGCCATTTTGTTTCCGCCAACAGTTCTATGTCATTACCATTTTATTTTTACTTTTAATATTGAGAAAAAAATATTTATTATCTTTAAGGCGGATATGACACATTAACAGATTTTAGTTTAACATAAAATTGTGTTGACATAGTTACATTTATAGCAATTCCCAAAATGAATACAAACCTAAGTACATGCCAATGATTTCGCCAGTCACTTCAGGCATTCATCTAAGTTGTGTACTAAACTTTAACAAAACCAATATTTTTTTTTTCTTTTCAAAATTAAACGATATGGAATAGTTATGGTCTTAAAAAAACTGTCGAAACCAAGATGGCTTCTTATTTTCAACAATACATTAACTATCGACATCGCAAAGGATTTGTACACAACCCACGCTTTAAGTCTTTGTGGTTCGGAAGCCTAGCGCGTAGAGGCGACGAAGGCGCATGTCTAGCACGCCAGTTTCGACCCTAATGACAGCGCGACTCCGGCTGGGCAACATACACTGTTCTCCTGGACAGATGTGATCCTGCCAGCTGTTAATTTCCCCGGGAGTGGGGGGATAAATGACTTATTTCCCCACTCGTAATGTTAACTCTTTATGAAGTTTAAGTAATACACATGGGGGCAAATTCTTTTAAATATCCCTGGATGTAGGTGTGTGGTAGCACCACTCAACTTCCCTGTGCTACACGGAGAAGTCTCCCTGGCTGCGGAGGAGGGTGAGAGAGGGGTGGAAACTTTGTTACGAGAGTTTCTTCATCTGTCTTACCAAGATGTGCTGGAAGGGGGGGGGAAGAGATGTTTTCGCGGGGTGCATTGCGAGGACGAGAAACAGTTCCGAGTTAACGACTTCCCGGTCCCTGGAAGGGAAGTGAAAGAGTTTGGTTGAGGGGGGGGGGGGGTGGTGGTGAGGAGAGGGAGGAGGGGGGTGGTGACACACCCACACATCTCAGCGCCAAAAGACTCAGCCGTCGTCTCCCGCGTCTAACATGATTAATGGAGTTTCCATGAGTTCCCGACATTAAAAAGACCGTCGGAGAAGACGGAACCAGAAACAATTGTGCGGCCTAGGTGGTTCCCCTACTACCATCCCCTCCATTCGCCTTTTTTTACTCTTGCAAACCTGGTCACACGTTCCACATAAAGAAAAGCAATAACAAAAATACACAGCGAGGAAATCAGCCGCCAGAAATAAAATCAACCCAGCTGTTCCAAAGCGCCCTCTGTGAACTATGCCCGTTATCCTCAAACGATCCAGGGAGGTTCTGAAACAATTGCTACACTCGGGGGGTGAACAGGTTGGATCAAACCGCTACCTGCACCCCGTGAGCCATCGGTGCTAAAACCCGAAAAGGGCAAAAAGAAGAGGCCTCTGGATCTGAAACTTCCACCCAAAACCCTTACCATACCCACGTAGCATTATACTAACACGCGAAGTTTCCCGGAATCTCAGTCGAATATTTCGGGACGCGAAACGGTGAATTCACCGGCAGTTCATACAAATAAAAAAGCGTTGTTTTGTTTAAAATATTGTAATTCTCAGCGAAACCCGTGAAATATCCATAAAAATGAAAGGCACAAAAATTGCATACAGTAAAAGGACGAAACCCATTATTTTAAAGAGGAGGAGGAAATGATATTGAAAGTCTTTTAATAAGGGGGGAAAAGACCGGATAATCTTAACATTATATCCCCTCTTGAGTTTTAAGTTTAGTTTTAAAAGTTTTGCAAGCGCCAAAATCAAACTTTAAGAATTTAGTTAGGCGTTAAGTGGTTTATATTAACTCTCCCTAATTTACATTAAAAAATCACCTCAAGAATTATTTTCTACGTTTGGGAACATCATGTATATAAATTTTAATACGAAACTAAAACCATTGTTTTTTTTACATCACTACGATTTTAAAAACTCTTAAAATTTGACTAGGATTTATGTATAATTGAATCTAAATTCAAATACATAATTTTAACTACACTTTTATTAATAAAACAGCTAGTTTGGATTCGATTCGAGGTGAAGTATAATTACGTACTTTATCGGGGGAAAAATCTGTACCTGGCTGCTACCCGCGTTGAACAATAGAACTAAAGAACCACTCGACGTTCAGAATTGTCACAGACATGAAGACGATGAACTTTCAGTCTCTTAAAAGTTCGTCTGTTTGTTCCTGATGACGGGAACAGACCCAGTTCCCGAAACGTTGCGACTGCCTTTGGAAATCCTACTGCGTACGTCATTGTGGTGTTCAGAATACCCGTGTCAAGTATCATCGTTGTGGTTCGAACGTTTGTCCCAGGTCAGCTTTTAGTCATTATTTACTGCGATTTACTGTTGTTTTTGTTGCAACTTTCTCGTCGTTGTCAGCCAACTTTTGTTCGTCCGAGCTGTGATAATTTTTTTTTCTTCTTCCGAATTAGTCCTTCCAATAAATTCTTTGTGCGGCCTATGCAATTTAATTTTTGACGTGACAACGTCTAATAAATTGATGAACGCAGGCTGCACGCACGAAAAAATGTCCCGTAACACACATTGTCCCACTACGATGTGTCCCGTTACGCTCATTGTACGCTTGCGCCGCATCTCTCTTCCACTCGATTGGAACAACCATCGATTTGACTTCTCAATCATGTTTTCGTCATTTGAATTATTAATATTATGTAATTTAACGATCGTCCACCGATTTTCAGCACAATCGGTACGGTTATTTAAAAGTAATGTTGAATTTTCAAATACGTTTTTTACATCAGCTAATTTTGGCTTGCTTTCTGTGTGATTGGAGTTATGTAAAAACAAAATTAAATCAGTCTTGCAGTTGTCTCTCTACTTTTAGTCATTACCCCACTTCCCCTCTCGAAACAATGAGGCCAAACTCATCAGCGTTGCACTATTCGTTACGCTTTACCGGCTGTAACGAATGTCCGCTTAAAACAAATCCCATACCACTGAATATGTTATCATGTATGATATACATAATGCACATACACTTGCTTAGCAGTGCAAAGGTCTGCAGATATTAGCCTTCCGGCGAACGAGATGTGCGTCGGTCGTGACCTTTTGCATTCAGCGCTGTCCTTTGGAAGCCAGAGGCAGACGGTGACGTCATATTCGGACCGTGACCTTTCAACGAGCACCCCACCCCCCTCCCCCAGCAGCAATGTAATAACTTCAGGACACTCAAAAACGCAAAAAGAAAAAAAAATCTGTTGTCTGTAAAGTCGGTTTACGGACGATAGTTTAACGTGAAAACGTCATAACAAAACATTGATGAAATTATTGAATAAAATTGAATAATTTTTATTGAATTATCACTATTTTGTATGGATACAAAGAAGGAGTGAAATGAAATCTATAATTTAATTGATAAATTTACTTTTATTTGCACTCATTAATTTCAAATATGTTTATTACTTTAACGAAGAGATTATTTTAACTATAACTTTTATACATGTTTGCTATTTAACTACTTCCAATCTGTGTTATTCTGTTAAGGATAGGACGATGACAGGAAAAGTAGGGAACAAATGGGAGTGATTAAAGTTTAATTTGCCTCGAAAAAGTCAAATCGATGGTTGTTCCAATCGAGTGGAAGAGAGATAGATGCGGCGCAAGCGTACAATGAGCGTAACGGGACACTTTTTCGTGCGTGCAGCCGGCGTTCATCGACTTAAAAGGCAGTTATCACGCCAAAAACACCATAAAGCGGTTAAATCCGCAAGAACCCAACACGACTCCCGCTCAGAGAGATATCCCGAGTGCCTTGCGGTTATAGGCTGCCGACGGCAAAGCTCGCTGACGGCCGGGCTGACTTCCGCTCCTGGTTTCCGGTTCCGGTGGACGGACATCAAAGAGACGCACCGCCCGTTTTCGTTCCCCGGAGTTTTGAAAGAGGGGGGGGGGGGAAGGTGGGAGAGACGTAGAGGAAGGAGGGATGGAAAAGGAGAGGAGAAAGAGAAGGGTTTGTGTGCGTGTGAGAGAGAAGGAGAAATATGAACACGTTGTTTGTTCCATGCATGCTCTCACTTTTAATACGCTAATGGGCGGGCTACGATGCGCGTGCCTTTAGACGGCCAGGCGTTTGAAAGCGTTGATATTGAAGTCTCACTCTTCCTCGTTTATAATAAACCCCCCCACCCTCACCTTTTCCATTCCCAATGTGAAGTACAGGCACGGAAAAGAGAAATCTCTCACGCGCTTAAACCCACAAATTAAATGTCGTATTCATACACACTCCGCTACCCATCGTCATTTATTGTAACGTCAGTATTTTTTTTGACGTGACAACGTCTAATAAATCGATGAATGCCGGCTGCACGCACGAAAAAGTGTCCTGTTATGCACATTGTTCCGTTACGCTATGTCCCATTACGCTCATTGTTCCGTTACGCTGTCGGCGAGTGCAGTAATAATAGGTTATGTTACAATTGACTAAAAAATTATGGTGATTCATATAATTGATGATAGATATTTGATTACACTTTATTTATATTAAAACTTGTTAATAATTATATTTAAACTTTATAGCTAAACGCCAGTTTTTAAAATTAATTACAAGTCATCTACGCGTGAACTGTTTCGTCGACTGTTTATAAAGTGAAGTGAAAAGTTAATGTGGTTTTCATTGCTTTTTACAACAACAATTTCGGCAATAAAGTTTAATTATTCTTGCATTTTAAAAATCTGATTACTAGTATAATTTCAAGTATTTATTCTTTTATTATTAAAATAAAAATGATTCAATTTTAGTCATAAAGTATGCAATCATTTCATCAATGTTTTGTTATGACGGTGTCACGTTAAACTATCGTCTGTAAACCGACTTTACAGACAATCATTTTTTTAAGCCCCCAGGGGCTTTCAAACCACTCTAACCTTCAATTTCCCGCCATACAATGTTATGGTTACCGCCCAAATATAATAGTTGTCTAATGCACGACGAGAAGACCGCGCGCCAGTTCACAGCCTTGAGCTGGGAGGCGACATCAGCGGAAGGTCGGGCCTATCATCCCGTCTTAACTGACACGAGTTACACCCCTGGCTAGACAAGCCAGGCCCCTGCAGCAACTGCGCATTACGTGTCGCAAGTGCGCGCCCAGGCCAAAGATAGCACGGCGTTCACTCCCGGTTCACCATTTTCTAATCGGCCACACACGTTTCTGACTCTTACCAACGCAGCACAGAACTAAAGGAATTTAGTTTTGTCCCGCACGATACCAGGATATAGGTCTTCATAATAATCGTATACGGTTTATATATATATATATATATATATATATATATATATATAAAATGAAAGTTTATAGATACTCATATAAAAATTTTGAACTTTGTTTTTAGTGTTTAATAAAATAATTAATGTTAAAAAAAATTACTTAGAATTCATTGTAATATTAAATTTAATATTAAATTTCGTATTTTATGATTTATTTTGAAACTTTCAAAATAACATCCGTAATTTTCGTTTAAACACACTGATCAGTAATTTTCCAACGTCTTCCCTACTGGATTCTTTTAATGTTGGCTTCACTTGTAACTAACGAACTATGTAAACAAATCTTGAAAGTCGAGTTTATCCTACTTCTTATTGTGGTATCGCTTTGAAACTTTGCAAGTATGTGCAATCCGGATGACAATACAATAATCTGGTACTGATCCGACGATGGGAGCCAGGCGTAAATAAGGGATATCTTAAAAAAAAAATTTAGTGCGTAACTGATAAAAGCGTGTTTTCTTCTTGTTGTTTTCGAAATATAAAAATCATAATTAAACAGAACTGACTACCTTTTTACTCCCTTAGGGGTGAAATATTGTTACGAGTATTTGAGGGAATTATGGGTTCGTAAGGGATAGCCCAATTAAATTTTATTAGTTTTTATTAATTACTAATAAATAATGGACGGCGCGTGACGTCAGAGGCCGTGTGGAACCGCCAGCCCGCGGGGAAGCCTTTTCACAGACGAGAGAGCCAAACGCCCGATCGTGCATCTTCGGGTTTTTTTTTTTTTGTTCATTGTAACTCATGATAACTAATGATCAATTAGGTTAGGTTGGCTACATTATAAATACTTTAAAACATTGTGGACCGTTGATTTGGTTAGGATAGCTACATTAAAGATACTGTGAAATCATGTAAACAAAAAAGCGAACATGAACTTCGGGGAACTTCGGGTGTGGCTCTCTCGTCTGTGAAATGAAGGCTTCCCCCTCTCGCGTTCGTTAACACTTATCAACAAACGGTAAAAAAATTCTCGCCATGAAACTTATTTTGCAAGTTAAGTCTTACTCGGTTTCTTATCGTCAGCGATTTTCCTGATAGACACGATCTATTAATACTTTCTTAACCAAATCAAGAGATATAGACAGAGAGGTTAGTAGATCGCGTCTGACTTAAATCTAACCCGTCTTGCACGACCATGCTGTCTGTAGAAGAACGCCGCATTCATTTGCCTGATGCATCTGATTCCCATTATAAAAGCATGGAGGGCAGCATGTTATATTGCTACAGATATTTT
Source organism: Bacillus rossius redtenbacheri (assembly GCF_032445375.1). Classification (NCBI taxonomy): domain Eukaryota; kingdom Metazoa; phylum Arthropoda; class Insecta; order Phasmatodea; family Bacillidae; genus Bacillus; species Bacillus rossius. Next base: position 8,500,701 of record NC_086341.1, on the reverse strand, counting down.
CTGGCTTTACACGAGAGCTTTATACAAATTAAAAGATTTTACCAACAGTTTATAATACATACATGGGCCAAACATCAATACACTATTTAATAGCTTGTGCTTTACTTTTTTGGGCGCTTAGTTTTCTGTTCCAAAGCAAGTTAACGGAAAACAAAATGTTACCCGAGACGAAATCATAGAAATCCAGGATTAAATAGTTTGTTAAGAAATTATTATTTTAAAATTTTGTTTGTTATCATGCTTCTCATTGGCGAATATAATTCATGACGTCAGATGCAGATGGTTCAGCCTGACTTCAGTAGTTTCAAGTCCGCCAGGTCTACCAACTCCACAAGACTGCGCCATCAGCACCTGACGTCATAGCTCACGTTAACCAATGAAACGCCATATTCGCAACTGCACCACCAACTTCTAAGTTTCCGCAAATTCAAACGCAAGGAGCTGAATGTTAGTCGATGCTAGAGTCGCGTATTTTAAGTCCTGCATTATTTGGACGGTGTTATGTAAAAAATGGTTCAACCCACAAACATTTTCAACTGAGTAAAATGAGCTCAAAGTTGAACACACAATAACCGGTATTGTGGCAGTGCGTTGAATGTTTGGTCACAAGATGGCATAGTAGCAAGGAATGTCGGTAAAAAAATTTAGCTCAATTAAAATTGTCATTTTACCTACACAATTATTTCAATAACTTTTTTTTAAATTTGTTGGTTAACTCATTTGTGCATAACACCATCCATTTACAAACGCGTATTTGCTAAAACTTCGTTATTCAGGGTTTTTGCATATTGTGTTTCTTGCGTAGTTTTTTGAACCCGTCTTAAACGAGAACGTTTCGGTTAAGGCCCTGCTAACCGGGCACACACAGTTTTGCAGAGCTTCTGAAAAAGCTAAGCTAATCAAAAAACTGCTAAATACATCAAAGTGGTTTCTGTTCACGAAAAACATTTAAGGATACTCTTGAGTGCGGTTTAGAGTGGTTCTGTTTCCATATTTCGTTTTTAAATTGTATTTTTTTAGAAGAGTGAAAATGGCTCAAAAGCCTTTTTTTTTTCTTTTTAATCTTCAAGCATGAAACATTCCGTAGCCAAAAGATTATTGAAAGCGTTCAAAGAACTTGCATTACATTTTATCTTTCGCTAATGTTATGGTTGATACCGTAGAAATTCACAGCTGCCCCATTCACCTCTGAGCGCAAGTCTGTGAACTATCGCGCAGTCCTCTCTCTCTCTCTCATCGTGAATGAGGCGTCCGTGAAATTCGAACGGTGAACGTAACATGAGGGAAGCCTTCATTTCACAGACGAGAGAGCCACACCCGAAGTTCCCCGAAGGTTGCTTAGCAAATAACTTTTTAATATGTAGCTATCCAGGGCTAGGAAACAGTTTACATGATTTCACAGTATCTTTAATGTAGCTATCCTAACCTAATCAACCGTTCACAATGTTTTAAAGTATTTGTAATGTAGCTAACCTAACCTAATTGACCATTAGTTATCGTGAGTTGTCCAAAAAAAAATAAACCCCGAAGATGCACGATCGGCAGTTTGGCTCTCTCGTCTGTAAAACGAAGGCTTCCCGTAACATGATGTGGCGAAGAAATCAAGACAAACGTGTAATGCAAGACCCTTAAGCGCTTCCAGTGGTTTTTATGACATGAAAAATACACCTTCTAGCAAATTTTGAACAATTCTGAAAATACAATTTAAAAACCGTAATCCGGCCTTCAGAAAATTCTTCAAGTGCTTTTCGTAAACAGACCCCCGTTCGAACATCTCGAGTAGTTTTCAAATCGCGTTGTTTTTTTGACGTGGTAACGTCTTATAAATCGATGAACGCCGGCTGCACGCAACGAAAAATTGTCACGTTCCGCCTGAGCCGAGCGTGCAAGAACCGGCCAATCATCGTGCGAGAAAATCTTATATAAATATCAAACAGGTTAAGGCGGGTTTTTTTTAAACTAATTGTTCGTGATTATATTAAAAAAATATTATTTAAATTAATGAATGAATGAGGTTTTTTTTGCATTAACAAGGTCGTCGCTAACGAAGTACAATAATTGTGTTTTTTTTCCCGATTGGTGGCCTACGGCGTGAGCCAACAGCCATAGTTCAAAACAGCGGAACTACTATATTAGTAAGGTATCTACTGTAAGGATAACGGTATGGATGCCTAATCTTCTTGGTAGAGGCCGATCTACCACAGTAATGGATGAGAGGAGTATTAGAATGGGATTAGTATCCGGCTACCACGGAATGGTTACTAAACATAGGTTGTATTAGATTATTATGTATAATGAAATCTACTAATATCTTACATACTTCGTGTGTACGTTCGTATAACATCGAAGGGTAGGTACGACAAGGGGAACGACAATCCTAATTTCATCAATTCTTGTAACATCCGTTGTTTACCTACATACTGAGCACATTCGAGCAGTATATGTTTCATGTCGCCAAAAGGGTCTCCACAAGCACAACCTGCTGTGTGTCAACAATCCCCTAGTTTGTAAAGATGAGCTGGCGAACTATTGTGGTCTGTGCGAAGACGAAAAGAAGAGTACATACAGCCCGATTGCGATGTGATGAATAGGGGGTAGCGGGATATGGATATTAAATGAGGTGCCATGTTTAAGTCATGATATGAGGTAGAGCGGTTCAATTGTGTTGTTTTGTTACCTTGTCCGATGCCGCACTTCCCTCCTCCAGTCGCCTGCGTACACTAGAGGCAGGTCCGCTCGCTGCTGCCGGCGCAGCAGACGACAAGAGTCTAGCGACAGCAATGCTACCGTCCTGCAACTGGCAACTGGCAACTGGCTCGTTCCGGGGCCGGCTGCCGCACCGCTCAGGCTCGTTCCGGGGCCGGCGGCACGATCATATATGCCATCTGAAACTACTAATGGTCAAAGATGTCCTCGTGGCTGAGCGCTCAGCGGCGCTAACGTCTAATTGTAAAGTTGACGATTCGAATCCCGGCAGGTGCGAATTTTTTTTGTACTTGTAAAAATAAATACGAGCACGTATAATTTCAAAAGAAATAAATATATTTGAATAATGAATGCAAATAAAAGTAAATTTATTAATTAAAATTGTAATTTTCAGGTAAGGACATGATAACTAATGGTCAATTAGGTTAGTTAGCTACATTATAAATACTTTAAAACTTTGTGGACGGTTGATTTGGTTAGGATAGTTACATTAAAGATACTTGGAAATCAAACATCCAGGGGGTAGGCGCTCCCGATCGGCCAACTTCGGAGAGGATCGGCAGTTGCAGGACGGTAGCATTGCTGTCGCTAGACTCTTGTAGACCGAACATCCCCGACGGTCAACTTCGTGCGACTCCGCCGCACGGGCCGACCGACAGGAAACGTCGCGTGAAGGACAGACACGGGAAACTGTCAAAGGAACGGGAAGCCTACAACTCACGTAGTTTTCGGTTCCCTGCAAGAATTTCCGAAGATTTCAGAAGTTTTGCGTTTTGGTACTAACGCCACTTCAGCCGCTAAATCAGAATTTTCCAATGAAAACAAGCATGTTGTGACTGACCTAACCTAACCCTTCGATTTTTTTAAATTTCAATTTTTGAGAGAAATCCGAAGTTGCACGAACGTGGTAGGGAACCGAAACTACGTGAGTTGTATGTAGGCTTCCCTTTCCCCAAAGGAACACGCGAAGGCAGGTGCGGAAGTCTTCTTTTCACAGACGAGAGAGCCACACCCGAAGTTCCCCGAAGTTCATGCTCGCTTTTTTTTCTTCCCCGCTCTATCTCATTGCATAAACCGGTGTGGCATTAAATTTTGCGGTCGATTAGGATAGGTTAGCTACATTATAAATAATTTAAAACACTGTGGATGGTTGGTTATATTAGGTAAGTATAGCTACATTAACAATACTGTAAAATCATTTTATGGTTGCTTGGCAAATAACTTTTTTAATATGCAGCTATCCAGGGCTAGGAAACCGTTTACATGATTTCACAGTATCTTTAATGTAGCTATTCTAACCGTCCACAATGTTTTAAAGTATTTATAATGTAGCTAACCTAACCTAATTGACCATTAGTTGTCATGAGTTACAATGAACAAAAAAAAACCCCGAAGATGCACGATCGGGCGTTTGGCTCTCTCGTCTGTGAAAATAAGGCTTTCCAAGCAGGTGATTGCAGCGAACCTGGCCGCGCGGAGATGCGAACCCACGTTCTCCGAGTGCGTGAAAACCAATTCACAGCAGTGGCATCTTGCGGCGTGGGGTGTAAACATAAGCTGGGAGGGTCTAGCGCTTCGCCAATGCTGATTGGCCAGAGTTTACCGTATTGTTCCCGTTAAGGCCCGTCTACAATAGTCCGAACCTGTGCGTGGTCCGTGTCCTTATCCGAACGTGAGTGACGTCACATTGTCTCACCAAAAACTGCCCTGTCCACAATTGCGATGTCCGATGTCCGAATGCATTGATTTCTAAAGTTGTCACCAGAGCGCAGTAAATGTGCCAAACCAAATGTTTTTGTTTATTGTTTTCATGCTTTGTAGTTTGAGATTGAACTTATGAAAGTTATGTAAGTTATAAGTGACTTACAACACCTTCCATTTCCTTCAATAACAAAAACAAACACCACGTTTTCAAACGGGAACCGGAAATTCAAATATCGTGAGTGTTGTTATTTTTCTGTGTCCGAAGTACACAGGTTGGGACAAAAAGTTCAAATTGACGAATGTCTTCGGACCAGGTAGGTTCGGACCTTCGCCCACTTGACGCATGGCGTCAGAGGGTCACGTGGACCAATCAGCGACGAGTGTCCTTCGGACACAGTTTAGGACATTGCTATTGTGGACGGGCCTTTACGGTATTTTTGCCAACAAAGTCTTGCGAGCTGAGGTCCGATGTCCGTGGCGTAGTCTGATGCACACCGGCTCACGGTGCGAGTGGTTCAGGGTTCGAGTCCCGGATAAGGCATGGGCGTTAATCCACGTACGTTTATTTTATTGACCAATAATAAAAGGCTTAGACTAAGAAAAGGCGTCTAGTGTTGTTGGTTTATGGGCGGAAGCCGATAACCATTATCCAATTTAAAAAAAAAAATTTAAATAATTTCGAGCTGGGCAACATGGTTGGACGGAAACGGACGATAATTTTACGTGATAACGTCATAAGAAATACATTGATGAAAAATTGCATAGGCCTACTTTTTAATTTTCAAATATTATTTACAGTTTTTTGCAAATTTAATTTAAATAATTTGTTTAAATATAATCACGAACAATTAGTTATAGAAATAAACTGGAATCAAATCAATGTCAATAAATTGTTAATTTTAAATGGCGAAATTGGACAAATAAATCAAATTTTTTAAATTGCTCCTTTTAAAAAGCCCGCCTTAACCTAATTGATATTATATAAGTTTTTATCGCACGGTGGTTGGCCGGTTCTTGCACGCTCGGCTCAGGCGGAACGTGTCAATGAGTCATGCTTTTTTGTGCGTGCAGCCGGCGTTCATCGATTTATAAGACGTTATCACGTCAAAAAAAAAACACCATAAATGTTGCTTCTTCCTACACTTACCGCTCGACTAAGCACTCATTAGTCAACATATTTTGAACGGGTATAGCACTCGGAAGGAAAATGTCGGGCCACTTTGACCACGGCTCTTTCTACTAAATGTTAAACTTCGTTACTATGCTCATTTTCGCCAAGGAAATCACTTAAGAATCATTAAACACAAGTATTTTTTTTTAAATTTTGAAATACTAGTGTTTTATGGTCTATCATTGTTTTCATGTTTTCAAAGTGTGAAAATTCTAAATACATGGTAACAAAACAAAAGGATAAACTGTTTTACGTGTTTTTTTTTTTAATTTTTGTAACACTTTTTTTTCTTCTTCTAAATAATATATATTATGTTTGAAGGACATCACATAGTTTTGTTTGAATAACACCAACAACCATTCACGCTATTTGCAACTGATTTAAAAAACTTAACTCCTCATTTACGTTTGTTATCAAGTTGACGAATAATTTCAACAATTTTTTATGCATTTTTGAAACACTATTTTATGGTTTATTAATAAAAATATTAAGTTAATACTATTAGTATATATACTGGTTAAAAGTTTAAAAAAAGTTTCATATATTATTACAAAATAACTTATGGTATAAAGGAAATGTAGTAAAGAGAATTAAAGATGCATTTTTTTTCTTTGTCAAAATCTTTATTAATATCATTCTGAAGTTTTCAACTGTCTTGAGGAAGAGTTCTGTGTTATATACAAAAGAAATTATACTTTATTGAAGAAATAGGGTCGTATATACAGAATACAAGAAAGAAGAGCAGTGGCCATGTTTTTAAAATCTTGTAAATGTTTCCAGTTTTAAATTTCACACAAGGGTTGGGGGCTGAGACAAGACTTGTATATGATAAGACATACTTCCTCTTGCCTGTATATTTTTTTTCCATCGTGAAAGTGAAAAATGAAAATTTGCATTAATCTTTTGATCTTGGTAGATCATGTGATGTCAGAACATATGCGTGAACTTAACGGAATAATAAAACAAATTAATTGGACGCTAAAATAATTCTAAGAATCTCCAAAGAATCGAATTCTTGCACTGGAAACATTTACAATTTTACAATTTGAAACAAAGTTTTTTTTTTTTTGTTTTCTGTGTAAATGACCGTCCAAAATTAAAAATAAGTTATGAAAGAACGAATTGACTTTCACAACAGTACTGTACAATAAGTATATTTTATTTATAAAAACAAATGCATGCCATTTTCAAGTTATCTGCCCGTTATCGCTCGATAGCAAAAAAAACCTGTCTATTAAGTACGAAATTATAATCCCAAATGCCGCTACAGTTATTCCTAACGTAGGCAATACAACCTCAAATTTCAGCTCCATTGTCATAGCATACAACAAAATGCAACTCATAACCACCCGTAAGATCAAGAATTTAGTTTGAGGCAAAGATGTAAGATTGCAAATAAACTTAATCACCACCAATCTGATAAATACAGAAGTTCTAAAAAAAAATACCAGATAGTAATATTTAGTTAATTCGACTGCGCGTTTCCTGACAAAAACGGGCACAAACTAGGCCTAAAAGAAAACAATGTTCGAATATCCATTTCGAAATTAGACCGAAGTCCTGATTTTTGCTGAGATGTATAGTTAAATATTGATTTTAGATACTGTAAACTCTTACCTCATTGATGAATCAAAGTTTTGAGATATTATTTTTAAACAGGGCACTAAGAGTAAACTACTCACAAAAAAAAATTCCAGACCACGTTACACACTAAACCAAGCCCTAAAACAAAATGAAAAATTTATGAAATAATGTATCTTGTTACTTCCCTCCAGGTACAACGAACACAATATCGGAACAAAGACCTCACTTCAATACAGTTTAAAGAGTATTGCTTTCAATTAAGGCAAGGCAGTATAAGTACTTTGATATCGCACCAAGCGGTGCATAGAAACACTAACAAATCCAAGTGTATACATATAGTACAATATTATCTTATACAGAGCAATGAACGTCACTTAAAAACAATGAAAACTATTCTCAAGGTAAATCATCACACACCATCAAGTTACAAACAAAGGCCTACTTCCTCACACTGTATAGCATTCTTTGGCTCTGAACAATTTTTTTATCTCTAAAAATAGGTTTCATAAACCATATGTTTTACTCAGGGTCAAAGATGAACAAAATGTACTTAAATACATTTTTTTTTAGATAACCACCGTTATTACATGACTAGGAAACTATAAAAAAAATAAGCCTTCTTTGTGGTGACAACGTTCAATAATGATCTAGTTGAGATTTCATACTAACATCAAAGGCACAACCCTAAAAAAAACTGTTTAAGGAAAACTTACCACTGTGAATGTAAAAAAGTATTTTTTTTTTTAATTTACTGCAATTTGCTTGCAAGAAAGTTACAGCATCTATATAATTCAACTTCAGTCCGTCACCAAGTGTTAAAAATCACAGACTGCTTGCATTCGAGGGTTTCGTTCTGTTTGATTTCCCGTACCTCAATGTCCATGATCCCAAAGGAACGTTATGTGTGTGTGTGTGTGTGTGTGTGTATGTGTGTGTGTATGTATGTATATATATATACACTAACGTACCCGATGCACAGCACAAATGACAGGATTTATGGCAGTACTATCCTAGCAGCAAACCCATCTTTTTTCGTCAGGTTTCAGAAATGAATACACATTCAATTTTACATTTAGTACTAACACAAAAAAAGATTTATTAAAAAAAACTTTAAACCTTAAACGTTTAGAAATATAACACATCAGAAATATATAACAGGACAGAAGGAAAAAAAAAACCAACACATATTGGGAGTTTCGAGAGAAATCACTTAAACTAAGATTTCAATTTAATTTGTGCGATTAAACTGTGCTTGGTATGTATTAAAAAAAACCTAACAAGGCAATATTGACCTTTTAAATGATTGCTAGAATTTTATTTTAATATTGTATTTACAAAGCTTGATAGAAAGTGAAAAAAAAATTAAGACGGTAGAAACAGGCAGTAAGATTATTGGACAGTCAATACATTTTTTTAAATAAATTTTTCAAGGGGCATAAGTTTGTATGGGAGGTCTTGTTTTGTCGAGTTTTTAAAATTTTACTATGGTTTTATACAATTTCCTGAAAGTATGCTTTCATATAAATCTATGACAGTTAAATAATGATGAGCAAATAAAAAAAAAATAGGATTGGCCAAACATTAGTTCATACTCGACTAGGTCATTATGACAACAGAATTTGCATTCGGTAACAGTCAAAAACTCGCCAAAAAAAATAATTCTACAAATCACAACCTTATGAAAGAATAATTCACACGTCTAAAAAAATATTTTGCATTCAATTTTTTTTTCATCTCCCGCAACTATATAAACACAAGTAAGTATAATTACTCTTCCTTTGGAAAGCAATGAAATATACATTATTACGTGCTGAATCATTAACAATCATATTATTATAATAATTAGGGAATGATGGAGAAAGTTCACTGTACCACACTGATCTAAAGAATATATATATATTTATATTTTTTTTGTTATGCACAGGAAATGTAGAAAAAAACTCTCTTTAAAACGCACCAGTTGCTCACGTTAATTCTTGTCCAGTGTTAGGCATTTCTATGATTCGCAAGTTCTCTGCGCGTCTCTCGGCGAGTCTTCTAGAACACTCGACCCTACACGCGTCTTCTAGAACACTCGATCCTACACGCGTCTTCTAGAACACTCGACCCTACACGAGCACTCTCGAGGAGTGTCTCCAAGAGGCCTGCTCCTTCGCACGGGACGAGTCCGGGCTTACACTCGCTGCGTGTCACCACGCTAAGGGGGAAGGAAAAGAATGATCGGCGACCACGGATTGCACTCGGGAGCTCGCGGCGGAGAGACTTCACTGCCGGCCGTTCAGGTAGCGCACCGCGCACACCGCCTCGCGACCCTGGTCCAGGGGCCGGCACTTGCCGCAAGGGTGGCCGTTGGAGGCGGCGGCCCGCCGCCCCGCCGCCTCGCCGCCGCCGCCGTGGGGCAGGAAGAACACCCCGGGCGACGACGGGCTGGAGGCGGCGAACAGCTCTAGCTACAGCTCCGTCACGGGCACCGGCTTGAGCGGCTGCGGCTGGGCGGCGCGCGAGATGTACTCCTCGTCGGAGAAGGTCTTCTGGTACTCGTGCTCCTTGCGGCTGATGGCGCGGTTGTTCCACTTGTAGTCCTTGACGGCGGCCTGGAAGCGCCGGCGGTGGCGGTGCGCTAGGAACCCCAGCGCCGCGAGAACGGCGACCGCGCAGCCGCAAAGCGCGCCGATGATGGCCTGCTGCCGGGTGTCGTGCAAGGCGCAGCCGAGCTCGTCGTCCGTCAGCGCCGGCAGGGAGCGGTCCTTGAGGTGCTGCGGCGCCGCGCACAGCACCTGGGTGGCGTTGCGCCGCGCCAGGAGGTCCCGCAGCCAGAGCAGGCCGCAGCGGCACTCCAGAGGGTTCTCCGCCAGGTCGATCCTGCGCAGCTCGGGCCACGCGGCCAGGGTCTCGGGGAACGACGCGAAGGCGTTGTCGCGCAGCACCAGGTGCCGGAGGTTGGGCAGCCCTTCCAGCGCGCCCTCTTCCACGGCGGCCAGGCGCTTGTTGCTGCTCAGCACCAGCGTCTCGAGGTTCAGGTTGTCCTGCAGCGCGCCCCTCTCCACGGTGGTCAGCAAGGGCGCGCCCGACACGTCCAGCTTGCGCAGGTTGGCTAGCCCGCGGAACGCGCCTGCGGGGAGCGCCTCCAGGTCGTTCTGCCCCAGGTACAGCTCCTCGAGCCGCGCCAGCCCCTGCAGCTGCCTCGTGGGCACGGCAGACAGCCTGTTGTCGGCGAGCCCCAGGTAGCGCAAGGCCGGCAGGCCGCGGAACGCGTGCTCACTCACGTTGACGAGGCCGGCGCCGCTGAGGTCGAGCACGGCGAGCTTCGCGAGGCCGGCGAACGCGTCGTCGGGCAGGCGCGCGAAGCCGTTGAGCCCCAGGTGCAACTCGGCGAGCCCTCCGAGCAGCGCGAAGGCAGGCGTGGGGACGACTTTCAGCTGGTTGTCGTCCAGGTACAGGATCTTGAGCGAGGCCAGCCCGGCGAAGGCGCGCGCGTCGACGCGCGAGATCCTGTTCTGTCCCAGGTCGAGCTCCTCCAGGCGCGACAGCGACGCGAACAGCTGGTCGGGGAACTCCTCCAGGAAGTTGCGCCGCAGGCTGAGCACCGTCAGCGCGCGCAGGCCGGAGAAGGTGCGGTTCGACACGAACGAGATCTTGTTGTGGTGCAGGTGCAGCTCCGTCAGTTTCCTCTGCGCGTCGAAGCTGCGCGCCGGCACGGAAACGAGCTGGTTGTCCGACAGGTCCACGTACTGGAGCTCGCTGTAGAACTGGAAGGCCGAGTCGACGGTGCGGACGCGGTTGCCGCGCAGAACCAGCCGCTGGATGGACGGGTTCAAGGTGATGGGGATGACGTCGAGGTTGGCCTGCACGCAGGTCACCACCAGGGTGTCGTCGTCGCACTTGCAGCTGGTGGGGCAGATGGCGAGCGCGCGGTTCGTCCACGCCAGGACGGCGGCCAGGCACCACGCGAGCGGCAGCAGCATGGCGCTAGCGGCGGGGCATCTCGCGGTCTGCAAGCACAGAGGGCGCAGGGTGTCCACAAGGGAAAAAATATTCCGTACCAACTTAGGGGAGCAAAAAGTACTAGATTTGAAAAAAGCGGTCTGCAAGCACAGAGGGTGCAGTGTCCACAAGGAAAAAAATATTCCGTACCAACTTAGGGGAGCAAAAAGTACTTGATTTGAAAAAAGCGGTCTGCAAGCACAGAGGGCGCAGGGTGTCCACAAGAAAAAAAATATTTCGTACCAACATGGGGGAGCAAAAAGTACTAGATTTGAAAAGCGGTCGGCAAGCAGAGAGGGCGCACGGTGTCCACAAGGAAAAAAATATTTCGTACCAACTTAGGGGAGCAAAAAGTACTAGATTTGAAAAAAAAAAGTACTAAATTATATAATTTGTTATGGTTTTTAACAATTTAGGAAGTTATTATGACATTGCAATGCTCTAACTTAAATATATCACAACAAACACACACATACTTTCCATAGTTTTTTAAAATAATTACGCTTAATAATAAAACATATTGGAGTTACTGTAATAATATTATATTAAAGAAAAAAGTACTAGATCTAGTACGAAAGTACTAACTGTGGAAACCCTGAGAGGGCGCCGTCAGCCTCGACCTCCACGTGTGAGCTAACACACCACGCATCTGCTCAGGCACACAGGCACGACGGGAAGCCTACGATCCACTCGTCCTTCTGGACATACCCGAATACTCACGTTGGCAAGCCTTCTTTTCACCGACGAGAGAGCCAAACCCGAATTTCCCCGAAGTTCATGCTCGCTTTTTTTCCGTACCGCAACAGGTGTATTTATTTGGGGGAAACCGTTTACATGATTTCACAGTATCTTTAATGTAGCTATCCTAACGAAATCAACCGTCCACAATATTTTAACGTATTTATAATGTAGCTAACCTAACCTAATTGACCATTAGTTATCATGATTTGTATATTTATTTACAATGAATAAAAAAAAAAACCGAATTGCACGATCGGACGTTTGGCTCTCTCGTCTGTTGAAAGAAAGCTTGCCAACGTGGGTATTCGGGTATGTCCAGAAGGACAAGTGAATCGTAGGATTCCCCAGGCACGACCTCGTACAGTGCCCGAACTGAAGTGTAAGCTAACACACCATCAAGCGCCGAAATACATCTGCTCAGGCACACAGGCACACGGACATAACCTCATTATACAGTGACCATACATCTACTATCGTGAAGTTAAATACACATTTTACAGGGTTGACTGATTTAAACCACCATTGTTTAAAACATGTAGTTTTTTTTAATATTTCATTTTAAATAGAATATTTTTTTTTTACCCGATAACTGCGAAGCCAAAATGAAGGGTTATGATTTTAGCAGTCTTCTTACCTTTTAGTGTTTTTTTTTCGTATTCGGGGTTACAGTTTTTAAAACTTTTTTATTAATTAAAGGGTCTCATTCCTCTTTAATAACAACAAAATGTTGGCCATTAATGTATCTTTTGATTTACAGGAACAATACATTAAATACTTATCAATATCTTATCAACTAATTATCTGCATAAGTTGTAAATCATACCCATACATTATTCTAAAATTAAAAATCCAAAATAGTTAATTCCTATTCTGTGGGAAATCTCCAACTGTACTGTAAATCCTAATTCTGTGGGAAACACCCGTTAGTAGTATATAATAGGGGCGCCGAGGACAGGGTTCAGGGTGTGGAGCCGAGAGCCGAGCCACATATCTTAATTCTGACGTCACGGCGGCCATCTTGGATGAGTGTAACGGGACACCGCGTAACGGGACATAACGTAACGGGACAAGTAGATCACGGCAGCCATCTTGGATCCGCCATTTTGGATGACGTCATTGTGTTCTCGAACATTCCGGCGATGTGTTTTCCGCCATATTGGATGATGACGTCACCGTTGCAATTTCCGTTACGGCCGCCATCTTTAACTTTTTTATTTATTATCCGATTTTAACGAAAATTTTTTTAAAATTTATAAAAAAAATCCAATAATAAAATTTTAATAAATTATTAATAAAAAATGTACTTTTACGACATGGAGCTCGGAGTCCTCGGTTCGAACCCGACGAGTGCAAAAAAAAATAAAAATGGCGACCGATCCTTCCTCAATGGTGACTGCAGACAGACTGACTCCCACCACTTTTTTTAAAGCATATATTTCGTCACCTAGTATGACGTCATGTACGCCATCTTGAAATTTGGACGCCATCTTGAAAATCTTTATTTATTATCCGATTTTAATGAAAAAAATTCCAAAATTCATCAAAAAATTAACGTATTTGAATTCTGTTTGATTATATCGATGTACGTCCTTGGTTCGATTCCCGGCGAGAGTAAACGGTCGATCCTTCCTCCATGAAAGCTACCTAGACTGATCTACCACCAACAATACCAAGGTATATATCGTCAACTGGTATGACATCATGTCCGCCATCTTGTCTTCATCCGCTGGAGACAACCATCTTGTTTTCGTCTGCTAGAGTGTGCCGATAACATGTAGTATAATTATCTGGTCACCATACTATTGTCCTCAACTGTTGACACTGAACATTGACCTTGAACTTTGACCTTGACCTTGAACTTTGACCTTGACCTTGAATGTTGACCTTGACCTTGAACTTTGACCTTGACCTTGAAATTTGACCTTGACCTTGAAATTTGACCTTGACCTTGAAATTTGACCTTGACCTTGAAATTTGGCCTTGACCTTGAAATTTGCCCTTGACCTTGAAATTTGACTTTGTCCTTGTCGACCATCACGGACCCGACATTTTACGTTCAGTAGATGCTACCAGGAGCTACCACCTGCTGGAGTATGCCATCTTGTGTGTGTACTCGTATTATAGAGTACATTTCCATCTGGATAATTTTATTCTAACCCGCTACAGTGCAGTAATCATTTATTACTGTGACACACACCATCTTGAAATTTGGACACCATCTTGAAAATCCGTAATTCTAATGCTAGAAATTCGGGAAAAAGTTCAAAATTCATTAAATAATTCACTCATTAAAGTAATGATTGATTAGATCGATTCCCGTCCTTGGTTCGACCCCTGACCGATACCAAACAACTTTAATTTTAAAAAATACCACAAAAGCGACAGGTTTGAGATAATAAAAACACAGCAAGTTCTTTTAAAAAATACTTTTATTACATACATACTACACTACTACAAGTACATAAAAAACACAGACAAATTACCAAAGCCTTTTGGATTCCTTGATTCAAACAGTCTTCTTATTGTACGGACTAAGCCTTTTACATGACTTTAAATGTCTATCCGATCCGTTCATCACCACAGCCAGAGACGGACTGAAATTCATAGCACTTATATATAGTCTTATTAGCCGGTACAACACATGAGTCAAATCAATAACCATGTTCATTATACGTCTCGGTGCATTTTTTATAATGACGATGTAAACTATCGAGACGCGAAAATAGTTTATTGCACTTATTGCACTGAAATTGTATTCTTTGAACATTATTAGAACAACCGCTTCTTTCATGTCTGCGAGCATTTGAGGTGATAGTAAATGATGCACCACAGTATTTGCACTGATGCGAAGTACGCTCTTCATTAATTGAAGTATTCAATGCTGATGTAACTTCAGCTGATGGTGGAACAGCACATATCGAAGTCTCCTCCAGTGTTGTCAGAGGCGTTGCCAACGGGATCTGCTCCAACATCGTCGGCGCCGAGGTCATGATTCCCGTAGTCGATGGTACATCCTCCATCGAGTACGACGTTAAAGTCGGTAAAGATGCCATCGAAGTCTCAAGAACAGGCAATTACGCGACTTATGCACCAGAAGAAACAAACTAGGTGATCCGTACACCGTCGACGACAGTAACAAACTGAGCGTCCTGCTGTCTAGGACTCGTTTATATACATTAACCGGTTTGAATAATACGCTAGTCAAATCAAGAACAATTTACTAAAATACTAGAGTCAAAACAACATTAAAAAAATAGAAGCACCATCAAAAAAAAAAAAAGGAAGCACATTTGGAAGCACCTTCAAAAAAGGAAAAACAATAGGAAGCACCGACTACGAAAAGGCAGCACATTTGGAAGCACCGACTACGAAAAGGCAGCACATTTGGAAGCACCGACAACGAAAAGGCAGCACATTTGGAAGCACCGACAACGAAAAGGCAGCACATTTGGCAGCACCGATAACGAAAAGGCAGCACATTTGGCAGCACCGACAACGAAAAGGCAGCACATTTGGCAGCACCGACAACGAAAAGACAGCACATTTGGAAGCACCGACTACGAAAAGGCAGCACATTTGGCAGCACCGACAACGAAAAGGCAGCACATTTGGCAGCACCGACAACGAAAAGGCAGCACATTTGGAAGCACCGACAACGAAAAGGCTGCACATTTGGAAGCACCGACTACGAAAAGGCAGCACATTTGGAAGCACCGACAACGAAAAGGCAGCACATTTGGAAGCACCATCATCGAAAAGGCAGCACATTTGGAAGCTCCATCAACAAAAAAAAAGGCAAAAAGGAAGCACAATTTACGAGATCTAAGTCTTAGTTAGAAATAAGAAAACAAGAAATAAAAACATTAAATTCGTATAATTTAAATTATTTATTTTATTGCTTTACATTATACAAATGCAAGTAAAACAAGCCATTATTGTATGTAGCCAGCATTCCTCAGTTCCTTGAGTATGAAGGATATTTCTTTGATGCACGAATAGTTTCCTGCACAAAGCGAACCATGTAGAAGTCTTAGCCGGTCAACCAATATGTTTGGATCTTTCCACGATGTGTAATCAATCTCTTCTACCACCATCTTCCTTGCACCTTTATAAATATTATGATCTCTGGTGTCTTCCGTTTTACCACCAACCTCAGGGTAACTTTCATGTTTGAGACGGTGATCATCACAAGCTTGATCAGATTTATTTAATATATCACGTCGTTTCCACCGTTTCGGTCTCAGGACACCGCCACATTCTTCGATCTTGGCAGCTTTAGGTGCTTCATCATAGTCTATGTCTTTGTCAACAGCCTCAGAGTCACTGTAACAATCACCGTAGAAGGAATCGTCTTCACCCAATTTACCGTAATAATTCGATGATGATGATGTTGAAGTGTCTTCATCGTCTTCGTGCTTCCTTTTTAGGAGTCCATCATTTTTACAAAGTAGGAAAGATCTACTTGAATTCGGCTGGAATATATTCTCACTTTTCACGTTAAGGATTCTTCCATTGTCTTCATTCTTCCGTAAATCATCAACCTCCTTCAATTTAAGTTCTTTGTCAAGATCGGAAGAGCCAAGAAAATTATTGTCGTAATGCAGATCACTCTTCCTTAGGCTAGTAGATTCATCGTTGTCCTCTAGCTTGTACGCAGGCTTGGCGCTACAAGTTCTGCCATGTCTTTTTAGGCTCTCTCTCCGCGTAAACGACTTGCTACATCGAACACAACTTATCATATTGCGCAGTGGATTTTTAACACAGTCATTCTTCTCGTGTTGTCTTTTATTCTTTCTCAAGATAAACTCTTTACTGCAAAACTTACACCTATGTTCTTTCGATACAGCGTCAGATCCCAAATCAGAATTCATATTAGTTACTGAGACTAATGCCAGATACCAATTGAGTGTTTTAAATTAGATCCAATACTTAAATAGAAATTTTTTCATATTTCATCAGCGAGAATTAATATATCTCATGCAAAAGTACTTTATGCATGTAGTTCTGCTTTTCAACAACAGATGTCGCCACATGTTGCTTGCAGGTAAATAATATTTAGTTCTTTTATGCGGGATGCGGGATGCTCACTAACGATCGCAAAAGAAGGATGGCTTCGCTAGACTCCAAGGAAAAGGAAGTTCGTCTTGCATGTTGGTGCTCCACAGATGTCTCATGGCATAATATTAATTTGACTGTGTAATTATATGTGTTAATTCCACCTTATAAAAATATTGCAAGTTTTGATTTAGTAGCAGAAATTATCGAATTAAATGTAACTCCAAATAAAATGACATGGCTCATTAGACAAAAAAAATCCATGCAGAGAGCGGTTTCTCAGAATAGTCAGAAACACTTGAAGAAACCACAGGAATGATTGCAAGAACACGGGAAAACCCATCAAAATATTGACAAGAATAATCAGGAGCACACGGAGAAAACCATCAAAATATTGACAAGAATATTCAGGAGCACTCGGAGAAATCCATCAGATGTCTAGTTAGGTATAATCAGAAGCACCCGGAGAAAACCACCATAATATTGTCAAGAATAATCAGGAGCACACGGAGAAAACCACCATAATATTAACAATAATAATCGGAAGCGCACGGAGAAAACCACCATAATATCGACAAGAATAATCGGAAGCACACAGAGAAAACCACCACAAGTTTTCTTTGATATCATAAAAATACAGAAAAAAAATATTTAAAAATAAAAATAAATTAATCAAAAATTTTAAATGACAAAAAAAATTAAAAAAAATAAACAGATTCTGCTAGCTTGTGAACTTCTCATTGTTGAGCAAAGATATAGTTCTAGTACAAGCCAGAATCTGTTTATTTTTTTTAATTTTTTTTTGTCATTTAAAATTTTTGATTAATTTATTTTTATTTTTAAATATTTTTTTTCTGTATTTTTATGATATCAAAGAAAACTTGTGGTGGTTTTCTCTGTGTGCTTCCGATTATTCTTGTCGATATTATGGTGGTTTTCTCCGTGCGCTTCCGATTATTATTGTTAATATTATGGTGGTTTTCTCCGTGTGCTCCTGATTATTCTTGACAATATTATGGTGGTTTTCTCCGGGTGCTTCTGATTATACCTAACTAGACATCTGATGGATTTCTCCGAGTGCTCCTGAATATTCTTGTCAATATTTTGATGGTTTTCTCCGTGTGCTCCTGATTATTCTTGTCAATATTTTGATGGGTTTTCCCGTGTTCTTGCAATCATTCCTGTGGTTTCTTCAAGTGTTTCTGACTATTCTGAGAAACCGCTCTCTGCATGGATTTTTTTTGTCTAATGAGCCATGTCATTTTATTTGGAGTTACATTTAATTCGATAATTTCTGCTACTAAATCAAAACTTGCAATATTTTTATAAGGTGGAATTAACACATATAATTACACAGTCAAATTAATATTATGCCATGAGACATCTGTGGAGCACCAACATGCAAGACGAACTTCCTTTTCCTTGGAGTCTAGCGAAGCCATCCTTCTTTTGCGATCGTTAGTGAGCATCCCGCATCCCGCATAAAAGAACTAAATATTATTTACCTGCAAGCAACATGTGGCGACATCTGTTGTTGAAAAGCAGAACTACATGCATAAAGTACTTTTGCATGAGATATATTAATTCTCGCTGATGAAATATGAAAAAATTTCTATTTAAGTATTGGATCTAATTTAAAACACTCAATTGGTATCTGGCATTAGTCTCAGTAACTAATATGAATTCTGATTTGGGATCTGACGCTGTATCGAAAGAACATAGGTGTAAGTTTTGCAGTAAAGAGTTTATCTTGAGAAAGAATAAAAGACAACACGAGAAGAATGACTGTGTTAAAAATCCACTGCGCAATATGATAAGTTGTGTTCGATGTAGCAAGTCGTTTACGCGGAGAGAGAGCCTAAAAAGACATGGCAGAACTTGTAGCGCCAAGCCTGCGTACAAGCTAGAGGACAACGATGAATCTACTAGCCTAAGGAAGAGTGATCTGCATTACGACAATAATTTTCTTGGCTCTTCCGATCTTGACAAAGAACTTAAATTGAAGGAGGTTGATGATTTACGGAAGAATGAAGACAATGGAAGAATCCTTAACGTGAAAAGTGAGAATATATTCCAGCCGAATTCAAGTAGATCTTTCCTACTTTGTAAAAATGATGGACTCCTAAAAAGGAAGCACGAAGACGATGAAGACACTTCAACATCATCATCATCGAATTATTACGGTAAATTGGGTGAAGACGATTCCTTCTACGGTGATTGTTACAGTGACTCTGAGGCTGTTGACAAAGACATAGACTATGATGAAGCACCTAAAGCTGCCAAGATCGAAGAATGTGGCGGTGTCCTGAGACCGAAACGGTGGAAACGACGTGATATATTAAATAAATCTGATCAAGCTTGTGATGATCACCGTCTCAAACATGAAAGTTACCCTGAGGTTGGTGGTAAAACGGAAGACACCAGAGATCATAATATTTATAAAGGTGCAAGGAAGATGGTGGTAGAAGAGATTGATTACACATCGTGGAAAGATCCAAACATATTGGTTGACCGGCTAAGACTTCTACATGGTTCGCTTTGTGCAGGAAACTATTCGTGCATCAAAGAAATATCCTTCATACTCAAGGAACTGAGGAATGCTGGCTACATACAATAATGGCTTGTTTTACTTGCATTTGTATAATGTAAAGCAATAAAATAAATAATTTAAATTATACGAATTTAATGTTTTTATTTCTTGTTTTCTTATTTCTAACTAAGACTTAGATCTCGTAAATTGTGCTTCCTTTTTGCCTTTTTTTTTTGTTGATGGAGCTTCCAAATGTGCTGCCTTTTCGATGATGGTGCTTCCAAATGTGCTGCCTTTTCGTTGTCGGTGCTTCCAAATGTGCTGCCTTTTCGTAGTCGGTGCTTCCAAATGTGCAGCCTTTTCGTTGTCGGTGCTTCCAAATGTGCTGCCTTTTCGTTGTCGGTGCTGCCAAATGTGCTGCCTTTTCGTTGTCGGTGCTGCCAAATGTGCTGCCTTTTCGTAGTCGGTGCTTCCAAATGTGCTGTCTTTTCGTTGTCGGTGCTGCCAAATGTGCTGCCTTTTCGTTGTCGGTGCTGCCAAATGTGCTGCCTTTTCGTTATCGGTGCTGCCAAATGTGCTGCCTTTTCGTTGTCGGTGCTTCCAAATGTGCTGCCTTTTCGTTGTCGGTGCTTCCAAATGTGCTGCCTTTTCGTAGTCGGTGCTTCCAAATGTGCTGCCTTTTCGTTGTCGGTGCTGCCAAATGTGCTGCCTTTTCGTTGTCGGTGCTGCCAAATGTGCTGCCTTTTCGTAGTCGGTGCTTCCAAATGTGCTGCCTTTTCGTTGTCGGTGCTTCCAAATGTGCTGCCTTTTCGTAGTCGGTGCTTCCAAATGTGCTGCCTTTTCGTAGTCGGTGCTTCCTATTGTTTTTCCTTTTTTGAAGGTGCTTCCAAATGTGCTTCCTTTTTTTTTTTTTGATGGTGCTTCTATTTTTTTAATGTTGTTTTGACTCTAGTATTTTAGTAAATTGTTCTTGATTTGACTAGCGTATTATTCAAACCGGTTAATGTATATAAACGAGTCCTAGACAGCAGGACGCTCAGTTTGTTACTGTCGTCGACGGTGTACGGATCACCTAGTTTGTTTCTTCTGGTGCATAAGTCGCGTAATTGCCTGTTCTTGAGACTTCGATGGCATCTTTACCGACTTTAACGTCGTACTCGATGGAGGATGTACCATCGACTACGGGAATCATGACCTCGGCGCCGACGATGTTGGAGCAGATCCCGTTGGCAACGCCTCTGACAACACTGGAGGAGACTTCGATATGTGCTGTTCCACCATCAGCTGAAGTTACATCAGCATTGAATACTTCAATTAATGAAGAGCGTACTTCGCATCAGTGCAAATACTGTGGTGCATCATTTACTATCACCTCAAATGCTCGCAGACATGAAAGAAGCGGTTGTTCTAATAATGTTCAAAGAATACAATTTCAGTGCAATAAGTGCAATAAACTATTTTCGCGTCTCGATAGTTTACATCGTCATTATAAAAAATGCACCGAGACGTATAATGAACATGGTTATTGATTTGACTCATGTGTTGTACCGGCTAATAAGACTATATATAAGTGCTATGAATTTCAGTCCGTCTCTGGCTGTGGTGATGAACGGATCGGATAGACATTTAAAGTCATGTAAAAGGCTTAGTCCGTACAATAAGAAGACTGTTTGAATCAAGGAATCCAAAAGGCTTTGGTAATTTGTCTGTGTTTTTTATGTACTTGTAGTAGTGTAGTATGTATGTAATAAAAGTATTTTTTAAAAGAACTTGCTGTGTTTTTATTATCTCAAACCTGTCGCTTTTGTGGTATTTTTTAAAATTAAAGTTGTTTGGTATCGGTCAGGGGTCGAACCAAGGACGGGAATCGATCTAATCAATCATTACTTTAATGAGTGAATTATTTAATGAATTTTGAACTTTTTCCCGAATTTCTAGCATTAGAATTACGGATTTTCAAGATGGTGTCCAAATTTCAAGATGGCGTGTGTCACAGTAATAAATGATTACTGCACTGTAGCGGGTTAGAATAAAATTATCCAGATGGAAATGTACTCTATAATACGAGTACACACACAAGATGGCATACTCCAGCAGGTGGTAGCTCCTGGTAGCATCTACTGAACGTAAAATGTCGGGTCCGTGATGGTCGACAAGGACAAAGTCAAATTTCAAGGTCAAGGGCAAATTTCAAGGTCAAGGCCAAATTTCAAGGTCAAATTTCAAGGTCAAATTTCAAGGTAAAGGTTCAAGGTCAAATTTCAAGGTCAAGGTCAAATTTCAAGGTCAAGGTCAAAGTTCAAGGTCAAGGTCAACGTTCAAGGTCAAGGTCAAAGTTCAAGGTCAATGTTCAGTGTCAACAGTTGAGGACAATAGTATGGTGACCAGATAATTATACTACATGTTATCGGCACACTCTAGCAGACGAAAACAAGATGGTTGTCTCCAGCGGATGAAGACAAGATGGCGGACATGATGTCATACCAGTTGACGATATATACCTTGGTATTGTTGGTGGTAGATCAGTCTAGGTAGCTTTCATGGAGGAAGGATCGACCGTTTACTCTCGCCGGGAATCGAACCAAGGACGTACATCGATATAATCAAACAGAATTCAAATACGTTAATTTTTTGATGAATTTTGGAATTTTTTTCATTAAAATCGGATAATAAATAAAGATTTTCAAGATGGCGTCCAAATTTCAAGATGGCGTACATGACGTCATACTAGGTGACGAAATATATGCTTTAAAAAAAGTGGTGGGAGTCAGTCTGTCTGCAGTCACCATTGAGGAAGGATCGGTCGCCATTTTTATTTTTTTTGCACTCGTCGGGTTCGAACCGAGGACTCCGAGCTCCATGTCGTAAAAGTACATTTTTTATTAATAATTTATTAAAATTTTATTATTGGATTTTTTTTATAAATTTTAAAAAATTTTTCGTTAAAATCGGATAATAAATAAAAAAGTTAAAGATGGCGGCCGTAACGGAAATTGCAACGGTGACGTCATCATCCAATATGGCGGAAAACACATCGCCGGAATGTTCGAGAACACAATGACGTCATCCAAAATGGCGGATCCAAGATGGCTGCCGTGATCTACTTGTCCCGTTACGTTATGTCCCGTTACGCGGTGTCCCGTTACACTCATCCAAGATGGCCGCCGTGACGTCAGAATTAAGATATGTGGCTCGGCTCTCGGCTCCACACCCTGAACCCTGTCCTCGGCGCCCCTATTATATACTACTCCCGTTCTACGAGGAAATACCCTTTCTGTGGTTAAGTCCCAATCAGATGTGCAGATTTTCCGGACTTCAGTTCTTTGATGTTATAACTTTTCTAGTTCTGAGTGGCAGAAATCGGGATGTTGTATAGCTTTCATTTGAACATGGTGAGAATCAAAATAAATGACGTAATAAAAAAAGTTTGAAGCAAAAATACTAGGTTGTTTGGTTTTTTAAACCTGTTTTTTTTCCAACCCTGGACATTTTTTATCAAAACGTCACAAAAATTAAATATATTAAATCAATGACTACAACGTGATCAGCATTTTTTTCACAAACATTTATTTTTTAATCATAAAATTGAAAAAAAAAAAACAATCACTTCTCTTTTTTAATTATATGCTATCTTTACGAACAACATGATTTTATAAAAAATAAAAACACAGAATTCTCCTTTTTTAAAAAAAAAAAAAAAAAAGGATAGCGTAATAGGCCTAAAAATAAAACCTAAAAATCTTGTCCTTATTTATAAGTCATCGAGGACACTATAACGGAATTGAAGGTCTAAGCTATATTTTACAACTAATTACACTTCGAGGCATCTTTACATTTGGTCAGGACCAGAATTCCAATGCATATCTTACACGACTTTCCTTGTCATCACACATAGATACGCCAAGGGCAACTTTTACAAATAATTACACCTTATAAATTAAACATTATATATAAATTATGACATATAATTGCACTATAAAAGCTCTTAGATGGCCACTGACCAGGAATAATTAATTGTCCACAGACCAGACAAAAAAATAAGCTTGAACAGCTTCTCCAACTAATTCCACGACTGAATTTTGAACGGCACAATAACGTTAATTGTGGTGAACACATCAAACCCGAATGGTGGTAACGACAGTCAAGTGACATTCAGCAAAAATTAAGTTGAACCGGTGCTGACTGGCAAACATGCAGAAATCCCTTGTAACAGATTAGGATACTAAATTAAAAAAAAAAAAAAAAGCTTCTGAAAAGCTGGTTGGGTAAAATGATCTTGGAAGATGTTTGCTTTGAAACGATTTGCAATAAAATGTTACAGATGTGAAACTATTTTTTCATATTTTCAAAAGTGACTAAGTAAAATAAGGATGCAAAAATAAATGTATTTCATTAAGCTACAAAACGTACACTAACACTAAGGTTTGCAGTCATATTTTGATGCTTCAATAAACACAAGCAATAAATAATTATCTTCTAAATTTCCGCCAGTATTCACTTGTAAAAATTTTACTGTCTAGGTTCTAAAGGGAAAGATCAAAAATACGAAGGCTTTGAATTTAGATATGAATGCTATCATTAAACCTCACTATCTTGACTATAGGCTTAAAAAAAAGTAAATAAAAATACTGATAAGAAATGTTTTCGTAGTATAGTAATAATGAACTCAAATTCAAACAATAGTGTCCTGAAAATTAAGAAAAAATTAAAATATAATTTTCGTATCAGGTGTCAAAATTATATAAATAATGCATCACTATACGAATTTACCGCTGTCTTCCTATACCTCTAAAAGCACAAGAATATTAGCTATAAGAACGCACAACGGCCAAAACAGCATAATAATAAACAATATGTTTGAAAAATTTTGTGTTTTTAATAT
Source organism: Bacillus rossius redtenbacheri (assembly GCF_032445375.1). Classification (NCBI taxonomy): domain Eukaryota; kingdom Metazoa; phylum Arthropoda; class Insecta; order Phasmatodea; family Bacillidae; genus Bacillus; species Bacillus rossius. The sequence continues at coordinate 8,476,344 of NC_086341.1, read as the reverse complement.
CATATGTTATTAATTTATTCATATAATGCATCATAAAGATACAATTAACAGTTAAACTCTTGTACTAGCTTGCAGATGTTCAGCTGAAACCTGAAAGCACTTGCAAGTGTATAAATGTACACTTCTGTACACGTCACCACTTAGCTTTGTATTTATTCCCTCGGTATAAAAACGTACCTACTCGATTCCAAACATAGGAAATGGAGAGAAGAAAAGTTTCTCAAATTACATGTGTTACTAAATAGTGCCACTATTAGAGTTTTTTTTAAATATGCATGCGTGTACATGGCATAAAAACAGTTAACTACTGAATGTTGTTTAATCCCAAAATACTTTAGGCTAAATCCTTGCGCCCATATTGGAATCCAACAACGAAAGCGTCGTGAACATCAAAGGCACAAGATACTACGGGATGCGATGAGAAGAGAATGAAGCTATGACGAAATGTATGGACGAGGAGAAAACAAAAAGTCGAACAGAAACGTCCGCCACGTTTTACACTTGCGATAAATCCAGGTGGGTGGACAAAACCCTAAGTGCTGGGCTTATAAACTACGCAAGAAAGCAACGTCACGAAAACGCAACAATGGACTAAAAGTCACGCGGTCGTTCATAAAGGCACGCAAGTCGCAAGGACGTTACCAACCCTACAACTTGAAATCGTGAAACAGAAGAAAACATATTTCTACCTTTGGGGTTCTTTCGATGGTTCACATTTATCACGAATACAAAATATATTACCAGAAATTTTTAAGTGTAATTTATCCTACATGTATTTTAATCGTTGTTTATCAATTGTTCAGAGGGTTCTTGCCGAGGGTAAATGAAAATGAAGCCAAGCATGCCTTTGGAATATGAATTAAAATATTACTATGCTCATAATTCAAACTGCGGATTGTAATGTCGTAATAATAATCCTCTTGGAAAAAGACACTCGAGTTAACTGCTGCGCACTTAGCCAACCTGTGACTTGTTGTGCTAAGATAGATAACGATGGTGTTTTGATTTTATGTATCCCTTTTTTTTTTGTGCCGAAATTTCACACAGAGAAGAAAAAAAACGTGATTTTTTTCCGTTGGTTTCACGTAGCGTTGTTGCGCCCCTAGCGTAGTTTTTATGAAGAGGGCCTCCCGTTAAAGAAACTGCACTGTGCTGCCACACAGCGGGATCACCTGAACTATCTCTACCGGTCGCTTCCCATCACGCCGCAAGATGGCGGCAAAGGCGCGCCATCCGCGTCGACTACGGGCAGGGCTGCCAATCCTGCAAAAGTGTACGACTTGGGGAATATGCAAATAAACGGCCCGTTCTACAATGACACGGAAACGGAGACGGATCTCACGGAACAGAGGTCTACAATAGCTGGCAGACGGAACCAGATCCAAACGGATCGGCTCGGTAATCCTGAGCTCTTTGTTCACTTCGCTACGTGCGACCAATGGAAGCCGATTACTTGGCTGCGGAGGCAGCCATTGTTCGTTTATGTTCTAAATACGTTAAAAAAATTATGTTTCAAACACAAGAATACATATTGTTCTGTTATTTGCTTAGTCGTTTATTTTTTTATTATGTATGTAAATTCTTCCCGTTCTATGATATCGAAGTTTTTTTAAAAAATTAAATTAATATTTTGTGACATTGAAATGCAATCTCATTGGTTGCCATTTGTTACGTCTCCGTGCATTGTGGAAGCAGCAGACGCGATGGTGAAATGTTTGCTGGAGGGAGGGACGGCGTGAGTGAGTGAGTGAGTGAGTGAGTGAGTGAGTGAGTGTGTGATATGGCGCCCAATAAAGGGTGGGGCTGGGTGGACCCATAAGTCCACGGCCTGGGCCCAGCCCTACGCATTTTTTTTTTTTTTTAATTTTTAAGAGAAACTTTTTTGCTGAGGGGGCTACAATTTTGGAGCGTTAAGTTAATTCTGGATCGCACGAGGGGAATAGTTAAGTAGGTGGTGGGGGAACCTGTAGAGGAGAGTTCGTCAGCGGCGACGCCACTCCAACGCATTCTCCCTGTGGTCATTGTTAAGTAAAATGATTTTATAAATAATGTTTGGTTTCAACTTACAAAATAGTTACCATAATACCTGTATTTTCAGGTTAATTTACATTCTAAAAAAAGAGTTTGGATAAGAAATAACCACGCAGTTATAGTGTAGCACGAGACACCAGTGTCTGATCCTGGGTCCAGGGCCAGTAATAGAATGTGGGGGCCATGGTGTGTGTATGTATGTATGTATGTATGTATGTATGTATGTATGTGTGTGTGCGCGCGCGCACGTGCAGGCGTGTATGGAAAACCAATTTCAATAATCAGGGGTTTTGCAGCTAATAACCAAGGCAAAGAGAATGGTTTCTGTGTCCAGAAGAAAAAAAATATGTGAAAATCGCGTGTTTCTTATAAAAAAAAAGGGGGTTGTTTGTAAAGTCGGTTTCCGGACGATAATTTTACGTGATAACGTTATAAAAAAATTTGATGAAAAATTGCATACTTTGAAAGTTTCAAATCTTATCTACAGTTTTTGCAAAATTTAATTTAAATAATTTGTTTAAATATAATCACGAACAATTAGTTAAAAAAGCCTGCCTTAACCTGTTTGATATTATAGAAAGATTTTTCGCTCGGTGGTTGACAGGTTCTTGCACGCTCGGCTCAGGCGGAACGTGACAGTGAGTCATGCTTTTTCGTGCGTGCAGCTGCTGGCGTTCATCATTTATAAGACGTTATCACGCCAAAAAAATGTTTTGACTTGACGTCTAATAAATCGATAACGCCGGCTGCACGCACGAAAGTGTCCCGTTACGCACATTGTCCCGTTAAGCTTATTTTACTCTTGCTCCGCATCTGTCCCTCTTCCACTCGATTGGAACAACCATCGATTTGACTTTTTCGAGACACATTAAACTTGAAACACTCCCATTCGTTTCCTACTTTTCCAATCATCATCCTATCCTTAACAGAATAACACAGATTGGAAGAAGTTAAATAGCAAACATGTATACAAGTTATAGTTAAAATAATCTCTTCGTTAAAGTAATAAACATATTTGAATTAATAAGTGCAAATAAAAATAAATTTATTAATTAAATTGTAGATTTCATTTCACTCATTCTGTGTATCAATACAAAATAGTGATAATTCAATAAAAATGATTCAATTTTATTCATAAAAGTATGCATTCATTTCATCAATGTTTTCTTATGACGTCACGTTAAACTATCGTCCGTAAACCGACTTTAGAGACAACCAATCTTTTTTTGACATGTACAATTTCGTTTCATTGCCAACAGCACAAAAAAAAAAAAAGGACACCCTTGTACCTGTTTCCCGCCAGGTTAGCAACTCGCGCGGATAATGTTCAGTTTCCCGCGAGTGGCAGCCCTGCGCGCCAGCTGGACAGATATCCCGTCACACACGCGCGGTCGCAAGCACGCGAGAGTAAACAAGCGGTTTGTTTTCACTGCCAACAAACACGGTCCCTCCTCTCTCTACCACTACTTCCCCTTCCTCCCCCCCCCCCTTTCTACCCTTAAAACCAAACACACAGGATACTATTGACATTCGGACATTCTCGTCCGGCCCAAGGCGGATTGCAGCCGCAACCAAAGCGGAATGATTTTGTGAGTTGCGCTGGATTATTTCCCCCTTTTGCGTGACGTGCAAGTATACCAAGTACACGGGGCGTTCGCAATTGTTTCTTTTTTCATCGTTCCGTGTCTGAAACTCATTTTTTTTAATTCTTTTTTTTTATCGTAATTATTTCTACTTAAAGGCATTTTCTAACAAACTTTAACTCGATACCTTCCTTGCAATGGTTGAAACTGTCACAAACGTTTTCAATAGATATTCACTTCGAAATGAAGATCACTTGCACGAATTTTAATGGTGGCCACTAGTTTGGCGTGTGGGGGGTCGGAGAGGGGGAGGGGGGGGGGAAACTGAAATTAGCAGCTTTTTTACCATTTGAAAAGTGATGAAAAATTGGATTCCCGCACAATGGCAAGGGGAAAAAAAAGATAAAAAGGCGTCGATCTAAATTTTTTGCCAAACACTACTTATTTACACATAAAAATTTAATTCACTCCTGACAAACCACGAAAGATTAAAAAAAAAAAAAAAAAAGTTTCACATTTCTCTGAAATGCCACAGGTGTGACATAGGTAAGGTAAATAAAAACACGCGCGTATTCGAATGCAACGTTGTGTCAATATTCCAAAGCAATCCGGTTAAGAACTTTCTGAGATTTGACATTTTGAACGAACGAAAAGTTACATTTTTATTTATACATATATATGCATGTGTGTATATATATGTATATACAGGGGCGCAACAACTAAATTTACAAAAGGGGGGGGGGGCAATATACCTTTTCATAAAGAATCATCGATCCCCCCCCAATTGAAGCGGGGGGTCCGGGGGTCCTCCCCCGGGAAAATTTGTATTTCAAGGTGGAAAATGGTGCTAATTTAGCAGTTTTATTATCTAAAAATTGATTACACAGCACTTTCTTTGCCCCCGTTTGCCCCCACTTCAAGGTTTCAGAAGGGGGGGGGGGGTTGGGAAATACCCTTGCCCCCCCCCTGTTGTTGCTCCCCTGTATATATATATATATATATCACTGAAGCTCTGCACGCCGTGTGCGCACTCTGCTGATGTCACGCGCGTGTCTGGTGCAAGTGTTGGCAACACTGCGCGCTAGACTTCGCGTGGGGGATCCGGGCCACTCCCCGCGCTCCAGGGACCTCTTGGAAGGGGGGGGGGGAGGGGGACAGAGCCACGCTCGAACACTTCCGGAGTTACCCGAAGTCTGGCCGAACGCGAAGTTGTGGTGTGAACACCGCCTGGTCTCATAATTAAACCAATGATTTTACAAAAAAAAAAAAAAAAAAAAAAGTATTACTTTTAAAAATGAAAATAAGCATTAAAGAGTAAAAAAAAACAAAGATATTAAACTAAGAAAATAGCTAACACTTCAAATTATAGAAAAAAAATTATAATTAAAAATTTTTCTTCTTCTATATGTGCTCTTAAATGGTAGTTCCATTTCTTACAGTAAAAAAAAAAACACAATATAAACATAAAATAAACTAAAATTTACAAAAAAAAATCTTATCTAAACTGCCCAACAGTATCACTTTAAAAATCAAAATATATTTGTTATTTAAATCTACGTATTAATCTAATTAACTTATCACATAACCTAACCCAACCTTTTACTTCGGTCAACTTCGGCGGAATGGTTCGGTTTGTGGTGGTGGCTCTCATGCGTGTGAACCGTGGGTTAAATGCACCATCATCCCCGAATTCAGTGGCGGACCCAGGATATAGTTCCGGGGGGGGGGGGGGGGCAGATGAACAAAGATATATTTTTTTTCTCGGTGGTATGCTTTACCTCACATTTTTATGGGATATTCGAAAAAAAAATATAGCCTCCTAAAAGGCTATTTTAACGGATTTCTTACGCCTTGAAAATTTATAAATATATATATATATATATATATATTTTCGTGGGTGCTTACAGGTTAATCGTCTGTAATAGTTCTAGTTTTATAACATGATTAGTAGGATTTTTATATTGTAATAGCTATCTAAATTATAAAGCTATTCCACTGCCTACGTTGTTTGTAAAACGACTTGTAAAGTTCACAGTTAGCATAGTAAAGTGTACTAGCCCTTATTTACGACTTCCGTCAACTTTATACGCATTCATTTAACATTATTATTATTTTGTAGATCCCGTTGGTGGGAGGGCAAGGTACCTAATAGGTTCGTGTGAGTTTTTGTGTGATAATGTAAAATTTAATTTCAGTTTTGAAACGCATAACTGCTGCTTCCAATGGGGGTGTCACAGTTGTGGTTTCTGACTCGTGAGGTAAGTATTTTCCACACGAATAGTATCCATCTGGCGATAAAGGGCGCTATTTACACTGTAATGCAAACTAGGAGTGAGACACCCTATAGATACAGCTCAGTTTTTTTTTTTTTTTTTTAAATCTGGAATATCACCAGATTTATACTCAGTTGTGTCAGTTCTCTAGAATTACGAGCCAAGGTTTATATATATTTTTATTGCTAATTTACGATTAGCACTTACTTAAATGACTTTTTAACTTCTTCATTAGCAAATCGTACGTGTCAGACTTTTGTAACTCACTATTAATATTAATATTACCAAATAGGTACCACAGATCTGTAAGCAGTGCCGTACCCAGGATTTTGTGAAGAGGGTCCAGTATAGCAATCATATAATTCTTGTGAGTTAAGTATACTTTTATAACTCCAACACTTACGCAGAGGAATTTAAGTAACTTGGCTTGAAAAAAATAAAGAAAACTGATCATTATATATTTTGGTTTGTATTTAATTCTTTTTTAATATTTGGTTCTTAAGTAAATGTTTGAAGAACTGTATAAAAGAACTAATAAATACATATATTTAGTGTTATTAAGTACATTAAATACACATGTCAAGTATGTATGAAATACATGCTTACAGTAACACGCGTGCAAACCGGTATTAAATACAGACTAAGTGGAAACACAATTCCTGTGGCTTTCGTGTATGAGGCATGTGGGGGTCTTTAACGGAGAGGAAATAAATTATAGCAGCCCACTGAGGATTACAATTGTAAATCCAAAATAATCTATCTGTAATCTGATTTGATAAAGTCGCTGTAATTATCTTATTGTCTCCCCTGAGTTCGTCACTGGTTTACGGGATTTGTAACTTTTATTTGTAAAAATGCACTTGTCTTTACAAACAGAGCATTTTTTGTGAAACACTCGTTACTTGATTTTTTCACAACTTTTTTTTTAAAATTAGAATTATTCATGCGATGGGGGAATATTATTTAAAAAAACTTTTATTCTTCATGCACGCCACACATTGTCTACTGCCCAATGTGCTCGCATGTGCAGTGACATTTTTCTGACTTGATTTCTCCCACGGGATTTCTCTTTGCTAACTGCAAATTTAAACTTCGTGACATCCATTTGTTTTCTGTAGGTTTTGTATATTCGTCTACATATTTTTTTTTAATCTTCCGTTCTGGACGTACAGTGTTTTGTTATGTAGTTGCAGACTTGTAATTGGTCGGAGGTGCAATGACTTGAGGCACAGGGTTCAAAACCCACGCCCACCTACAGCGTGGAACGAAGAGGAGGAGGAAGATGGAAACAAGAGAGGGGAGAATGATAAAGGTGAAGGAGGAGGGGAAGGGCGCAAGATAGTTCAGGGCCTCGTGATATCCGCGCGATAATTTATTCCTCCGCCCTCCCCCCCCCCCCTTTCCCATCTTCCCATCCCACCGGCAGCAAAAACCGCGGTCGGAACCCCGCCAATCGCTTTAATTATCTCTTATAATGGGCTGCCGCGTCACGCGTGCCATGATTTACCGCCGACACGCGTGATTCGGGACGAACCTGCCACCACCAGCTCCCCCCTCCCCTCTCTCTCTCAACCCAGTTTATATTACCCATTTCCCTCTTGTTCCTTTCTCCTCCACAGCGCCCCAGCTTTAGCCAGGGCTACGTACTATTCGCTGAAATCTCTCGAGGCGCACATACACACGGTGTGCAGAGATCCAGAAGAAGAAAAAACACGCGATTTGGAAGAAAAAAAAACTGGTCAAGATCTCCGAGTGGTGTCTTGTTTACGAAAAGTACTTAAGAATTTGAGAGAACGGATGAGAATATTTGTTTACGTATTTCGTTTTTTTTTTTTTAAACTGTATTTTTCAAAAGTGACAATGGCTTAAAAAGCGTGTTTTCAGAATAATATTTACACCTTGATCTTCATTTCTCCGGCATAGAATGTTATTGTCACCGCTCAAATCTCATAGCTGCTCTATGCATGGCGAGAAGACTGCACATAAGTCCACAGCCTTGTGCTTAGAGGCGATACCGCGCCAGAAGCACCAGCGAGCGTCGCACTTATCGTCCCGCCTGGCAATCACGGATGCATCCCTGTCGAGGCGGGGCCGCCTTAAAACGCTACAGCATCATCCGTGTATCGTGATTGGTCGAGTTTCCTTCAGCCCCGCGTCTAATGTCGACACACACACGCACACACACACTCACCAATAGCCGCCATTTCGTGCGGAAGAAAACGCTGTCCTTAATGGCCCAGCCCAACAGGGCAAGGAGCCCCGCCTGCGCAAAGTGGCATAACTAGGACGCCGATGGTCTGGGAGCTTCGGGTGTCAAGTCGACCCCGATGACGCGACACTTCGAAGGGAGGGAGAGGGGGGGGGGTTGCGAGACCATTCCAGAAGGGGGGCGACGCCGGCCTACGAGGCTGCGAAGTGAAGAGGGCGTGTGACTCCTTGGGGAGCGATAGCGGGCGACGAGAGACGGTCTTCTTGTACGGAGACTGGCGCATTCAAGGACTGTGTTGTGTATGCGACGGACGAGTGAGCAGTGCCAGGCAGCGTGTGTTGGGACGGAAGTTCACGCAGTAAATGGGCAGTAAGGAAAACGCACTGCGATAAATTTGTGGACAGAAATTTTAAGTGTCGTAGTTTAATTAATATTGCAAATAGTAGGTAAATAAAACTGTAGGTAAATGATTGGGGTATCCTGTTTTCCCCCCACTCGTAACACTATTAACCAAAGGATTTTCCTGTAAATTTACTCCACTAACTCTCTGGCATTTGTTGTTAGGTACCCAATTTTTCCCGTTATTTTCGAGCTGCAAACAGTTCACTAAGCAAGTGAAAATAATTACGATCTCGTACGTGAGTTCCTTTTTACAGCTATTAGTACATTATTTGGTACCTATACGTTGAGAAAATTCGAAAAGAAACATACCACCGCAAGAGCGCTATCGAGTCGAGGTGAATTTACAGGAAAAGCCCCTCGAATAATACAAAATACGAGAAAATGATTCAACCAAGATGGCGAGCGAGACCAAGCTTTGATAGTTTATTAAGGTGGACTCTTAATGATCCGTCATCCGTCCTTTTATATTTAAGATTAATATTGGAGTTTTGCCCAATTTTTTAAGCAATAGATTAGAAAAAAAATTAAATGTACATTCTTATGCCACACGTAATTGCAATAAGTTCCATTTGCAATATAGGAGGACTGCTTCAGCTCAACAGTCAATCTATGCCAAATGTCTCCAGGAATACTACAATTTACCAGTTTACATTAGAGAATGTCCACATTTAAAAATGTTCAGGAAACACTTACGAAACTACTTGCTATGCAAAAGACAGCAATGACTTGAATACCAACTTATAAGTCGGATGGTGTATATATGTATACCAAGGTGATTTTGTGTGTATACGATGTTATAATGTTGTCAGTATTGGATGTATGCAACCTATGTTTTATTTTTATGTGATTATGTTAGCCTCTGTGCTATTAACAACAATAAATAAATTAATAAATAAAAATTGACTGACCGGTTAGCAACACTGTAAGTATTTTTCCATTTGGATTCTGCCAACTGACTAGAAGGTTTTTATTTTGGACAGTATTTATCTTGTAAAGATAGATTTGATTGACAATCATGCAAGCTAAGCACTGGAAAAAAATAATTTAAACTCAATTTTTGTCTCGCTAAGATGTGTATTTACATATTTACGCGGTAACCGTACGGTATAAATGACATGTGTTTCGCGGTGATTTTTGTTTTGTTTTAAATATCAACCTTTAAAACGTGTTTGGACTTAACTTAAAAAAATAAAATAAACGGAAACAGCTAACAAATATACAAACTAACAAATCTTTTAAGAAAATAAGGTTATCGGCAATACCTTGCAATACAGTTAGGAGGTTATCATTTCATACGTCCGTCCGTGCAGAGATCGAAGCTCGGGGTGAGCTTTTCACGGACGCAAGAAACGGCTGGAAATTGTCCGGGCCTTCTGATTGACTGTGTGTCACGAGATTGACGGACGAGTCCGGACGAGTCCGGCTCTAGTCTGATCGACACTAAAGCGAGAAGAGCGGATTAACGTGTAAGATAAAAAAAAGAAAGAAAAAAAAGGCGACAGTCGCGTGCGGGGACACACTGCAGCGTCGAAACAGCCCATCCAATCAAGGCGCGATCTCAATCCGCGGAGAGTGCGAGGCGGTTCACGCCGCCCAATCGTCGCGTTCGTTTGCTGCGGCGCGGCGGCCTTTGAAATACTGCTCTACGTTTTTGTCTCTCTCACTCACTACCTTCTCCTCCTCGAACCGAGAGACGGAATAACAACAACAACAACAACAAAATGCGAGCGAGTCTTTCAGTAATCGCCAGAGATGTGTAAACATCTAACATCGGTAACGGAACAAATTCATGTGTTTTTTCTCGTGTTGCAAATACTTGCACTTGTAAATACGGAACTCGTAATACAAAAATTTAACGTACATTTAAAAAAAAAATAATGCCAAGCGTGATAAATATACGCAAATACGAAACCACACAAAGTTTCCGCACACGCCGCTAGAATTCGCTGCGGGAGGGAGGGGGGGGGGGGGTGTGAGGTGGGGTGTGGCAGTTACGTCGACTACCGGAATGATTCGATTCGTGGTGCGAAATTTTAAACTATACGATTGAAAACTCTCCGATAAAAGCGGAAAAAAAAAAAAAACTTTTGAAACAATACCGAACCCCAGGCTTTGGACCTGATTATCGACAAGGAAATTTTAATTAAAAAAAACTTCCAATCTTGTTAAAATTCTTTAAACACGGCGTTCCCCCCCCCCCCCCTTTTTTGTCTTGGTGTGAACTTTAGTTTCGCGTCGTCCGCCACAGACGGCAGCACAGTGGTTACGTATTTCCGTCCCATTCACGAAATGACTCCTACCAAATGCCGTACACCGAAAGCTAAGACGTTACACATAAAAAAAAACGCCTACCAAATGCCGTATACACATAAAAAAAAAACACACACACACAAGGACTGTCCCGTCTCTTGCACAACACACTACGTTTCGCGTTGAATGTCAACTTGCTTGCATCTTCCCCCCCCCCCCCCTCTTCTATTCCGTCACCAACGTTCGCAACGCACTTTCGTTCAGGCCTCCGCGTCCTCTCGCACTGGGCCAAGGTCGCCGAGGGGCTGTCGTCATCGCCAAACTTGCAGTTCAGGCTGTTGGGACCACGAGTCGTGCCTCCAACCTGCCGCTGCCGCGGGAACCTGGCCCTTAAGGAACCCCTTACTGCCACTTCCTTCAAGGTCGCGTGTCCCGGTACACGTCATCATTTTCACATCTGCGTTTAACACGGTCCAAACTTGTGGACTATTCGAGTGGCCGAAACTCGAACTACATTTTTTGAAAAAAAAAAAAAAAAAAAGGTGCACACTTGTTGCATAATTAGCTGGCAAAGTTAATTTTTTGTAATTTTTGTGCCGATACCGACAATGTTTGAAATTACACCATATCACATAGTAGCCAGTGAAAATGACTTTTAAACCTAAAAAGTTCTTTTTTTTTATATAGTCCAACTCATTCTCCCTGTCTATACAGCACGAAAAAAGTAGAAACTGAAATTTTGGCAGCTAATTATGGAAAAAAAAATGCGATTTAATTACTTTTTTTAAAATTAAGTGAAAGTTAAGGCACTCAAAACTTCAGAAAGTTTAACTGTGTAGAACGTCAATATAAAAAAGTGACCTGTAATGGGACACACGTCCTTATGGACTACAAGCAAATACGGCCCGCAGATTTCCCTTCCCAGCAAAGCCCTAGATCGCTGAGTTCATTCATACCTCACGTACAATTCACACTTAGGCCTGTATTCCAAGACACACACAAAAAAAAAAAGGTTTAAGTATTGAATATGGCACACCTGTACCATAACAGTATTCCTAGTGCACTATAGGACACGGCCAGTCCCTTATTTTCACGCAACCGATTCTGCTGTAAATCTGTTGCCGTTCTGTTGCCAAAATTACGCGCATGCGCATATCTCACTTTTTTTCGTTTATTTCTTCCAGATTTCTGAATCCCATCATCTGGCATCATCAACTCACATGTAGTAATATTTTAAGCCTGTTAGTGTGCCAAATGAACCTTTATGATAGCGAAAATATCCTGGAAAACATATTGTAAACTTTAATGGTCATAACACGATATAATCGCAACTTTAAAAGTACTTGAGAAAATTAAAGATTACACAATTTAATTCGCGCGATAGTGCTGCTATCTGTAGGCTATTTGGCGTGGCAAATGTATCGAAGGTCACCGAACGTCCGCTAGAATGCACTGAAATCAGTTTCTAGCCTCGCGCAGGGCACGGTTTATTAAAACGGTAGTTTTTTTCGTTACCCAACAGAGGTTGGGGTCGGAAACGTTCTGGAATACGGTCTGCGAGTTAGGTTACAGTCGTATCCCAGCAAGGTAGTGCTTATTCGCCGACTTACCCAAATGTCTTGGAATACCGCCTTAAGTTCTTCATAAGAGCCAAATTTAGTGTTCCTTTGCTTATATTGTTTAAAAAAAATTACAAATTTGAAATGAGATTACCATTCACTATCGATATTCCTAATTAAAATATGAACAATCAATTTTATATACATATATCTATATTAATAAAGGAGAGACTTGTGTGTGTATGTCTGTGTCTGTCTATCTCTGTGTCTGTGTATTTGGTGTGTGTGTTTTTGTTTTGGAGTAGATCGCGTAGCGTGGAGACAGCGAGGCCTAGAACCGTGAAATTTAGTACGAGGATCCTCCAGGGGTCCGTTTGTACCTCGAAGATATTGATTTTTTCTAAAATTTGTTTTAGTTCTTTTAAATTAAACCATTTAAATGTCCCCCCTTGTAAATTCATATCATGTCTCGCCTCAAATTTCCTCAACAGAAACGTTACGAGCTGTAAAAAAAATGTCACGCAAATGATTAAAATTTAGAACACTCGCTTGGCTATCTACCGCTAATAAGACAAAAACACTACGTGAATTTACGTTGATAAAATTTGAGATGCTGCCAAAGAAAAAATGCAAAAGGGCCATCATGAATGAAATAAAAAAAATGGATGAAGCAACATGGCGCGTGAGAGACAACCTTTAAACGCGTCAGGAACGGCAGCTACCATCTCGACATCCCAGTGTCGGAGAAAACAAGGCAACAACGAGAGAGCGCTGTTAGCGATGGCAAAAAAAAAAAAAAAAAAAAAAATCCTTGACCTGTGACATTTGGCCAACCAGCTGAGACCAGATGCATGGCCTTGGAATACTGTTTTTCGCCCACTTGTGTCCGACGCTTCATCAGCACAGATACATACGAACACAGAACGATAAATTTTGTGAAGGGGAAAACAGCATCATCGTCTGGCAATAATTTATATTAAGACCCCTCGCCTACCTGGGTACAAATCAATTGTGTGCGTAGCTTCAGAAGAATACGCGCGGTTTGAAAACCACCCAGTACATCCCGAGTGGTGTCTGTTCACGAAAAAAAAAAAAAAAAAAAAAAAAAAAAAAAAAAAAAAAATTAGGAACGCGCTGAGGAGGAACGTGTGGTTCAGTTTAAGTTTTTTGGTTTTCGAACTGAATTTTCAGGAGAGAGAAAAGGGTTTAAAACTCGTGTTTTCAGAATATTTTTTTTGTACATGAAAACACACAAGAGCCTTAATTTTCATTACCCCTCAATATAATGTTACGGTCGCCGCTCAATGCACGACGAGAAGACTGCTCGCCAGTCCAGAGGAGACACCGCGCTAGAAGCACCAGCGAGCGTCGCGCTTATCATCCCGCCTCACTGACACAGATACACACAAGACTAAGCGGGCACCTTCATTTTTTTTCTTCTGAAAACACGCGTTTTAGCCATTTTCACTCTTCTAAAAACAAAAACCAATTTGGGGGGTGGGGGATCATAACTGGACAGAGGTTTTAAGGATAAAAGAGGAATGGGGGGCATTTTAAAAATCACACTCTTCTATGGGGAAGGTTGATTCATGGTGTCATATAATAATAACAAAAACAAAAGAACATAATTTATTTACAAAAAAATATCTAACACAATAGTTTATGAGGATTATTACTACAAAATGTCTCCAACTACAGCTTCTTGCTCCCTGGTTTTTTCTCCCCCCCCCCCCCTAAATTCGAAAGGAGCCATCCCACCCTTCCGAATACGCCCTTGTTAGAGTTGGGGGATCCACCATCTTGGATGGCTTTTTAGGAATGAAAAATTCTACAGTATTGTAAACGGTATATAGGGAAGTGCGACATAAAATATTAGGGTCCGCCGTTTAAATTCCCATAGAGGCGAGTAAACGACAAGAAGACTGCATGCGCTCCAGTTCCGTACCCGGCGCGTAGAGGCTACAAGGCGTGTGATGCGCCAGCCAATGTAGCCCTTACCGACACCAGTGCTCGTCACCTTAAAGGGAAGGGGGGGGGGGGTCAGGCCTCTCCATCTTGCAATTTCAAATATTTTGCTACCGCTCGCAATAAAGCTTCCATTTGTTGACAGGGGATAGGACTTAGCTTTAGCTACTTGTTGAAGTCAACACTAATGAATCGGGTGTGTGATCATCACGATAATTGCGGTCACCCGCGTTGACAAATAAGTTTTTTTTCCTCGCGGCGCTTACAAACTAAAGCCTGTTGGTAAATACGTGTTTGCAACAAGATGCAGAAGGCCTACAGAGATATGACTCACGCATTGACAAGCCAACAATCGCGATGAATAGTTCAAAATTATAATTATAGCCAAAAAAAATTTGTTTAAAAAAAACCAAGGTGGCCGGGGTCTGATCCCCTCCTTAAGACGCATGTTAGCTACGTTCGGCCAGGGAGCGTTTCACAAACGTACGCACCCCAAACGTTTTCGTCAAGACTCAAGAAGCGGGGAAAATGGGGGGTGGGGGGGGGGGGGGGAGAAGATGGTTTCGCCTCGAAGGCGACGAAAGGCTGATTACGACCGCATTGCTCGGTGCTCGGTAATAGCGAGCCTCAAGTCGCTCGCAACCGCCTGCTTCTGATACGAAACGAAGCCAAATTACCCCTCTCTCTCACACTCTATCCGAGTTCCGCGCAAACAGTCCTCGTGAAAGGAAGCAATCGGTTGATGCGGGGAGTCTGGAGGGGAGGAAGGGGTGATGATGAAGAAGAAGAAGACTGTCTAAATCCTCCAGTTTCCTCCCTCCTAGATCCTTCAGCGGCGCAGAGGTCTGAGACAGAACAACACGTCCCGAGATCCTGAAGAAGCGATCACACCAGAACAGCTAACATCACAGCAGCCAGGGGCAACAAGTGAGGAGAGTCACGCCACTATCCTCGTGTGGACAGTTGGGAAGGCACTCGGGAGAGCTATGAAGCTGGTGGTCGGAAGAGTCGAGTGGGAGAGCGCGTAGCTCGACTACTGTCCCCCCCCCCCCAACAGCATTTCCCACGGCACGGCACTTCGCCTGTGTGGACCGGAGTCTAGTGGATGAAACTGGCGAGCCCAAACTGAACCAGATTACTAGGGGCAGGCTTTTTTTCGCGAAAAGATCTGAACGCCTATTAGACTGCAACAAGGTATACCCGCACCTGTGGTTTCTTTCTTGTGATTGGCGGCCGTCTGCGAGAGAAGTCGTTGCCTTATCTGACCGGGCCACTCAGGACGCGTTTGCTTCCGCACTGAATCACTGTGCTTGGTGTTGTTACAATCGATATGTACCTGGGAGAAACTCACCCAATCGCGAAACACAGACGATGCTATAGTTTTTTTAACATTCATCTAGTCTCGAAATCTTTTCGCGAAATCTGCATGCCCCTACAGATTACCCATGCATAGAGACCTGAAAAAATTACGGATTCATTTCGCGATAGTCTAGAATCAAAATACGTTTGCCTTTTTACTGCATCAGTGATAGGGCCACAGTTTTTTTTAATGATACCCGGCCAATGATAAACCTTCAACAACAAAAATTATCAAATCACTAGCGTCCCAGTTAACAGGTGTCACGAGTCAGCAAATGCAATTTTCACGGGTGCATAGAGGATCATGGAGTATAGCCTACAGGTCATTGAAATCGCGAATTTTTCCGGTCTCTACGCCATGCAGTATCTGTATTCACGTGTTTTGTTTAAGTGTAAAAATGTGGCTTCTAAAATTGTGGGTTTTTGTTTTTGTTTTGGGGGGGGGGGGGGGAGGGAGAGATTTCACAAACCCCCTCACACTCTCGACTGACCGTACATATCATGGGGTTGTTTCTGAAAACAATTGTTTTGTAATTTCCAAAGGAATCTTTTGTATACGTATATATATATATTTTTTTACCAACTTTTCCCAGCAACCCCGCGTTTACCCTTTGTGACCTTGTGCACTGCTGACAACAGGGGGCGTAACTTATGAAGGGGGGAGCTAAAGTGGTAGAGTAAGTAGTGTTAGGACACAAAACAATGTGGGAGGGCAAATTAACTGAATTATCTGTATTGAAAGATACATACACATGTATAGTAAAATATTAAAATGGAACATGACTGCAAATAAATCTATTTATTTCCCATCGAAGATGAATAAAAAAAAAATATTTGGAATAGTGGAATAAATACGAGGTATTGCCGGGAAAGGTTTTGGTTTGGTTGGTTTGAAGAAGGGAGGGGGAGGGGGGGGGGCATGATGAGCTACATGCCCCGGGTGGGAACTAGTCTAGCTGTGTACCTGGCTGGCAACCGAGCGCAAGGCAACATGGCCGCCAGGTCCCGCCCACGGGAACATAACCTCAACAAACACTGCTGGAGGTCGCGACGGCAGGTGGGAGGGGACTGGGGGGAGGGGGGAAGGGGGGAAGGGGGAAGGGGTGAAGAGAGGGGGCGGGGTTCGCGGCCTTGTACTTGACACGTACGAACGAACCGCCTCGTCGAAGGAAAAGAAATAAAAAAAAAAAATGCAGAAATGCTCGCGCGGAAAACTTGTCGGCATCCATTAAACATGACGCACCTTCCGGTAGGCGTTGAGCCGTCAGGGATGTCCAGAGCCCCCGGAGACATAATCAGGGATGTCCAACGACATCTAGAATTATTTTTTTCCCCCTAACATAACTGAGCATTAGTTTGGGAGGGTCTGGGCTAGGAAAGTTAATTCATAAGTGTTAAAAATCAACAATCACCAAATTTTTTTGACAATCTGTATGGGGTAAGGAATTTGCGTTGGGGTTATAAATCGTAACAGGGCTAGGATAAATTGTTTTATACTTTTTAGTCAGTATTAAAAATAATTTTTTTTTTAAAAGCCCTGTGGGTGTGAAATTGGCAATTTATTTCATTTGATTTTGTAGTACAGATTAAGTATATGATTTTGATCCCAAACCCACACAGATTGAATGAAAAATTTGTGATTGTGCAGTAAAAATACATATAAAAACACTTCTAAGGTTTAAAACTATAAATAAAGGGCGCTTGCAATAGATAATAGCACGGAGACAGTTCGTGACAGACGCACAAAACGTCAACTAAACTGTTATCAGCGCCGTTAGTTCCATAATCGCCGTGATCTTTGTTAAGGGGAGAGGTCTCGCCAAAGAGAAGTACAGGAAGTTGTTTGACATTACTATATGACCGCGTGGCGGGTATTTCTCCTAGCCCTGTATGCATGTTATAGGCACCGCCTGTGGTATCTGCGTTATGCATTCCACAACACTGTACTGTTCTGCTAGTAACCTGATACCACGAATACGGGGTCTCTGTTAAAAAAAAGCAAACAAATTTGTAACAAAGATACTAATTGAAAAGAAAGCCATATAATATTGCTGTGTCATTCAGTTCTAATATTTCTTAAAGTTTCAAGTCTCTAGCTCACCGAAAAGTTAGTTTAAAATCGATTGCGAAATTTGTACCAAACAGAAAAAGACAAAAAAATGAGTTAATAAAAAAGTTTTAAAAATTATAATTTTCAAAAGATTTTACTAGAGATGGACGATCTAAGGAATGTTAGGTTAAACTAGTTGTGAAACAATACATAAACATCTTGGGCTGCTAAATTTCCGATATTAATTTACATAAACGCCCATATAATGCAATACACACAAATTTGGCTTTAATGAAAGTGGTAGCAATAAACACCACAAACACCATTAACTAGTGCCTTGAAAATTGAAAAGATACATTCAAACACACATAGGCACCCAAAAAAATTAACATAAATGTTGGAATTCAAACATAAAGGTTTACCGAGGTCTCCGATTCCTTTACATCTATGCGTAACACATTATTTAATAACTATGCATCCCATTTACAATTTTAAATACCTACATCAAACAGGCATATCCAAAACATGATATTTTAACGAGCGCATATTAAAAACAAACAGGGACTCCAACTTGATTGTGTAACATTTGTTGATTAGCACCTTAAATTAAAAAAAAAAAAAAATGTTAAAAGGTTTTCTCAACGCTAAAACGTACGAGTCAAAATCTTATTACGAAAGTAAAATTAGTTTGTTCACAAGTCACATTATTAAAAATGATTTAAAATTTAGCTCTGAATTAGAATGAAGAATTGTTGGTGTACAATAAGCGCGTCGTAAGCCCTGTAGGGCAGGCAGAGGAGGGACGAACAGGGTGTCCACAAGGAAAAAAATATTTCGTACCAACTTAGGCGAGAAAAAAGTACTAGATTTGAAAAAAAAAAGTACTAAATTATAATTTGTTATGGTTTTTTAACAAATTATGAAGTTATTATGACATTTCAATGCTCGAATTTAAATATCACACCCCACACACACATACATTCCATGGTTTTTAAAAAAAAATACGCTTAATAATGAAATATATTGGAGTTACTGTAATGTTATTATATTGAAGAAAAATGTACTAGATCTGTACTAAACCACTAATAAAGTTATAACAGTACTAGATCTAGTACGAAAGTACGAACTGTGGACACTCTGGGGACGAACAGGCCTCGAAGGAGGGAAACAGGAAAGAGAGAAGTTGGTGCTCCTGACGAGAACAGCCGCCGAGGTGTAGTAGTACGGGAACAGCCCGCGAGGGGCGCATCAGAGCGAGATTGCGGCGCCGGGTCTTTCTTCCGACCGCGTTTGAAGCCGCCGCCTCCCTTCCCCCCTCCCCTCCTCCACCCAAAAGGATTGGCAGGTAGTAGGAGGAGGAAGAGGAAGACGAAACAGCAATACCGCGGCTAAACGTTCCCTCCTACCAACCTTGCGTCACCGCGTGCCAGGAGGATCGTGTGAACGCGGACTGTCACAGGATGAACAACCTGACAGAAAGAGAGATCGCAGTGACGTTGACACGTTGGCACTCTGGCACTGAATCATTCGAAAATTTCAACACAGCTAAATGTGTGTTTCAGATTTACATTAATTAATTCTTATATATAGCCACAAAGGTTATATCACTAGTTTAAAATACTAGTGCAATTGAATCGGCACATGCTAACAGGGCCTCAGTCCAAGCTACCCAGTTTCGAAAAAAAAAAAAAAAACGAATAAATCTCTTTAAGCAACCTTTTTTAGCGTACGTTAAGATTTTCCCTGGCTAATACTATATAACCCGCGCGTGTGACTAAATCCCTTTTAGCATAGTTGAAACTATCCTATAACATGCTATTTTCATGCTTAACTCACTTTGCCATTTTTGTGACTGAGGCCATTTTAGCATTTGCCGATTCAAATAATTTTGCTTTGTTTATGCCTTATGTGCGAAATTTAAAATTGATAGTATTATTTAAAATAAAATATATATTTCACAAAAATTATTATACCTATACCTGGTTTACTGTTTATTTAAGTGATGTTAAATAATGATACATTTGATAACGGGACAAGTGCAAAACTATCAAAAAAAAAATTCCCGTTGAATTCAGTTGGTTCCAAACTTTGAAAAGCATTCACACATTCACAGAAGTACGTAAGTTATTTGACGTGAAAACACCTCTGGGCTACGAAGGTTGAACCGAACCAACCAAACAATTATGTAGTTAAAAAAACCACTGCAAAGCTAAAACAAACGATGATACTTAACACGTTGCTAGCTGGAAACTAACGCCAAGGCATTGATTGATAAATAAAAAGTTTACAGTGGCACAGCTGTCCGTGGCCAAAGTGACTGCGTAGGTAATGTCCTGGGTTCGAATCCCGAGTAAGAACGGGCGCGATGGCTGAACGTAAGTAATAATGGGCAAAGACCCAAGCAGTAATGGGAAAAATCGATGTATACCTACAAGTTTTTCTTGGTAATACAGGATGGGGCAAATGGTGTGTATCGGTTTTGAAGGGCTATTAAAAAAAAACTGAGCAACCTACAATAACGAGGTTTATTTTATTGGAATCAGTATACAACCCCCGTTATTTTTTTCCCATCAATTTCTGAAGATCACAACAAGAAGATAATGGCCATCAGCAACGATGCACTGATGAAGGCCGTAACAGGAAGAAGTCACAAACGCTCCAATCCGGCGAGTGCGAGCCCCCGGATTTGGAGTGCCTGCGACTTCTTCCTGCGATGTTACCTCAAGGAATAGGTTTTTAAAACGTATCGTTCTCACCAGGGCCGGCGCGTCCACACAGGCGAACTAGGCAACCGCCTAGGGCGCCAAGTAGCTGGGGGCGGCGCAGCACGACACATAGCAGCTGATATAATATGTTTAACGATCATTGAAACTAGATTAAAATGGATTTTTGTAACAGTTTGGAATGTTTATATTGATATAAGTAATTATTTAAAGTCCACGGTGACCTGTTTATGATTTGTAATAAGTAAAAAACAAAACAAAAAACACAAGCCTGTTTACATTTGATTGTTGACAAAATATTAGGCTTACAAAATATTAGGCTTACGTGATGTATTTTGAGGCAAGGACAATTTTTTTGGGGTGTCCGGCCGGGGGGGGGGGGGCATTAAGGTTTTTCGCCTAGGGCGCCAATTTACCTTGCACCTGCCCTGGTCCTCACAACCTTGGAACAACTGGAGATGCGAATTCGGGAAGGAAATACACCTCGAAACGTGCCGCAAAGCGGTGAAGGAGTTCCCGAAATCGCCTTCAACTGTGCCATCGCCGCTGATGGCCACCATCTTCCTACGGTTACCGCTCAAACTTCTTCACAATTGTCCTGTGCACGACGAGAAGACTGCGCGCCAGTCCAGAGGAGACACCGCGCTAGAAGCACCAGCGAGCGTCGCGCTTATCATCCGCGCCTCGCCGACACACATGCACCCCTGAAGAGGCGGGCTAAGTTGCTTGTAATGTTATTATCCAGTTTTATTTTTTGATGTGAAACTTCTAATGCGACTTCCAACAAGGTTGCGTTAAACCTTCAACGCTCCTGGGGAGGGGGAATAGAAAGAGACAGAGCGAGAGCGAATGCGTGGTACTCGAACGCATGCGCGAGCGTTAGCAACGAGTAGCGTCCAATATTCCATCGCAAGAGGGAGAGAGAAAGAAAGATACACAAATGTAGAAAGTAGGAGAGACATAAAGAGAGTGAGCCGGTAGATCCCAAAGCACATGCGCGTGGTATTCTTGCTATGCAGCGAAGTAAACAGTGAGGGGGCGTCGTGAAAACCAAAGGGGGAACTACCATTGATGCAGTTTTTATTGAAAAAATAGAACTCAAACATTTCGTATATTACTTTAGTTATCATAATCACATTGTAAATATTATAGATTTGGATATTTCTCCACTCGAAAATGATAATTAAAAGATGCGATCAATTGTGAATTGTAAGCAATGTTAATAAAGTTTGTCTTAAAAGAAACAATATGATTTCACTTAAAATCAATTTCTACCACTTCGTATTTTCATTTCCACATTACGCAAGTTTCACTTCTTCCGCGCGGAGGGACTCCACGGACCTACAACCCCCCCCCCCCTCCCTGGCTACGCGCCCGCCGGCGTCAGGAGGGAAGAGCGGTGAAACCTTTGCCGCGGGGGTGAACGGCGGGCGCTAAACTTGTTGCCGGCGGTGGTCCGGCTGGCGGTGTGAGGGAGGGGGGGGGGGATGGGAAGGGAGGGGCAGCGGACAAAGGGGAGCGAGAAGAGACTGCGGCAGCGAGGCCTCGTAACCCGGGTCCAGACCGGCTGGCTCGTTGCTCAGTTCCCCGCTGGGAGCGCGCGTGTCGCCCCAGCAGGCCTGGGGCTTCTCCACAGCCTTGGACACAGGAATGGTTTCTTTTCTGGTGATTTGGTTGAGGGGGGGATTAAAAAGAAAAGAAAAATAATTGAACAAGCGTGTTTAAATTACTTACATTACTACTGACAATAATTAGAGACCTGCGAAATTCGCGGTTTCGATGGCCTTCAGGATAGACTGCACGTACCCCCTGTACAATCGGGCAAATTAACGCAAGTTCATTTGGCTGCCGACTTGTTGAGTCGTCTCAGCTGGTTTGTCTGTGATTCGACCCTTCTTCGGTTGAGGGTTTATAACTGGTTCAGATTCGTCCAGATGAACAGTTAAGCCAATAGCAAGATTATCTGAGAGGTGTATATGTGTTTGAATTCTAGCCTATCACCGAATGAATCCGCGAATTTTGCAGGTCTCTAACAATAACACATCGAAACTGCCGGTGTTGGTAACAGCTCATACTGCTTTTCCCGACTTCAAGGGAGGTATATATATCCTTATATCCCCCCCCCCTCACCCGGGGCGATAATTTCTCTAGGCGGTCTAGGCATATACGCTTGCGATAAGCGGAAAAAATTTATAAAAAAATACTTAAACCAATGTTTTAACGTTATTATCAAATTTAATGATCCTCACGTTCCACAGGTACAATTAATTGCCTCTACAGTGAAAGGCTATGATATAAACCCCCCCCCCCCCTCCCTACGCTTTTCAACTTTTTCTCGATCTTCAACCCCAAGCACATGGTATTGATCAAGTTAGTAAAAGCAAAAAGCTGTAATCTGATACAGTACACATTTAAACGCGCGCAATCCACGCAAAAAGTCGCAAGTTACGTTTGAAATTCGGACGCACAACTACTCCAGTGAGACTTCATACAACTCGACATCAAAACCTTCGTCCGTCTTGAAACTATTTTTTTAGTGGACAGGTTTTTGCGCGCGGCACCGCCGTCGTCCGACTCATTTCTCGATCCTGCTCGAAAACAAAACACGAGGAGAAGAGTTTCAGCCCGGTCTCAGACAGTCAGTGCAAATCGGCGAAAATCATTTCGCAGTTCGGACGTTACAGGAAAATTCATATTTAAAAACCTGCTTCTAAAAAAAAAATATTTACTTCCATACAAAATAACGCGTTTCCAACAAGCGTAAAGTTCCGGATAATAATTGGATCTTCATAGTAACCACGCCGAATTCCAAATTTCGAGTGTTCTGGCCTGTTATAAAAAAAAGGGACACGGGAGAAGAGTGTCTGTTTGCTGTGAGTATAATTGGGGGGGGGGGGGGGGGGGGATTTATGAGTAAGGATGAGAGAGTGGGTGTTGATACCCCGAGAATTTCCTTTTGTCGAAATTCGTGTTCAAAGTGAGGAATTTTCAGTGCCTGTCAATTTGCGTCGAAGATCTCTCTGGTTTATTTTTTTTTTTTTTAAATTATACAGCGGAACATTTTGAAGAGTGCGATATATCGATTTCTCACATTCGTAATCGATGGCGAACAGTGCTATGGTATCGATTTTTTCGCCACCGTAAATCGATGGCCAAGACCACGTACGGCTAACAGTGCTATTTATCGATTGATTTTTTCGGCCGCCGTAATCGATGGCCAAAACCACGTAATTTTGTTTTTTACCTCGCTACACGTGGCGGAAGGTCAAAGAGGACCGGCGGAACGTGTATTCGAAGCGTGGGCTTTCAAAAAAAATAAAATAAAAAAAAAGTCCACTGCAAAGCGAGTCACTGCGCGAGAGACAACAGCCCGTGCCAAACTGAACACGCCAAAACCCGCAAATCTGCAATTTAATCACACAAGGGTGTTTGCGCGATTTGCGAGGCTAATGCCACTAGTTCCGTCTATTTTTTTCCCCTCCCCTGTTCTTTACGCACCGCCGCCCCAGCACTAAGTCAACATTTCTAAACAGCGAAGAAAAACAGAAGCGCAAAAGCTTGTACAATATCGGACTCCGGTGTTTTTTCCCCTTATTAGTCTAGAAACTATGTTTGCACGAATCCTAAAGCACTGCGCATATTAAAGCGAACACGGTACACGATTATAGCAGGGAAAATTACGATACTGCAAACAGCACTACTCTCTTTACACAGGGAACTTCTGTAACCAGAGTAAACATTTAATTATTTATTTTTGTTTGAAATTAAAATTGTCAGAATATCTGGATTCAAGTAAACTTCGCGGCATCGTATGCAGAAAGTTTCGAACCGAATGCTGAATGTCCTCACCATAGTAATTTTTATCTCGCTCGTTATACAGAAAAAAAAAATTCCTTCACTTTAAAAAAGATTCCTCTGGAAACCAGTTGCCGAGAAATAGTTTGTGATACCACAAGAAAGATATTGCAACTTTGTACGACACATGGCTATGGTTAGTTTTGCATGTATCAAATACGTTTTTCGAAATAATATTTGAGTGTTTCTTACGCAAATTGGAGCATAATTTTATATTTTAATCGATGTCTCACGAAGGCATGATATTTCGTACCATGGAAAAGATAATCGAATATTGAGCCATTGGACTTTATTGTGTTTTGTCGTGTCTGTTTGCGAGAAGCATTTAGGAATACGTTGAGAGAGAATGTGTTGATCTGTTTTGGTATTTAGTTTTCAAACGGCGGTTTTTTTTTTGGAAGAGTGAAAACTACAACAAAAAATGCGTGTTTTCATAATAATTTTCTCAATCAGGAAACAAGCAGGTACAGATTCTTGAAAGCACTCAAGGGACTTGCATTAAACCTTTATCATCATTTCACGGCCGTATGAATGTTATGGTCACCGCTCGATGCACGACGAGAAGACTGCGCGCCAGTCCAGAGGAGACACCGCGCTAGAAGCACCAGCGAGCGTCGCGCTTATCATCCCGCCTCGCCGACACACATACAACCCGACCAAACGGACCATTTAACAGCACATTTAAAGAAAATTTGGCAAGGAATTTGCCGGACGTTTGCCTAAAAGTGATTTCGAGGAAAATGTGGGAAACCTGAGATCGTGTTAGCCTTTTGGGAATCCCAACCCGGGATCTTTGGACTGCTTTCGTGCCAACATGTTTCGCATAACGCTGTACAAATTTGTACGTACGTTTGTGAATATTTTATTATGAAATTTCCCCCCCCCAAAAAAAAATTACTATAGTTAACTTATCAGTGAAATTATGTGAAATTTACATCATAATACAAACAATACATTTTTTTCTGTATTTTTATAAAATATTCCTTTGGAAATATTTTTCCAAGAAATAGTTTTAATGCTACAATACATATATTGTAACTTTGTACAACACATGAGATGATTGTGGTGGTGGTTATTTTTACAAACATTTGTGTTTTTCAAAAACCTGTTCTTTAAGTTCTGTCTTGTCTCACCGTGGAACATTGCCTGTTTGACTGATGAACATTTGGTTACAGCGAGCCATCTCCTGCATGATGGAAAATTTAATTATTTTTTACATATAAGTTGCTCTCCACCCCCCCCCCTCCCCCCAAATCGACCACTTTTTTAAACCCTCCCCCCAATCGACAATAATGGGGCAATATTTTTACACATGAAAGCATCTTTAAAAGCAGGAAAGTAAACAGATGTTTAAAGTAAGATATTTTGTGTCTCACTCCGGCCTAACCTTCTCCTACTGCCATTCCAGTGTTAAGATTTCGAGGCAAGCGGCGTGTTATCTCCGCATGTCTCTAGCAATCTCGGGCAGATAACGCCAGTTGAATGACTGCTGACATGAGTCGTCTCAGCTCCTCTGCCTGTGATTCGACACTTGTTTGGTTCAGGGTTTCTTATTGGTACAGAACCGACCCGATGAATAGTAAGCCAATAAGTAGAGACCTGAAAAATTCGCGGATTCATTTTGCGATAGGCTGGAATCAAAATACGTGTGCCTTTTTACTGCATCAGTGATTGGGCCACAGTTATTCTGAATGGCATTCGGCCAATGATAAACCTTCAAGAAAAAAAAGTATCGAATCACTAGCGTCCCAGTTAACAGGTGTCACGAGTCAGTAGCCAATGAGCAGATGTAATTTGTAATTTTCTCGCGTGCATAGAGGATCATGGAGTATATCCTACAGGTAATTGAAATCGCGAATTTTTTCGGTCTCTACCAATAAGAATATATATATATATATATATATATATATATATATATATATTAGAATTTTAGTCTATCGCAAAATACTTCCGCGAATTTTTCTTGTGTCTATCTATTGAATCCATAACAATTTCGTTCGCTGGTGTGGCAAATGCGAGTAACGTGATGTGACCGATAAGATGTATAACACTGCTGATAGCCGTATCTCGCTAGGAAGGGGGGGGGGGGGCATCCCGTGCTTATCAGACTTACACAAACAGTTATCTTCGCAACGCGTTTGCGATCGCCGCGAACAGCTGTTTCTCCACGGCTTGCGTCCAATTACACGCGCACACTATCCCGCCTGTGAGTGGACGTAACCTATCGAACATGATTCTGCTTCAGCCGTGCGAGATAGTGCAAGCTACAGTTGACACGCCCTCCGACGAGACAATGTGGTTACCTCATCACTAGAGACCTCAAAATTATTCGCGGATTCATTTCGTGATAGTCTAGAATACAAAAACGTTTGCCTTTTTACTGCATCAGTGATTGGGCCACAGTTTATCTGAATGATACTCGGCCAATGAAAAACCTTTTAACAAATGAAGTATCGAATCACTAGCGTCCCAGTTAACAGGCGACACGAGTCAGTAGCCAATGAGCAGATGTAATTTTCCCGAGTGCATAGAGGATCATGGAGTATATCCTACAGGTCATTGAAATCGCGAATTTTTCCCGTCCCTACTTATCACGCGTGACCTGCCAAAAAACGCGACCTCGTTATCGACGAACGAGCATTTTAAAAGACCTCGACACGTGAAGGCCAAGTTATGAGTCTAACCTGGAGTGAAACAGAATACGCGGAACAATAGTGTCTCTACTAATGCCAGAAGTTTGTTTAAGGGAGAGAAAGATTTTTAACAGTTTTCATGCCATAACCGTAAAAAAAAAAAGAAACAGTTTTGTAGTCTTTACAAAAAAAAATCTGAAACTAGTTCTCAAAAACAAAATTTTTATGTTGTTAGTGCAAAGTTACAATATATATATTTTTTTTCTTGTATCACAAATTACTTTTTGGCATACTGGTTTCCCGAGAAATCTTCTGTGAAAGTACAGAAAATGTCCTCCCCCTCCATGTGTAGAGGTAATTAGGAGAAAATGGAAAAAAAAGAAAAAAAATGAACATGGCGCGTCAGACGCGGCCTTAAGAAAAGAGCGCCATGTTGCTTGGTGTGGTTTTCGAATGGACATCACTGACAGTCTCAGGGTCTCCGCTGGCGCCCTCTGGCCGTGGGGCGGAACCCAATCTGTGTAATTGCACCTCCCCCCCCCCCCCGGGCCCCTTATAGACCTTGTAGGGGGGGGGGAGGGGGCGCCTTCGTCTCCAAGGACGCGTCGTAGATGCGGAACCACAGCGCAGGTAACACAGGTGGTGGCTGGCAAGCAGCAAGTGTTGGAGGGGGGGGGGGGGGGAAAGGGGAAAAACTCTTACTTCAGGCGCCCGCCTAGTCCGAGTGCAAGGACGCAAGTCTGCAGCAATTCGCAGGCTCGAAAGGTTTATCAAACCAACCCAGGTCATCTCTCCTCTGGACACTGGACACGGTGTGATTGTCTGTTGTGTACCGCCCGTATGTATGTTGCCCTGCATTGATGTGATAAAGCAGAGAACTTTGAAATGCACAGAAATTTTTTTTTTAAAAAAAAAAAAAACATAGTTTTTGACGGGTTTACGTTTATCAATCCTCGTTTCACAGTCACGATTTTGCAAGCGCAAGTCCCCTGCCCAACCCCCCTCCCCCCCTCCTTTTCCACTCTTGGCCCATGGCCAGGGGTGTGTGTCTGTGTTGGTGAGACAAGTTTTCTCGTCGTGAACGTGACAACTTTTTAAGATTTGAGCGGGTAACCAACCACGCAGTCATGCGACGGAGAGACGAAGATAAAAGGCGTAACGCAAGTCCCTGCGAGTGCTTTCAGAAATCCCTGCAGGATTTTTCATGCCTAAAAAATCGACCAGAAAATACACATTTGAACCATTTTCACTCATCTAAAAATAGTTTAAAAACTAAAAATAACGGAGGAAGAGATTCTCATCTGCAGTAGCGTGTTTTTAAAAAAAATTGTTTGTAAAGTCGGTTTACGGACGATAGTTTAACGTGACAACGTCATAACAAAACATTGATGAAATTATTGCATAATTTTATGAATAAAATTGAATATTTTTTATTGAATTACCACTATTTTGTATGGATACAAAGGAGTGAAATGAAATCTACAATTTAATAGATGAATTTACTCTTATTTGCACTCATTAATTCAAATATGTTTATTACTTTAACGAAGAGATTATTTAAACTATAACTTTTATACATGTTTGCTATTTAACTTCTTCCGATCCGCGTTATTCTGTTAAGGATAGGACGACGACAAGGAAAAGGTAGGAAACGAATTGGGAGTGTTTCAAGTTTAACGTGCCTCGGAAAAAGTCAAATCGATGGTTGTTCCAATCGAGTGGAGGAGAGATGGATGCGGCGCAAGCGTACAATGAGCGTAACGGGACAATATTCATCCTTTTGCGTGCGTGCAGCCGGCGTTCCAAGATTTATTAGACGTCGTCACGTCAAAAAAGAAAATATGTTTTTTTCGTAAACAGTCACCATGCGAATGTCAAACCTCGCTGAAGCTGTGCCCGGGCAGTCGGGGACTCTCGCCGTGATGGGGCTAACCCCCTCGGACGGGCGCCGGCGCTGGGGCAGCCTCCGGGAGGACGAAGACCCCGTGCGAAGCGCCGCAACCCGCGTCAAGATAAGCGGCTCTCCGCCCCCCGAACCACCAAAGGCCCTGCCTGGTGCCGCGTCGTGCAGAGAGACCGTAGAAGGAGGGGGGGTGGAGGTGGCGGCAGCCCAATTTACCTGCGGCTGGAAGCCTTCCAAATCTCCAGCCTCCGGCGGCGGCTGCAGGGTGGTGGGTTACAGCGTGGGAGGCAGACTCTCTCTCTCTCTCTCTCTCTCTCTCTCTCTCTCTCTCTCTCTCTCTCTCTCTCTCTCTGGGGCCGGGTAATCACGCGCCTGCCAGCCGCAGGACCCGCGTCGAGTCGACAGCCACCGCCTCAACCTGTTGAACCTGCTTCACCACACCCCCACCCATCCCCTGGGCGACGTGCCCACAAGACACCCGGCGAACAGTATTCCACGACTTCTTCCACGACCTTCAAATAAAGTCCCCATTCGTCAGAGGGTGTATCCGTGTGTCGGTGAGGCGGGGATGATAAGCGCGACGCTCGTTGGTGCTTCTAGCG
The DNA here is from genome assembly GCF_032445375.1 of Bacillus rossius redtenbacheri. NCBI lineage: Eukaryota > Metazoa > Arthropoda > Insecta > Phasmatodea > Bacillidae > Bacillus > Bacillus rossius. Next base: position 8,446,947 of record NC_086341.1, on the reverse strand, counting down.
CGGTGTCTCCTCTGGACTGGCGCGCAGTCTTCTCGTCGTGCACAGGATAACTGTGGAATTTCAGCGGTAACCGTTACATTATATTGCGGAAAAATGAAGATAAAGGTGTAATGCAAGTCTCCAAGTGCTTTCAAGAATCTCTACTGGTTTATTTTTACGCCTAAAAATGACCCTGAAAATATGCTTTTTTTTTAGCCATTTTAACTCTTCTAAAAAATACAGTTTAAAAATATTAATCCGTAGGAACCGGAAAAATTCGCGGGTTCAATGACTTCTAGGATGAACTTTGTAGTTCTACGTACGCTCGGTCAAATGTCACCCTCTCATTGGCTGACTGTCTTGTGAAGGTGTCCCAATGTAGCGGCCTGTGATTTCGACACAGCTTCGGTTGGGTGTTTCTCACTGGCCCAGAGACATCCAGGTGAGTTGCGAGCCAATGGCAGAGGCAGCACTGAGGTACAACTATATGAATTTTAGGCTGTCGTGAAATGAATCCGCGAAATTTTCTGGTCTCTATGAATCTGAAATCGAAAGTACTTTTCGGCCCTCAGCGAAATCTTAAACGCTTTTCGTAAACAGCCCCCACTCGGATATCTCGAGTAGTTTTGGAATCGTGTTGCTTTTCCTGAAGCTCTGCTCGCTCTTCTTCACGTCACAGGGTCACGGTTAGGGTTACCAGACACTGATAATAAAAAAGGAGGACATTCATCTCGCAAACGGAGGACATTTCACTAAAAAGGAGGACAATATATTTTCTTAAAAAGCCATGAATTAATTACAATGGAGTACGATAATTTACAATGTTTTGGCATTTAATACAGTTTCAGTATAAAGAATAAAACAAACTACGCATATACAGCATATTAAAAACACGTGCTTCTGCATGTGCTGCTACCTGTCAAGCTGTCATTGAACCACTTACTAGTGGGATGACTCTGCGGACAGCGCGCGCTTTACTCAGAGTGTAACTGCAGGAGTTATCTCACTTTATAAAAAAGCCGGACATTTTGGAGCATTAAGGAAAATCCGGCCGGACGCAAAAAAATACATAAAAAGGAGGACATGTCCTCCTTTTGCCGGACGTCTGGTAACCCTAGTCACGGCGATTGGGACAGAGTCACACCAGGGACGAACGAGTGACTCAGCAGTTTCGGTCCTTACGTCGTGAAAACGTTACTTTAACACTAAACGTCAATTATTCCATACGAGAAACTATTTGTCACTATAAATTTCAGGAATTCGCTTAAAACATGTGTAGAGTCCCGGAAATTTCGCGGATTCCTCTGGCCCCAGGATAGAATTCAAAGTTATAGGTGTGCTCGACCCATGTTTACTTTCCCATTGGTTGATTTCTTAGCGAGAACATTTTTATCCTTGTTATTTGGCACTACCTGATTCGCTTACTTCTCTCCTAGCTGGACATCGTTGGCTCACGGTCGTAGAGGGGCGTGTCCAGATAACTGCGGTCCAATCATGCACGCAGTGCGACAGTGTGGAGGTTTGCATTCTAGCTTGCGACTAAATGAATGCGCGAAAATTCCGTGGCTCTAATCATGTGATATGCTCCAATAGATCCAAAATAAACAATATTAAATGTTAAAAGAAACAATGTAAGCTAGTGTTTCAGTACTCGCCAAAGATGTGTAAAATCTAACCTCGGTAACGAGCACATTAATGTGTTCTCATGTTTTATGTAAATGAAATTATAATACGAAACATGGACACGAAATTTCACGTCGAATTCTTTAAAGTAGTCCCCATCGTTATAAATATACGCCAATTGTGTTTTTAACTACATTTCTGGACGCGATTCACGAGTAGTTATCGCACCCACATCTAGAATTCGCTGCCGGAGCAGTTTATGTCGACACGCAAATAATTCCATTTTCAGACTGAAATTTAAACTACCTAAATAAACGGCTCCGATAAAAGCGAAGAAGACTAAGAAAATAACTAAACCCCGGTTGGGACCTGATTTTCAACAAGAAATTTTATTTGCATACTGCCCGTCTATTAAAAAATTATTAACCAGTTCGTCTACAAGTTTCCCTTTGGCTTTGTGAACTTTGGTGTCGCGCCATCCACCACAGATGGCAGTACCGTGGTTACATATTTCTGTTCCTTGACTTCCGTCACATTCATGAAATTACTCCCACCAAATGCCGTATACCGAGAGCTAAGATGTTACACATCAAAAAGTTCCTGACAAATGGATTTGAAACCAAGATGGCAACTTTCGGTTCCGTTTTCTCAGGAGTAAAAAAAATTTTTATATTTTTGGAAAAAATTCAACAAGAATAAGCAATATTTCCCAAGTTGTAATTTACGTTTTTTTTTTCCTTTTACAGCATACTAAAGTTAAGATTTTTTTCCCAAGAAATTTAAAGAACTTAAAGAAATATAATTTTTCTACAAAATTAGTAAGCACAAAGTTGAGTTTAAATCTTCTATGCTCTATGGCCTTATAGGCCACACAATTCCAGCACTAGAGGTATAAATAGTGTATTGGAAAAAGAGAGTGAATGTACAATATACTACACATTGCAAACTAAAGGTGATGAGGAACGCAGAATTTCCTTGCCCATACCTATAGAGAAATATTATTGCACAAATATGACAAATAGCTTTCCTGATTTATTCCTGACTTCCTATGACCAAAATTTCAAATGTCCCTGGCCATTTTATTTAATAATTACAGATGTGATTTTCTGAAAGAAATAATGAAAATACATCTTCCACTATCCCCATACCTTGCCTAGAATAACATAACAAAATGACAATTTTGAACAGAACCGTCTTTTTAAAGTGTGTATTACTATTCATTAAAACACCAACTGAAAAAAAAATTAAAGTCTGCGTGACAGCAGATTGGCGGACGAAATGTTTCCCTAAAATAACTACTATTGAAGAATTGCCATGACTTTTCCCTGATTTCAAGTAATAAATTCCCTGATTTTCACTGAAAAATTCTACCTTCCCTAACTTTCAAGAATGTGGGTACCCTGAAGCTGTTAACTGATGGGCTTTCGGGAAAAAAATATTAAAAAAAAGATGATTCGTATAGTTTGTAACAGCACCACGTGTTCAGATCGTGTAGAAAAAAACAGCACGTTTCTGATGTGTGTTTTAAGTAAAGGTTAACAGTGCAAGTTTAATTACGGTATTAATGGAATTCCCAACAACGCAAAGGAAATTAAGATAACACTTCTTTGTTGGCTGTAATTTGGGGAGATGTTTTCAGGAGAAAGTAGGCTAATTAGTTCTGCCCATATCATTTGAGTTTTCGTGGGGAAGGAATATTTTTTTATATTAAATTCTCTTAGTAACATTGTACGATATTACTTTTCCTACCACACCCTGTTATTTCCTGGTTTAAACTCCATGATTGTTTTACGAAACACTTTCGTAATTAACTTCAGCGATAATGAAGAACACGGAAAAGTGATACCTATGGCAGTTTTCGTTTCATGGCTGGTAATAAGCAGTTAATGAAATATATAAATATACATATATGTAAGCACGCTAACTGAGAAAATTTAAAGTAGGCATGGAAACTGAGGATGAAACGACAGTTTAATTTGACAGAGAAATGAAAATAAAGTATCAGATTTTTTACCAAGACCCTGACTTGCTTACAATTAAAAAAAAAGGAATCCCATGCGCAGTACACAGCGCACATTTTACATTAACGACTAAAAAAACCAGTTTGTATAAAAATTTAATTTTGCAAGATTTAATTACATAATTTCATGTCCTTGAGACTGCTTACAAAGCTAACGTAAGTAATATATAAAAAAATTATCTGAACTACAGTAGACTCGCTTTCCCTTTGTAAAACGTAAATGCATCACACCCAGTAAGCGTCCAGTTATCAGTAGAGACTGGAAAAATTCGCGAATTCATTTCGCGATAGGCTAAAATACAAATATTTATACCTCAGTGCTGCCTCTGCTGCTATTGGCTCACAACTCACCTGGATGACTCTGGGCCAAAGAGAAACGCCCGACCATAGCTTTATCGAATCACAGGCTGCTACGTTGGGACGTCTCACAAGACAGCAGTCAATGAGTGGGTGACATTTGACCGAGTGTACTTAGAACTATGTAGTTCATCCTACAGGTCATTGAACCCGCGAATTTTTCCGGTCACTCAGATTCGTAGCGCCAAGTAATGCTCGCGAAAAAAATCATGAACGCACATTATTTATTTATTTATTTTTCTATACAAAATGTCGATTTAAAATTTTCCCGGGTTATTACACAGTATGAAATGTAACATATCAGTTTAACATTGAACCATGTCATAGAACAACACCATAAAAGAAACTTAATGCATACAAACGTAATTCACACATAAATAGATAAAGTTCAAATTCTTAAAAAAAGTAATTAAAAATTATATCTACACATTATACCACATCTTGTATTGACTGGGTAGGTCAATAATAGTGCAGCCTCTGTTAATGTGGCAGAGTTCCAGCTGACTGTTTCTAGTGAAGTAGTGCGCGAAAAAGTGTTTTGAAAACAGCGTTGGACTTGCTCTGCTGAGACGGGAAGTGTCTGGTATGTCATTCCAGAGATTGCTTGCCAGGTAACTAAAAAGATCTTTTAAAAGAAGTTGCCACGGTGCTCTGGTATCTCGAATATTTTTTTTGACGTGACGACTAATAAATCGATGAACGCCGGCTGCACGCACGAAAAAGTGTTCCGTTACGCACATTGTCCCGTTACGCGTTGTCCTGTTACGCTCATTGTACGCTTGCGCCGCATCTATCTCTCTTCCACTCGATTGGAACCATCGATTTGACTTTTTCGAGGCACATTAAACTTGAAACACTCCCATTCGTTTCCTACTTTTCCTATCATCGTCCTATCCTTAACAGAATAACACAAATTAGAAGAAGTTAAATAGCAAACATGTATAAAAGTTATAGTTTAAATAATCTCTTCGTTAAAGTAATAAACATATTTGAATTAATGAGTGCAAATAAAAGTAAATTCATCAATTAAATTGTATATTTCATTTCACTTCTTTGTATCCATACAAAATAGTGATAATTCAATAAAAATGATTCAATTTTATTCATAAAAGTATGCAATAATTTCATTAATGTTTTGTTATGACGTTGTCACGTTAAACTATCGTCCGTAAACCGACTTTACAGACAACCAATTTTTTTCATCACGTCTGCAGTTGTGTCCCATTAGACTGCAATGAGGTAATTCACCGCGCTATCGATTGTTCCCTCGTAATTAGTTGCGACTTCATTTTCCCTATCTGACCGGGGGAACATTCAGGGAGCGTTTTTGTCTCCGCAAATTGAAGGGCTGTGATTTGGTGTACCAACAGCAAACACGAACCTGAAAGAAACGCAGCGAATCACGGAACAACAAGCGATTCAACACTCGGCTAGTCTCGAAATCCTTCAGCGAATAGTAAATGACTACTGGTATCGGAACCAATTAGCCAATTAGAGCAATGCTGGAACTCAGCTGGAACGTGAAACTGACCACCACTAAGCGCATGCGGCGTTAAGCTTACTAATTGGTAGTAGCGTGCATATTTCGCGAAAGGTTTCCGAGACCAGCTGAAAGTTAAAACACTGTAGCTTCGTCTGTGTCTCGTGTTTGGGTGAGTTTCTTTCAGGTCAATATCGATTGTTTCAACACCAATCACACTGAGTCAGTGCGGAAGCAAACACGTCCTGAGTGACTCAGGTCAAATAAGGCAACGACTTCTCTCGCAGACGTACGCCAATCACAAGGGAAAAAAAAACCGCTGGTGTGAGTATAACTTGTTGCAGTCTAATAGGCGTTCAGATTTAATTGGGAAAAATGCCTGCCCCTAGTAATTGGACAACTTATGGCAGACTGTAAACTCGGCAACACGCTTCTCTATTACTGTTACTATGCACTGCGTGTAATCAACTTATTTAAATAGACAACTAGTCTATCTGATGTAAACAGACCAATAGCGCGCATTTAGTTGGAGATAAACTGAGTTTTGTACCTGTTAAATCACATATATTTATATTATTATATTGTATTGATTGACATCTATCTATCGTGCAATCCTGATTGTAATCGATTTATATATCATAATAGACACCAGTAAAAGCGTATAATGTTCTAATGGGCGAAATCTCCTGCTATTCGTTACTCATTACTAGAGACCTGCAAAATTCGCGGTTTTGATGGCCTTCAGGATAGACTGCACATACCCCTGTACACTCGGGCAAATAACGTAAGTTCATTGGCTGCCGACTTGTAAGTCGTCTCAGCTGGTTTGTCTGTGATTCGATCCTTCTTTGGTTGAGGGTTTATAACTCGTTGAGATTCGTCCAGATGAACAGTAAGCCAATAGCAATATTATCTAAGAGGTATATGTGTTTGAATTCTAGCCTATCAACGAATGAAACCGCGAATTTTGCAGGATCTCTACTCATTTCACAATTAATTCCTTACTCTGTTGTGCATAACATAATGCACGTCTTAATTCAAATTTGGCTGTGGTGTTTTGGGTGGAGTTCGAACCCAGTACGCTGCAAACTAACCAAAATTGTTGACAAGTTTTTGATTTGATAAAGCAACAGAGCTTACTTAAATTTCAATTTTTTTTCCAGCGTGATAGCTGACAAAATTACTTCAAAACGGTAACAAACGAGCCAACAGTTATTTAATGTTTAGTATTATGTTCATTCATATGCTTTAGAATCCATGTTGGATATACTACGTCCAAGTGCCAATGAAAAATTCGACAAAGAAAACACTAGTTGTCGGGCAGCGATTTGTATTACAAAAAAAAAAAATCACCTTCATCACAGCCTAGGTACATTTCGAAGTAGTACCTTTATTCTGAAAATATTTTGGAAACTTCTTTAAACTCCTGGAACATTGTGAGAACTTATGTACATAGCCTACATAACAGCCTATACGTTCGCCAATACAAAAAAAAATCTATGCAGCGAAAATATTTTGATTGTTTTTATTTAATGCGTCCTGCAATGAATATCATAACGAATTTCATATTATGCCTACTAAGGTAGTTATGCAATTATTTTTGACCTCGAAACTCTATTTTTCATCACTTGCATTAATACGTGGTCGTATAATTTTTTTTAGACAATGGTTTAAGGCAAAATTAAGACGGTTATTAAAAAATTCCAACGAATTTGATGGTAAGAAAGTTATAATTATTTTTATTTTCAACCCTTGCTTTTATGGTAGTAATTCGTTTCATATTAGATAAAGTCAAGGAGTTTTACAATAAATTAGAATGGATTTGATAGTATATCTATTAAACAAAAAGTAATGACATTTTGTCTTTCTACAATTTTATTTCCACGCCTTGCAATAATGATTAGTGATATAAAATTAACCTTGACAAAAGTTTTCAATAGTATTTATTTTCTTATTTCAATCCCAGTTTTTTCAACGCTTGTAGTAATAGTTTGTAGTATCAAAAATTGTTTCAGATAAATGGTAAATATTGTAATATTTAAAAACAATTCGAACGAATATGATGGTATTCCTACGAATGGAGTTATGAATTATTTTTTTTGTCATTAAAACCGTTTATTTTGCCCCTGGAATTAATTGTTGGTCGTATAAAAATCTGTTTCAGGCTTAAGTTTTAGATAGTAATTTAAGGTTTTAAAATAAAACAACGAATTTAATACTGTAAATGGAACGGAAACATTTTTTTTTATTCTAACCATTTATTTTTTCAACCCTCTGCAACAATGGTTCGTCTTATCAAAAAGAGTTTCTGACAAAGGTTTTAGATAAAAATTATAAGATTTACAAACAATTTGAATGGATTTGATAGTGCACCTAGTAAGGGAATTATGATTTTATTAAAATTCTATCCCTCATTTTTTCAACCCCTTGGAGCAATGGTTTGTCTAATCAAAAATCGTAGTAAACGTTTTAGAGTTTTAGATAAAAATTACAAGATTAACACACAATTTGTACAAATTCGATGTGTCTAAGAAGGGAGTTACCAATTTTTTTTTGTCCCCCAGCCCTTCTTTTTTCAACTTAAAGAGTTATAGTACTTTATAACGGATGTGATATTCATCATATTATGGGAGTAACAGCGTTTTTTTCCCCTTCAAAAAACCTTAACTATTTCAACCTCTTTGGTCGGATATAGCCCATTAACGAACTCGAACGAGATTTTCCACTACTTGATTTTATGTTTATCAGTTTGGAAATGATGTGTGAAAAATTGCGGCATTTATCGTGTTCACAAAATTGTGTGTGTATATATATATATATTTCTTGTGTGCGTGTGTATGTAACTCAACTCCTCCTAGACGGCAGGACCGATTTTGATGAAATTTTGTGTGTGAGTTCACGGGGATTCGAGGATGGTTTAGATTCACAATTGGATATTTTATCTCGATTCTGAGTTAAGAAAAACTAAAAAAACACGCTTTGAAAGCAAAAATTGCAACGCATTATTAGAAGCCTAAGTTTTGCTATTGTAAGGAACTAAGTAGAGAGTAAGAAAAAAATAAAGATCCTGACAGTTTATAGTGTCGCCATATTTGTTTCAATTTTCAATACCCTTTTTGTATATTACAATTTAAATTGCAGAGAAAAATCATTTTTCATAGCCACACAAATAGTGAGGATGGTTTGGATTCACAATTGGATATTTTATCTCGATTCTGAGTTAAGAAAAACTAAAAAAAACACGCTTTAAAAGCAAAAATTGCAACGCATTATTAGAAGCCATTAAGTTTTGCTATTGTAAGGAACTAAGTAGAGAGTAAGAAAAAAATAAAGATCCTGACAGTTTATAGTGTCGCCATATTTGTTTCAATTTTCAATACCCTTTTTGTATATTACATTTTAAATTGCAGAAAAAAATCATGTTTCATAGCCACACAAATAGTGAGTGTGTGTCATTTCTCTATGTCCACGAGGTCTCGCCGCGTCAATTTTCTCCTTGGGGCGAACCCGTCCGCTTAGTTAAATAAACAGCTTTTATCGTTGAATGATTTCATGATTTATTTAATGAAAATATTCTCTCATAAAAAAATTAGTTAGATAGACATTCAATAGGTGTCTTTCTCTCACTCTCTCTCTCTCTCTCTGAAATGTATGTAGCTTGCTCGCGGGTCAGTAATGCAGACAATCTTTACATTCTAGCTCAAGACGGAAAAAACAGTAAATGTGGTTTACAAAGACATTTTATGAAGTGTCTTCCCGTCATTACATTTGAAAGTAGAAACATATTTACTCAACATTTAGGTAGTAACATATTTTTATTGCAAAGACTGAAATAGAGATGAGAAAAATTATCATTTTTGAACATAAGAAAACTACTACAACTGTATCAACTGTTATGTTATGAAGTGTTTTCAGAATTTTCCCTTTTCTTCTGTTATTTTTCAGACAGCTCCAAGGATGAGCGACCAAAATTTCAAAAGGGTGTGCCACCGTTGGGTGATCAAAAATTCTATAAGTATTTTCAGAATTACTCTATGGAGTATATTTACTAAAATGCCAATATATATAATGTAAAATGTGGTCTAGTTGGGCGCCGTGAAAACTCTATAAAGTACTAGTGCTGTGATTGGGTATGTAGCACAACTACTAACCTCTACAGAATATTAACTAAAATATGTCTTGTTATGTTGATAGTGAAAATAAATTATTCTCAAGTTGTATGTACTGGTGTAGTTTGACTCAGTGTGAATACCAAACAATAAAATGTCGTATAATTCCTTAGCAGTATGTCTCCTTCTCTTTGGTGTAAGTATTCTGACCTTAAAATCAACAAATATAAGTAGTGTGTTTAAAAGCATTAACTTCTCTATGACTGCTGATATCAGTGTAATAAAAACTAATTATTCTTTCAAGACAATCCAAACTAAATATTTCGGTCTATCTGGTTTAACATACACATGATATGTAAGTATGGTTATCAATCGGAAAAATAAAATATAATGAAAATTTAACTTTTTACTAGGGTCAAAATCATGGTTGTATGGGTGACAATACTCTTTTGCAACATATCCAACTGTAACATGAAAAGTGACAGAGTCAATGATTAGCAAGCAACATACAAATACCTTTGAGACAATTATTCATGTTTAAATAGGTTTTTCATTAAACAAAATTTCAATATCCGTTATACTTAAATGTCTTTCAGAACTAATTACGTTTTACGTAATTGTATCACTGAATAATAGTTTGGTTATCAGTCAATATTTTAAATATTATTGAAACACATTTTAACTGGCAAATTAGTCTTTTCTTTGTTTTTACTAGCTCAGTCTCTTTCGGTAGATCAAAATGTCTCAAGACTTCTGGACCTGGGGCTATTCTTTAAACATTCAAGACAATTAATGACTTTAACAGATTTTAACTTTGATATCGTACATATTACTGATCAATGTCAGTTAACCAGGTCCAGTATGTACAAGCTACAAGTCTTTACGTAGTTAAGTAGTATTAAGTTGTTTTTGCGAGTTTCAAATTAGGTCTTGATCGTAAACATCATAGTTTAAGATATCTTGCCATTAAAATAGGACAGGTAACTTCTCGCTGTTCTTGTTAATTCGGGGATGGGGCAAACAAACCTCGTCGCGTCGTTACAATACCAAGAGGCTGTGGAAAACCTCTCCGAACCCCTGTCTCTTCTCCGATGTTGCTGGTTAGATCTCACTCTCCTCCGATGTCGCTGGTTGGGTCTCCGTCTCGATGCACCTCCTCTCGTGCTGCTGGTACTCCAGCAGGACTGGCGTCGGTCACCTGGAGTCGTCTAGAAGGATGATGTCCTCCGGTACACCGTCTACGATGCCGTCTACCGCTGTCGAACTCCTTCCATCTCGAAGATTGATATTCCTTTTCTTCTTTTCTTCTTAATTCGTCGTTGATCCAGTTCTATTTATGCTGTTAGTCAAAACTTATCGTCGTCGTCGATTCTTTAGTAGAGCTTCGAACATCGGTAACTACCTCTTCTTCATTGTGTAGTTCCGGTATTTATTATAAAATCATCAATTTCACGTAGATTCTAGCTATTCAGTCGTCGTACCAATGTTTTACGTGATATTCTTACATTCATTTATGACTAAATCACGGAGCTCTTTCTCTCTAATCCTTCTCCCATGATAGTAGAACAGAAACTCAAGTTCCAATTTGTTTCAAACAGTCAAAGCTTTCTCTATTGAACACTCTCCGAAATCACACTGGAAATACTAAATTCTTTAAATAAAATATATGCGCAGTCGAGCGTCCAATCACATATACTCTTTCCTCAGTAATGACCCAAAAACAATATTAAAAGGTGTAAGCTCATTTCCTATTCGTCGCCGTTTAACAAATGTTTGCAAAGACATTTCATAAAATTATTACTTAGATAAAACATGAAAATACTTAAAGAGTAAAACCAAATTGACCTGACCATAGAGATACAATACTGGTAAATATAATTCATAACAGGACTAAGACAAAGTCATAGAGGTAAGAAGTAAAATAATAAACATAAAATTCATTTCTATTGAGGGCTTCTCAAATACCTCTATAGTTATAATGTTTAAATTTCTAAATGGTGCAAGATAATACAAAATTCCATGCGGAAAAAGTCGTGGGCAGCAGATACGTATAGTTATAGGTGTGGGGCTATGCATGCTGATTTTTCATATACTGCATGGATGCGAACATGTAAGAATAATCTATCTATCTTACTATAATAAAACAGTACTTTTTCTGTCTGTCTGTTTGTACGCGATTTTGATGAAATTTTGTGTGTGAGTTCACGGGGATTCGAGGATGGTTTAGATTCACAATTGGATATTTGATCTCGATTCTGAGTTAAGAAAAACTAAAAAATAACACGCTTTAAAAGCAAAAAAACTAAGCATTGTTGATAATTAGCCTCCATGGCAATGGGCTTTTGCATTGTTTTTGCCTTCTGCGTAACCATGGGAAAGGTTTTTGGTAACGGCAGTGGCGTGCCCAAGAGAAGGGCATAATGAGAAGATACAAAATGTCCAGCGTAGAAATACTTACCGCCATATCCATATCTCACAAAAAGTACATTTGGGCAGGAAAATGTCTGTCGGGTCCGCTAGAAAGATATATATAGAGATAGAGATATAAATAGAAAGATAGAGAGAGTTATAGAGATATACATAGAGAGATAGAGAATTAGAGAGATGAAGAGAGATGCTTAGTATACGTTTAAAAAATTACAAAAAAAATTGATTGAGGCATTGCAACGCATGCCGGGCATTATCTAGTATATGTATAAACTTTTCGGTTGATCAATTTGGGGTCTATGGACCATGAAACGAAAAACTATATAAAAATTTTTCCGAAAGTCGCAGCATGGTAACGGCTACAATAGTCATCTATCTAATAACTAATAAGTGACCACTCAGTTTCGTCTAGAAACAGTACAGCTAGCGGGTCTATGCAGCCTGGCGGGTAGATAGCAGGGGGACCAGGAGGCGATGGATGACGTCATCAGCGGGAGTCCCTCAAGTGCAACATCAACTTCAAACGCGGCGACAGCTGCCCTTTTTCCCCAGGGCCCATCACGTCCTCAGAGGGCCCTTATCCTGGGCCGCAGAAGGGTCTCCTCGCCGCTCATGCAAGATACTGTCTCAAGGGTGGCGTCTCAACACGCCACGGTGAATTTGTCTCGTCTTTTTTCTGTACTTTTAAAATATATTCCCTTGGGAAACCAGTTGCCATAGAAATACGTAGTTTTAATACTACAAAAATGATATAGCAACTTTATCAACACATGACTATGGTTATTTTTTTTGCATATGACATACGTTTTTCGAGACAAAAATTATTATATTTTAATCGATTTATTATTCAAACACAATTTTTTTAAACCATCGAAAATATAATAGAATATTTAATTATTCGACTTTATTTTGTTATCTTATGCTCATTTATGTGCGCAGTAAATACTGTAAAACTATTCAGGGAACGGCTTACAAATAACTTTGGTAAGAATCCGAACCCAGTATTACTACGAACACTATTTTGTAGTGATACAGTTGTTTTAAAATATTTACAACTATCTGTAAAGTTTACACCATTGTAATGCACTATTGCTTTAAATTTAACACCACGCGTCTCTTACTTTTGTTGTGTCACAAATATTTTCAACAGATATTTAAGTTTCATAAGATTCCAAGGTGTAAGTTTTAAGACATATATCACACATTGTGAGATTTCCAAAGATCATAAATTAGTGTATACTGCCAGTGTTATAACCTATAGTTATCGTAATTACAAAAAAAATATAACACTAAACACCAATAACTTCACAGGGGAAACTATTAGTAGCAGCCATTCAATATTAACTTGACGGACTCCACAAAATTAAAAACTGTTTCTTATCACAGCAAATTTTGAGAATTAAACGAAAGAAAATAATCATAGCCTGAAAACTGTTGGGACAAAAATGGCGTATTTTGGGTCTTAAAGCCGCGTTTACACGGGCGCGATATTGTTGGCAACAAAAACCACGAAACAGCAACTGTGAATGATGACAGCATTCACGTCGGCAACAAATATTCCATCACGCCGTCATCGAGCTGTAAAAATAAGAGAAATGTTGCAAACAAATGTTGGCAACACCGTCATGCACGTGCAACCTTGCTGTCGACGCAGTGGTCGGTATTTAGTTGCGCTCGGGGCTCCATCACGTGGTGAGGTTGTGAGTGCAGTGTAGCTTTACCCGACCTGCCACTTATTCCTCAATATGGAGCGGAGTCGAGAAAGTTACTTTAACAGAAGTGTACAAGAATCGGCCAGTTTGTGCCTTGCTTGCTTTTTTTTCCCAGTGTTGTTCTAGAATACTTTCGAACGACTCGGAAGAGATGGCCAAAGCCAAATTCGACTACGAGAAAAAAAAAGACTAATGCCGCGGCTGCAATAAGCGTATATTCTTCTGGCAGCATCCTCAACTCAACCATGTTCCGAAAATGTTCTGTTTATTGTTAACACTTGTTGCCAACATTCGTAAAATTTGTTGCCAACAACGTTGCGCCGATGTAAACGAGGCTTTAGATAAGCCGTTTATTTCAAAATGCCGTATAATTTTAAGATCTACTTAATAAAACTCCTAACACTGAATGGCTGACAAGACAAAGCACAGCCTAAACCAGTGGAACTACAGATTATAACTTTGGAGGAAATATTATTTGAGTACCCTAGGGTAATTCCTCAAGGGGTGGTAAAGTTTGTATGAAGAGAAATACCACTCAATGACTCACTCATCACGAATACACAGGAACTGTGAGACCTGCAGATTTGAAGTTTGGCACAGTACTCCTTTTGCTACATAGGCATCCACTGAAAAAAGGATTTTACGAAAAATCAGCTCCCAGAGGGGGTTAGTGGGGCGTTAAACATCAAAATTTCCCTATTTTTTAAAATGAGGTTTGAATTGTCGGTGCTTTCTTCATATCCACGACAACGGCTATTACATTGATGATGCCCCATGCATCTCCTGGCGACGTATTAATACTTTACTTGCAGATTTGGTCAGCCACCAAGGTAGGTAGCGACGGCGTTAAAAGATAAAAAAATGTTATCGTCTTTCAAGCATATGTCCTGCAGACTTGAAATTCGGTAGGAGTGTTCTTTATACAACATGCACATTAAATGAACACTGTTTTTTTTTAAAAAACCTAAAATCAGTCTCCAAGGCGGGTTGCGTGGTGTGTGTGTGTGTGTGTTAAAGGCATGTGTCCTACACACTTGGCCTGACGTGTAGTGATGTGTGAAGCCCGGGTACTTTAGCTAGTCCCTACTTTATAAATATTATAAATGTGAATGTAAGTTTGTTACGCTTTCACGCGAAAACTACTTAACCGATCATCATTAAACTTTGTACACATTTCCTTGGAGGTATTAAAAGTAACATATGATACTTTTTAGAATTTTTAAATACTGATGATTCCAGTCACGCAATAAAAAACAATTACCGTATTATTTTATTTTCTTTGCAATGATCTTTGATACTTAAGGGCCCCGCCTACCTGGGCACACATACGGTGTGCAGAGCTTCAGGAAAAACAACGCGATATCAAAACTACTCAAGATATCCGAGTGGGGCCTATTTACGAATAGCATTTAAGAGTTCGCTGAGGGCCGAAAAGTACTTTTAATTATGGATTAAGTTTTTAAACTGTATTATTAGAAGCGTTAAAATGGCTAAAACGCGTGTTTTCAGAGTAATTTTTAGGCATAAAAAATCAGTACAGATTCTTGAAAGCACTTAAGGGACTTGCATAACACCTTTATCTTCATTTATCCGCCATATAATGTTACGGTCACCGCTCAAATTTCACAGTTATCCTGTGACGACGAGACGAATGCGCGCCAGTTCAGAGACTTGCGCTTAGAGGCTATACCGCGCTGGAAATACCAGCGAGCGTCGCGCTTATCATCCCGCCTCACTAACACACATACACCCCTGACGAGGCGGGCCCCTTAAGGACATAACGCGAGCGAAGCCGCGGGTAAAAGCTAGTATGTAATAGAAAAATATTTCGCTAAATATCACTGTCTGGTGCCAAGACCACCGGAATTGGCAACACTGCGTGGAGAAGCGACCAGACGGAGGTCTGCAAAGCCCGCCAGCAGCCTCTGCTCCAGTGGTCCTCAGAGTTAATTGGTTCATGCTGGGTTTTTTTTGTCTCTATCTCTATTTCTCTCTTCCTCCCCCTCCATTTCGCTCTTCGACGGCGATTACGACCCTCCAGACCGGAACACGTGGTCCCTACCGCCCCCTGTTCTTTATTAATTTATCCCCGAGCCTTCTGTTGGTGGAGAAAGGGGGGGGGATGAGGAGAGGAATGGAGGGGGGTGTCGTGGGAATAGGGCGTCATTTCCCAGGCCTTGGACACTGCCATTAGACCCCAGTCCACGCCGGCTGATACTTCCCGCGCGCTAACTCTTCTTTCACTTCACAGCAACTGCATGCAGCACGTCTCACGTCCCTTCGTTTGCAGCGGGCATTTCGATGGGTATAGGGGCACGCATATTTCGCGGAAAGATTCCGAGAATAGCTGAAAGTTAAAAACACTGCAGCATCGCCTTTTCCGTGATTGGGTGAGTTTCTTTCAGGTCGGTATCGATTGCTACAACACCAATTACTAGAGACCGGGAAAATTCGCGGGTTCAATGACCTTCAGGATGGACTCCAATATCCTCCAGACACTCGGGCTAAAATGCCAACTGTTCATTGGCTGCTGACTTGTGAGACGTCTCGACTGGGAGGTCTGTGATTCGACACTTCTATGAGTGAGGGTCTCTAACTGGCCCTCAGTCTTCCAGATTAACAGTGAACCAATTGCAGAAGCAGCACTAAGGTATAATCATTTGAATTTTAGCAAAACACGAAATGAACCCGCGAATTTTCCAGGTCTCTACCAATTACAATAATTCAGAGCGGAAGCAAGCGCGTCCTGAGTGGCCCGGTCAAATAAGGCAATGCCTTCTCTCGCAGACGTCCGCCAATCACAAGGAAGAAACCGCTGGTGCGTGTGTACCTTGTTGCAGTCTACTAATCGTTCAGATATTTTTTTCTCGCGAAAAAATGCCTGCCCCTATCAATGGGCATTTGAATCGGACAAATGCTAAAAGAGCCACAGTCCAAGCGACCCAGTTTTTTTTTTGTTGAGGAAAACGAATATAACTTGTCTCTAAGCAACCTCTTTTAGCGTACGTTAAGAATTTCCCACGGCTGATATTAGCTAACCCGCGCGTGTGACTCAATCCCTTTTAGCATAGATAGTTGAAGCTATCCTGTAACAATTTTTCATGCTTAACTCATTTTGCCATTTATTGTGACTGAGGTCCCTTTTAGCATGTGCCGATTCATTTACTCTCTCTCTCTCTCTTTCTTTCTAATGCACATGAGCTCTGGCATTAGCGCTGTCCTTGTCTCTATGTGCTCTGTTGCCGGGCACACACCATAGAGCACAAAGTTATAGACACAACTTTATAATGTTATGAAAACTTTTTTATAATGTATCTGAAACACACATTTTTTTTTAACTTCTAAGGAGGCGTAACTGAAAGAAGCCATCATTTTTTCTCTCTCGGAATTTATCCTTATTGTTGGTTTTCTTTTCAGTACAGCGTTTTATACACAGGAAAGAAATTTCTGTACTTACACAAAATATTCATTTGAAAACCAGTTTGCCAAGAAAAAAAGGTCTGTAATACTGCATAATTGCAACTTTGTACTAACACATGGCTACGGTTATTTAGCATACGTGAAACACGTTTTTTCAAGATAATACCGAGTATTTCTTACTAAAATTGGCGCATATTTTAATATTTTAATTCATGTTTCTTTCAAGCGTATATTTTTAAACTATGAAAGAGATAGGCGAATATCCAATAATTAGATAACACCGAGTATTTCTTACGAAAATTGGCGCATATTTTTATATTTTAATTGATGTTTCTTTCAAGCGTATATTTTTAAACTATGAAAGACATAGGCGAATATACAATAATTGGATTTTATTTTATAATGCTAATTAATGTGCGCAATTAATACTGGAAAGCTATTGTAGGTATAGAGAAAACACAAAACGCAAATGGCCAGGTAAAAATCCGAACACTATTTTGTAGTGATAAAGATTTTTTTTATTAGTGTAAATGTACAAATTTACAAACGTCTGTATTTAACATGAATACTTCTGCTCCATTTACAAAAAAAACAAAAACAAATACAGTGTATTTTCTAGCAAGTTACACTTCACGTTAAAACTATATTGGCATTCGATAATCCGGAATGTGCCGGTCCAAAGACCTCTCACCCACTGTACGTGGCACGCGCGTGTTGAAAGCCCGTTGCGTGCAAGTAGAACACACTTCATTAGGCGCACCCGAAAAAAAAAAACGCGCTATTTTCTCTCACGCAAGGTGCATCGGGGCATAGCCAGACGAAAAAAAGGGGAGACAGAAAGAAAGAGAGAGAGAGAGACAGAGAGAGGGTGGGGAAAAAAGGTGCGTCTACTTTATGTACACGCGCCAGAAGTTGTAGGCCTATATATATATATTTTGTTTTATTGCAAATACGGGAGAGCAACTTTTTGTTTGTGATGTACAAAAAAAAAAAAGGCTTCGTCACGTTCCTAATGTTATATAAAGAACCAACAAAATGTTGAACATCTTTTAACGCTATGTTTGTTCCAACACAATTTACAGGGCTTGTAAACTACAGGTAATTTTTTTAAGTTGCGAATAGCTTTTGCCAAGGACTATTGGAGTTTACAAAGTGTATTCCAGGATAGTTTCACTATCATAAAAGTTTCATCCGGCACCTTAATGCGCTTATCTTTCGATGTTCACGGGAATGAATATGCACGTATGAATGTTGTCACGCGTTAGTCTGCCATCTTGAAGAATTTGACTCGTGGCATTTCCGTCGCTTAATATCATCTTACCCTTTAAAGCCCCGCCTACCCGGGCACACACACGGTGCGCAGATCTTCCGGAAAAACAACGCGATTTCAAAACTACTCAAGATATAATGAGTGGGGTGTTTTTACGAAAATAATTTAAGAGTTCGCTGAGGGCCTAAAAGTGGTTTTGTTCCCCGATTAAGTTTTTAAACTGTGTTTTTAGAAGAGTGAAAATGGCTGAAAGCTTGTTTTCAGAGTCATTTTAAGGTGTATATCTTCCCGTCTCACCGACACAGACAGTGAAGTATAACTTCAAAAAAACGGCCGTGTGTTGTACGTGAATACGTGTACGTAACAGGTAATATTTTCTACACAAAATATAAAACAAGCTATTTTTTATTTTACACTAATATTTTATACATGCAATCGAAAGATTTTGACGAGAGCTGACGATTGAAACCCAGACGAACGTCCTAGCTTCTCCGAGTCAAAAGTTACACTGAACGGAAATCTCGAAACGCAGCCAAAATGACCTCAAAATGGCGGCGCTTCCCCCTCCACGGGCGCGCGATGCATCACAGTCCACACTTGGCGTAACGGAATTCTTTGACCCTTTTGCTATCCAGCGGTGTAATTTATAATTTTGGATGGAGATGATAGATATGTGGCTGCAACACCAAACTGTATATCCCCCCGATTTGGTTATCTTTTAGTTTTTTTTTTATCGAATTGCCTCCCACTATGGAAGCTATTTTAAAGACGTGTTCACGTCACAAAAAAAGAAAAAGACTCCTAGGGAATCGTCCGCCCCGCCGACCAGACTATCTCCCGTTAACGACCCAGTAGATAATCACCGCGTTCGTCTTCTGTCAGGCGAGACACCGGTAGGCGATCCAACGTGTACTGAGACGTGACCACAGCCAAGGAGGAACACATTCCGGTGTATCGTTAATAACCTGGCATTAAACGTATACGCATCCAGGTCCACCAGTCGTCTCTCTCTCTCTCTCTCTCTCTCTCTCTCCCTCCCAGCAGGTGTTCGTATACACGCTCACTGAAATTAAACTGAGAGCAAGCACCAAAGAAAAAATGAAAAAAAAAAAAAAGAAAAAAATTCTAGTCGTAATTTTTTTTATTAAAGACAGGTTTCAAGAACGCCGAAAAAAAAAAAAAAACAAATTCCAGATGGTTTTGATCGGAATGATATACATATTTTCAAGTCCGTGAGATAACGTGATCGCTTCTGTAATCTTGACTTTTTCGAAATATTTCCCCGCGGAAACCCGCCATTAGCGGCGTGTGAAGAACAAAACACACCAGTGCAAGTCATGACGCACAAATGATACACGTCCGTGCCGTTTCGGGTAATTTTTTTTCTTCTAATCTGTTGTAGAATGTAGTTAAGGTTAGGTGTGTTGAATTAATACATTTTCGGGGGGAATAAAATTAATTATCATCTTCCCCCCACCCTCGCGTCTAGACGACCGCAAATAAAACAAATTCGAAGGTTCTTTGGATTTAGATAAGCGGTGTTAAAAATAGTGTAAAATCGGCCAGAGCAAGCGGCGAGCTTCGGATGTGTTCGGAACGGTTCGGGACAGTTCGGGGGGTCAACGACCCGGGGAGCGCAGGAGAATGAAGGAGACAAAGTGAGGGCGTAGAGCTCTTCACAACACAGCCCGGCAGTGTGTGGCCAGCCCGTACGGTAACTGTAAAGGGGGGGGGGGGGGAGAAATACGGTAATACTGGCACGTGTACGGTGCACGGTAAATCAAGGGTAATTTGGACATTGGATATATTGTCCTTATTTATCCACATCAATGAAAGAGAGATCGTCTGTCCGTCGTTCGCGCCCCACAGAGACGGAAAGTCCTAGAGCCATGGCCCTGCCACGTTTATTTTTACATGTTTAAATATCATAGTTTTTTTTTTTTACAAACTAGAAATACCTATTGAATATATCATAAACAAAGCTTAGTTTGGACTTATAAAATAGTAACCATAATTATAACCTGTATTTTCAGGTTAAATATCATTCTAAAAAAAGTGTAGATAAGAAATAACCACGCAATCATAATGTAGCACGTGACAAAATAGAGTTGGGGGGGGGGGGGGGGGAGGTGTCTCCGATCCTGGGTCCTGGGTAATCGAATGCCTAGAACCATTATAATTGATTCGTGTATTCTCCGGGCAAAGAAGGGGGGGGGGGGGGAGGAGGGTTCAGTTGACACCTCGAAAAGACTTTTTCGAAATTCACCTTAGTTTTTTTTCCCCAACCACATGTATCCAGGCCATCGCATAATTGATGATTTCTCCATCTTCTGGCAAGTACTTTTTTGTTTTGTTTCGTTAACTAATTTTTTTTTCAAAAATTCGAATTAGTTTTTTTTTTTTTTAATGTTCAAGGCGTATCTTTGAGAAGAGACATGTCTAATGAGCAGTGTTCTTTCTGTATGCAGCCGTGGTGAAGTAAGGATGCATCAGCTTGTATTTAATTTTTTTTTATGTAATAACAATATGCAAACCGAAGTTGTATTCCTTAATGCTCTAAACTTCAAAGTTAACTTTAGAGGTTGTGCACCATTGCAAAGATTATGGGATTTCCTGTACGACAATGCGCAAGAAGAAAAAAAATATAATTATCTGTTCTTGAGTTGGTACAAGCATCTTCAAATAAACAATGGGAGATGATTTCCTTGATCAGATGCAGTAGTATATTTTGTATTATGATTTAAAACATTTCTACCTACGTTTGTATTATGTTCTCAAAGATATAACGAAGATTAAATTTTAACATTCATCATTTCGAAAGAAGTAACTGCAAGTGATTTTATATCATCACAAATTATAAGTTCAAGGAAAGTGTAACTTTAATGCTACGATTGTATATTTTATCAGTGTATATTAAATTTATTTTATTGGTGTTAATAATTTAATGATTGTCACTTTAAACATAGTTTTTTCATGTTGAGTAAGTTTTATATAATCTTGGGTCCCCGCCGCTATGTCGGTTCGTTGCAAATTCTTAAAACCCGGGCAACTCACAAGGACTGAGTCACGTGGAAACACATGAAGAAAGGGGCAGTTCTGGTCCCCGTCGTAGATTTTTTGTGAAAATTTTGGTATTTCATTCCCTTTTCGACGCTTCTGTAGCTCTCGCATTCTCTCAGTCTGCACTTTTTTTTTTAGGCCTTTTTGGATTCTTTCGACGCGCGCTTTCCCCTAACCTGCGTTTTCTATAATTCCGAGCATATCCACGATCCACCTGAGACGACATCTTGAAGTATTTCGTAATTTATAATTTAATTCCGATTTTCACTTATGTTCCGGCGGATATTTTAATTGTCTCACTGGGTCCTAGCAGTTTTCTGCAAGTTCTTCACATTGACACAAGAATCGATGTCCTGGCCAACCAATTTTTAGAGACCGGGAAAATTCGCGATTTTAATTACCTATGGGATAGACTCCATTATCCTCTATCCACGCGAGAAAATTACACCTGCTCATTGGCTACTGACTCGCGACACCTGCTAACTGGGACGCTAGTGATTCGATACTTCTTTTGTTAAAGGTTTTTCATTGGCCGAGTATCATTCAGATAAACTGTGGCCCAATCACTGATGCAGTTAAAAGGCACACGTTTTTGGATTCTAGACTATCACGAAATGAATCCGCGAATTTTTCCGGTCTCTACCAATTTTGTAACTTCACACGAAGATAATTCGCAACCATCGCGCGCCTGCACCTACACGATGATGTCACAGAGAAAACAAATACTGCGCTACATACACGCACAGACGAGATCCATCCTTCATTAGTCTCGTAGTTATTAGTAGGGGCATGCAGATTTCGCGAAAAGATTTCAAGACTAGATTAAAGTTAAAACACTGTAGCACCGTCGGTGTTACGTGGTTGGGTGAATTTCTCCCAGGTGCATATCGGTTGTAACAACACCAATCACAGTGATTCAGTGCGGAAGTAAATGCGTCCTGAGTGGCTCGGTCAAATAATGCAACGACTTCTCTTGCAGACGGCCACCAAATCACAAGGAAGTAACCACACAGGTGCGTGTATACCTTGTTGCAGTCTAATAAGTGTTCAGATCTTTTCGCGAAAAATGCCTGCCCCTATAGCTAGCGACCCGGAAATTTCGTGGATTCTTCTGGTCTCAGGATAGAATTAAAAGTTATAGGTGTGCTCGACCCATGTTTACTTTCCCATTGGTTGGTTTCTTAGCGAGAACATTTTTATCTTTGTTAATTGGCACTGCCTTATTCGCTTACTTCTCTCCTAGCTGGGCATCATTGGCTCACGGTCGTATAGGGAACGTGTCCAGATAACTGCGTGCCACATCACGAACACAGTGCGAGAGTGTGAAGGTTTGCATTCCAGCTTGCGACTAAAAGAATGCGCGAAATTTTCTTGTCTGTGCCTATAGCGATTCATATCTGACGGCACAAGACAGTTCGGCCAACTTACAGACGTTAACGAGCGGGAACAAGACGTTTATCACGTCTTGTTTGGGAACCTTGCTTCCCCAGAGGGTCGTCGTCCTCCGAAGAGACCTCTCTCTCCCCCCCCCCCCCCCGACCCTGTGGTTCGGCATTCCGCGCACGGGCTTCGTCCCGGAAGACATTCGAGATCCGCGTCGGTCGACCCAGTCGGCACGCACTCCGCCCACGCAACGCGCCAACAGCCACGGCCGGGGTAAATATTGAATCACATCCCTTCCCCCCCCTCCCCCCACCAAACCGTGGAGGGCTAGACAACACACGAGTCCAACGTAAAAATTAAATTCATTTCCCTTCGAAAATTACAATTAAATTTAACTCAGGCCATTTGCGGTCACCAACCTTCGCGAGCGAATTTCTGACGTGACAACGTCTAATAAATCGATGAACGCCGGCTGACAGCACGAAAATGTGTCCCGTTACGCTGTGTCCCGTTACGCTCATTGTACGCTTGCGCCGAATCTATCTTTCTTCCACTCGATTGGAACAACCATCATCGATTTGACACTTTCGAGGCACATTAAACTTGAAACACTCCCATTCGTTTCCTACTTTTCCTATCATCGTCCTATCCTTAACAGAATAACACAGATTGGAAGAAGTTAAATAGCAAACATGTATAAAAGTTATAGTTAAAATAATCTCTTCGTTAAAGGAATGAACATATTTGAATTAATGAGTGCAAATAAAAGTAAATTTATCAATTAAATTGTAGATTTCATTTCACTCTTTCTTTGTAGGTATCCGTACAAAATAGTGATAATTCAATAAAAATGATTCAATTTTATTCATAAAATTATGCAATCTTTCATCCATGTTTTGTGAAGATGTCACGTTAAACTATCGTCCGTTAACCGACTTTACAGACAAACAAATTTTTTCAAAATACTGTTATTTCAAATCCCCGTCAAAACTTATTATTTATAGGCACACAACAGGAGGTTAGGGCCTAGGGACTCCTCGCAAGGACGCAAAATTCTTTTGCCCCACATACAATACGATGGGTCACAGCTATTTCTATACAGTGTACACGACTCGAGGCTGCCGGAAGACGAGGCTGTATGTACCTTCAGTAGTCAGCCATAGTCGAACTAGATGATGCAGACGATATATATGTTTCCTGAACTGGAGTCACTGCATTAATTAAAGTCTCTTATAGCATTGTGGTGACTGACGGTTTACTTTCCATCGGGATTTCCGCGATCGTCGGCGTCGCTATCAATGAGATCTCTGTGGACGATGACTAGAGACATGCAAATTTCGCGGATTCATTTCGCGATAGGCTAGCATCAAAACAACTATACCTTCGTACCGCTTCTGCGATTGGCCCACATTTTATCCGGGGAACTGTGAGCCAATGGGAAACACTAAACCAAGAAAGTGCCGAATTACGGACAGCCTACTTGAGACGTCTCACGCGTCAGTAGCCAATAATGAACAGGTGTAATTTCCGCGAGTATATAAAGGACTGTGGAGTCTATCCTAGAGGTCAATGAATCCGCGAATTTTGCAGGTCTCTAACGATGGCACATGTTTCGTCGGGATATCCGAGGTCGTCGTCGACATCGCTGCCATCAGGATCCCCGCTGACGATGTAAAGTTATTTCCAGTTGACACGAAGAAGAGACGCAGGAATTTTCTGCTTCTTCTACTTGGTGTATACGACACGAGAATGCTGTAACTTCTGCCTCGTGCGCAACACGATGGAACGACATGATTTCGGCCCGGTGTACACGTCATGAGAATGCTGTAAATTCTGCCCAATGTACAACAAGAATGGACGACGCTAGTATTTCTGCCTACTGTGCACGCCACTACAATTTCTGGCTGGTGTACAACAAAAAGGAACGATACTATCCCTGCCCGGTGAACACGACACGAGAATTCTGAAAAAATTGGTCCAGTGTACAGCATAATGGACGCTAGAATTTCTGCCTGCTGGACACGCTGCTAGAATGCTTTATTTCTGCCTCGTGAACAGTAAGAAAAAACGCTTCTATCTCTGCCCGGTGTACACAGTACCCAATGTACCCACAACAATGGACGTTAGTACTTTTGCCTGGTGTACACAAAGAAGAAACGCTACACTCTCTGCCCGGTGTACCCACGAGAACGGACGCCAGTACTTCTGCCCGGTGTACGCACGGCCGAGGGACGCTGCGATCTCTGGCCGGTGTACGACAAGAAGGAACGCTACACTCTCTGCCCGGTGTACCCACGAGAACGGACGCCAGTACTTCTGCCCGGTGTACGCACGGCTGAGGGACGCTGCGATCTCTGGCCGGTGTACGACAAGAAGGAACGCTACACTCTCTGCCCGGTGTACCCACGAGAACGGACGCCAGTACTTCTGCCCGGTGTACGCGCGGCAAAGGGACGCCACTATCTCTGCCCGGTGTACCCACAAGAACGGACGCCAGTACTTCTGCCCGGTGTACGCGCGGCCAAGGGACGCCACTATCTCTGCCCGGTGTACCCACAAGAACGGACGCCAGTACTTCTGCCCGGTGTACGCGCGGCCAAGGGACGCCACTATCTCTGCCCGGTGTACCCACAAGAACGGACGCCAGTACTTCTGCCCGGTGTACGCGCGGCAAAGGGACGCCACTATCTCTGCCCGGTGTACCCACAAGAACGGACGCCAGTACTTCTGCCCGGTGTACGCGCGGCCAAGGGACGCTACTATCTCTGCCCGGTGTACACACGAGAACGGACGCCAGTACTTCTGCCCGGTGTACGAGCGGCCGAGGGACACTGCTATCTCTGCCCGGCGCACCCACGAGGAACGGACGCCAGTACTTCTGCCCGGTGTACGCGCGGCTGAGGGACACTGCTATCTCTGCCCGGCGCACCCACGAGGAACGGACGCCAGTACTTCTGCCCGGTGTACGCGCGGCTGAGGGACACTGCTATCTCTGCCCGGCGCACCCACGAGGAACGGACGCCAGTACTTCTGCCCGGTGTACGCGCGGCCGAGGGACGCTGCTATCTCTGCCCGGTGTACGAGCCGGGCGACGCGGAGGGACGCGGATATCCCTGCACGCCGCGGCGGGCTCGTGACTCGCGCGCCGGCCCGGCCGCGCATTAGCCCCATCACGGCGGACACAGCCGGGGCGAGATACGGGCGGGCGTGACTGCCTCACTCCTCAAAAGATGGAAGCAATTATGCTAAAGGGCAAACTTAGCACATCAAGACCACCAACAGTACGCTACAAAGGAAGACCGGTTAAGGCTGTCACTACGCTTAAATATCTCGGAGTCACCATAGATGCACGTGCCCGCTTCGGGAGTCACATAGCCAATGCAAGTAACAAAGCCATGGAGCTGTTTCATGCACTAAGATCTGTAGCACCTGCCAACTGGGGTCTAGTGTACGATACACTAAAAACGATATACAATGGAGTCTTCCTGGGTGTCATCTGTTATGCAGCAGCTGTCTGGTATGCAGAGGTGAACAAAGAACATAATAAAAGAACCGCATTAAGCTCGCAAAGAGCAGCTTTGTTAACAATGACAAAGGCATATAGGACAACATCAACTGAAGCACTACAGGTAATCGCTGGTGAGATCCCGATTGACCTGAAAGTAAAGGAAAGAGGTGAACTTGCACTGCTTGCTGCACGGGGGGTGATCACCGAGGAGGACAGATGGATCGCCAGACAAATTACACTAGATGAATGGCAAAAGCGTTGGGATCAGTCAGGAAAGGGGAGATATACGTATATTCTCTTCCCTGATATCCGGAGAAGACTTAAGCAAACATGGATAAAACCTGACCATTATGTCACTCAATATCTAACAGGACATGGGAACTTCAAACAAAAACTGTTTACTATGAATCTGGTAGAGGATGAACTATGTGCAACATGTGAAGTCCCAGATACAGTAACACATGTCCTAAATGAATGCTCCAAAACGCAAGATATCAGGGAGAGATATGCGGGACACCCGGAACTGGCAGATCTAAACATGGCAAACATGGATCATATGTTACAGAAAAACAGCTATAACATCTGGCGGGAATATGTGCATGAAATCAGCAAAAGGCTGGAAGAATTCGATGCATGGATGACAATTGAAGGACAAGTCACAGAACACAATGGGGAGTAAAACGTGTACTAACACAATATGGCCATTCACTTGGAAACCTGTCTGCTTCGTCAGGGAGGGAAGAAACGCTGAACCTGTTCAGAAAATAATTCGTGACCAACAACGAAGAACTAAGCACGAACACGCAAAACGCTTAGCAGAATTAGACGAATCAGATCCAAGGCAAAAGGAACTGATATTGTTCCAAAAGAGACAGCAAGAACTACTGGACTATGAGACAAATACTGTGCCGGCGATTCAACTGGAAGAGCTCCCAGAGATACACCAAGTGGATGGATCAAGCATAAATCCAGCAGAAATGTATGCCAAATTTGAATATGATCTGCGAATGTCTCGGCTTGATGAGCCTAAGATTCAGAAGGCTGCCATAGCAGTGGTACTTCGCAGCATGGAAGGAGGAGACAAGATCAACTTCCCAAATATGGATGCAATAGACAGGCATATGCTGGCAAGGAACAACATCCCTCTGGAGATCGACCAGTTGAAAGAGCTGTTACAGGTTAACTTCTCAAGACTAGGAATGAACATCGATTTCCTAGAACTCAAAAGGCAAGCTGAAAGGACCTATGGTCGATTCGTGTTCGATCATACACGACCATTTAATGGATACAAGCTCGTTAAAAGGTTGTAGAGAGTCCTCCAGCAAGACAAGCCAAACAATAACGCGAACCAGAAGAGACAAACACGAGCACGGACGTGACCAAAACACCCGAAGAGAGACAAAGAAACAGAAGAAGAAGAACAGAGAAGAAGGAGATTTTAAGATTGGACACCATTTTAAATCAATTTTAGATCAAAACGAAAATTTTGGATATTTTAAAAGACGACTTGAGATATTTTATGGGATGCTCATCAAGATCCAGAGGATTTTTAACATCTCAGACCAAAATTTTACGAATGAACAAAATTTTAAGGATTTGACAAAAGAAGAAAGAACAAGAACGAACAAGAAAGGGAACAAGACAGCAGGTGATGGAGTGGGCTGGAGAGTCAGCAAGAAGGAAAGGAGTGGCAAAGGACAGCAGTCAAAGAAGGAACAGACAGAAAACCCAGAAAGGCGGTGGGATCGGTGCCCTTGCATGTTCGTTGCCCCGGGTACTGGCAACCGTCCTGGAGCAATGGCATGCAAGAGATCCCACGCGGAGTGACTGCAGAGTTTTTAACATCAGCCGTCGTGTTTTAATATCGCATGGATGCAAATTGACAATGAATTTTATTATTATAATATTGACAAAGCTATATTCTGGCTGCAGGCACGGCGGCTTAAACAGAATGGATAAGTTGTTTCTGGTTGAGGCAAATGAATGGTGCTAAACCATTCAAAACCATGGCATATGAACATCTGAGGCCAAACATCCTGATGCCATTAAGACCAGGTGACATCAGGATGAAAGAAGAAAAGTTAGTGCTCCTGGAATACCCTAACGGGTTCAGTCCTAGGAGGTGGAGGTGGTGAGGCTAGGCCGGGCTTCGGCCCGAAACAACTTGCCTCACCCCCTACCACATCCCCCCTTCACAACCCCGCCCACACCCGCCGTGGGAAGGCACAGGAACCGCGAGGAGAAAGAAACACTTCGCGAACCCACAGCCGCGTAGCTTTTCCCCTGTTCACGGATTCACAGGTATTATGCGTCCACAGCCAGGGGCGTAGCCAGGGGGAGGGGGGGGGGGGGTTCGGGGTTCAAACGCCCCCCCCCCCTCCTTAGTACCAAATCATTAATTAATTTCTTATTCATCACTCAAACAAATTTCATATTAAAATTAATACAATTTTTACCAATACAATATTTAACTTTAAGTACCGAAAAATGCTAAAATAGCACTATTTTACACCTTAAAATCCAAATTTTCCCAGGGGAGGGCTCCCGGACCACCCGCTTTAATACGGGGGGGGGGGGGCGCATGCTTCTTAACATCCCCCATACACAAATCCTGGCTACGCCACTGTCCACAGCACATTCACCCCTGGCGTAAAGGTCGCATTCATATATGGGATGGATGGTACAGGAATAGTTCTTGGGTCGTAATATCTACGGGAGTTTCAGCAAAACAATAACAACGACCACTGGTTAAACGCAATTCCAAAATTTTAATGTAGCCACGATGTTATAATTAGTTGGCGGTCTAAATGTACAATGACCATTAAATACCCGTCTAAGTTTAAATTCACCAATAGCAAATACTACTTTGTATCTATATGAGTTATAAATAGGGCCATGCATATTTCGCGAAAAGATTCCGAGATTTGTTATTAAGTTAAAACACTGTAGCATCGTCTCTGTTTCGTAATTACTGGGTGAATTTCATCCAGGCGCATGACGATTGTTACAAGACCAATCACAGTAATCCAGCGTGGGAGCAAACGTGTCCTGAATGGCTCGGTCAAACAAGGCGACGACTTCCCTCGCAGACGGCCGCCAATCACAAGGATGAAACCGCTGGTGCGGGTGTACCTTGTTGCAGTCTAATAAGTGTTCAGATTTATTCGCGAAAAATGCCTGCCCCTAGTTATAAATCTAACTATTCAAAATTTCAATCATTCTTAAGCCAAAACTCTGAAGCACTATCGTGTACAAACAAAATACAACACTATTAAGGAGTTAGTTGATGTAGGGACGCATCAGTGGATGAGAGTGTCGGATCCCTAAAAATTCTCGAGTTTTAGTGGACGCGTGTAGAGATGAATCGGTATCCCTTGAGAGAACTCGGAACCAACGCTACGATGCACTACGATGCGCTTTTAGCTAAGGGATCCATCAGGCTGGTATTCGGAAACAGCCCTTTGTCACGCAACATGTCATCAACCTCCACGCGCGAGTCAGAGGACTGGCACGCACTATTCCCGTCGATAACGACGCCTCTACGAGACTTTAAGCGGTGATCACATAATTTCCTGGTGGAATATTAAAATATATATATAACGGCTCCTTACACTGTGTGTAAAATTTTTCACACACTTAAAAAAAGTCCGTAAAAACACCCGTTCTAGCATTTTTTTTACTGTCTAAAAAGTACATGTAATAAATAGAGACCGGAAAATTTCGCGAATTCATTTCGCGATAAGCTAAAATACAAATAATTATACCTCAGTGCCGCCTCTGCTATTGGCTTACAACTCGCCTGGATGACTCTGGGCCAATGAGAAACACCTGACCAAAGCTTTATGGAATTACAGGCTGCTACGATGGGACGTCTCACAAGATAGCAGCCAATGAGTGGGTGACATTTGACCGACTGTACGTAGAATTATGGAGTTCATCCTAGAGGTCATTAAACCCGCGAATTTTTCCGGTCCCTAGTAATAGACGAAACCATCGTAGGAAAACTTTATAAACAAGTTAAATGACTTATAAAGGATATTCGTAATTGGACAACTTTAATAAGTCTTGAAATGTTTTGTAAATGACGCGTTAAGGGCTCCGTCTACCCGGGCACACATACGGTGTGCGTTCGCTGAGGGCCGAAAAGTACTTTTGATTTCGGATTAAGTTTTTTTAAGCTGTATTTTTAGAAGAGTTAAAAAATGCTAAAACGCATGTTTACAGAGTAATTTTTAGGCGTAAAACAACAGGTAAATATTCTTGAAAGCTCTCAAGGGACTTGCATTACACCTTTATCTTCATTTCAAACGCCATATTATGTTACGGTCACCGCTCAATGCACGACGAGAAGACTGCGCGCCAGTTCAGAGGAGACACCGCGCTGGAAGCACCAGCGAGCGTCGCGCTTATCATCCCGCCTCACCGACACAGATACACCCCTGACGAGGCGGGGGCCCTAACACCTGGAGCTCTGTACGCCGTCTGGTGACCTGGCCAGGCGGCCATCTTGGAGAAATGTGCAACGAGACGACATGGCATGCGAACAGATGCGAGTCACGTGTCCTGGTCACACGGCCAGTCGGCCTTGAGAGACGGGACAGGTGTGGGGGGGGGGGGGGAGGAACGCGCGTTGGTTCGCCGAGAAAACGCCCACCGAAAGCAAATCCACAAATAACCTAACACATTAGAGCGCAGGAAAAGAAGCAGGAAAGCTACGAGTACTTGGTCATGTATATTATAAGTAGAGACCGGAAAAATTCGCGATTTACAACGACCGGTAAGAAAGACTCCATGATCCTCTATGCACGCGGGAAAATTACTTTCGCTCATTGGCTACTGACTCGTGTCGCCTGTTAACTGGGACGCTAGTGATTCGATACTTCTTTTGTTGAAAGTTTTTCATTGGCCGAGTGTCATTCAGATAAACTGTGGCCCAATCACTGATGCAGTAAAAAGGCAAAGGTATTTTGATTCTAGCCTATCACGAAATGAATCCGCGAATTTTTCAGGTCTCTAATTATAAGATTGGCCACCCCTGTAGTAATTCCAGTTTTTGAAGTATAAAATATTCTACTGCACATGGCAAGCTATAAAAATGTTATGCTCAACGTGCCTCGTAATTTTTTTTTCCTATACACCCGCATTTACATATTTGAAACCTTCCCGACAAAAATAATCCAACAGCTTTTTACATAGCTTGATATTATTTTGAAAACACTCTTTCCATCCAATTTTACCCAGAAAACGTTCCTTTTAGATATGGAACCGAAGATCCGAAATCCAATTTTTTTTTTAAATTTCATCCGAGTTGAATGATCGCATTTTTATATGTCATAAGCTTCGTTTGAGAAAATTTCTGCAAATGTCTGACTGCGTTAGCATTACATATCGTGTTGCAAATCCTGTCGCCATTGTAAGTGTCTGCTACACGCAACACTGTTTTCTAGACTGTTTTGACAAAACTGTGTAAGTAAAAAATTGGCAAAAATATCATGTTATATTATATATTTCATGTTAATAAAGAAATTGAAAGTTAAGTTGTGTAATATATTTAAGAATGTGGTTTCAAAATACACTTATTTTGACTTATTATCTTTTGTCTAAACAATATATATTTAACTAATTGCGTCATAGCCACTCCACAGCTGAGCAATGAAAAGGGGCATGTACTTTTTTCGTGAAATAATCTCGCCGATCTATTAGACTTCAATAAGGTATGCGTGAGCTAGCGATTGTTTTCCTTGTGATTGGCGGCCGTATGCAAGAGAGGCAAATTGCCCTTTTAGACCGGGCCATTCAGGATGCGTTCGCTTCCGCACTGGAGGGCTGTGATTGGTGCGCTGACAGCAGACGTGTAGGCATATCTGAAATAAGTCCTGCCAACCACGAAACACAGACAATGCTACAAATGTTTTAGCACACAGCTGGTCTGGGAATCTTTTAGCGAAAAATGCATGGCCCTAGTGATGAACACAATTTAACTTACATAATCTCATTAAAAAAATAAAATTAAACAAATAAATATTTATTCACAAATACTGACAGCGAAAAAAAAAATCTAAAAATAAAACACGGTTGATGGAGCCGAGCCTCTAGAAGGAGTTCAGTTCTTTATTGTTAATCCGCAAGTGTCCTTCAGCTCTGCACCTCGTCTGGCGGGCCCAGGTTGCCAACAAAATAAAAACAAACAAACAAGTGCACAGACAGAAATAAAAGATGGCGCGCACCGTCCTTGAAGCCGGCTACAGCCCGACCAACTCAACCCCGAGCTGGCTCGTCCATTGGTTCGTGGCCGGGCTCGGAACCCGCTTTAGACCTTTGAATATATATACTGTATAGAAGTCGCCAGCCCAGGTTAAAATTTCTTATACGGTTTTGAGGTAGTTGGTTAATTCACCGCCGCAATCGCCACCATCTCTAGGGCATCGACTTGTGGTGGTCCCTAGCGGACAAGTGTCGAACTCTTCAAACACCCCTTCCCCCTCCCGTTGAACGACCTTGAGCTGCAGTGAATGATTGGTGGGGGGTGCGGGGAATGACAGCGGGCGACAGTGCTGCGCTCTAACGTGTAAATAACAACCTAAGACGATACAGGGCGTTACGGCAGCGCCCTGCAGCGGTGAAGTTCCCAAGCTGCTCATCATACGCTCCTGAAAAACGTAGAGTAAATCCTATCCACTCGCGACTTCTATACAGTATATATATTCAAAGGTTAGACGGAGCCTAGAATACTTCCATCTGCGCATGCGCGCGAGTGGAGTTTAACTGAGCGTCAAATACCTACACAGATCGTCCCAGAACTCAAAGTGAAGCCAATTAACTACGGTTCTGAATGTAAGCGGTTTTTTTTTCGTAAGTTTTAACATCCCCACCCTGCCCCAATTTATTAGATACTGGGACCATAAATGTTTGTTGCGCAGTAATGAATAACCCTAATATTGATGACGATTCAATATAATATCAAATATACAATATGTACTTTTTTGAGGGATGAGGAGGGGGGGGGGGGGGAATTATTTGCTCGACTTATGCAGCAAATTTTTTTTTTCCATCGGGTAGCTTTGATTATTAATTACTTGATGTAAGCTTTTGGACATACGCCATTGCTAAGCACTTTTTCTGTAGAAGAAAACTAAAAAAATACCCAAAAGACAAAAACACAAATTAAGCAAAAAATTGCTGTTGTCAACAGGAATTAAACATCACATAATATTCCATAACAGGAATATGATGTGGTGTTTAATTCCTGTTGACAACAGCAATTTTTTGCTTAATTTGTGTTTTTGTCTTTTGGGTATTTTTTTAGTTCTTCTACAGACATAAATGTGCTTATCAATGGCGTATGTCCAAAAGCTTACATCAAGTCATGCACTCCCATCGCACAAAACTTTCAAAGATAATATTGATTTTTAATAATGAAAAAAAAAAACTTACTGTGCTAGCTTAAAATCGATTTGCTTCAATGAGACATCTTCTGAAATAACTAATATTAATAATTTACTGTCCTAGCTAAGCAATTTATTAAAGTAAATGAGACTCTTTTAAAATAACTCTCTAAGTTAGCATATAAGTTTTTTTACAGTATGAAAGGTAAAAGTTAGCCCATTAAAATATTTTGCCGCATAAGTCGTGCAAATAAATGTCCCCCCTTCCGTAAGTAAAACATGTATGATTGTATTTTGAATTGTTGGAAACAGTAAGGTTATTCGTGTTTGTGTATCATCAACTTGCAATCACGGTATTTAAAAAAACTTGGTGCAGGATGGAGTTTTTAAAAACTTTTGAAAAATACCAATAACTCAAAAAACTATTACATTTTTTACGATATGTATTGATTTTTACGTGACGTCTAATAAATCGATGAACGCTGGCTGCACGCACGAAAGTGTCCCGTTATGCACATTGTCCGTTTCACTGTGTCCCGTTACGCTCATTTTATATTGCTCTTTGCTAACATGGACCTCCAAGCATTGCGACCGAGTCCGTGGCGTGATTCTGTTTTCATGCATTTCAATATAACATTTTCATTGCTCTATGATAACCCGTTCCTCCTAGCATTGCTGCAGAGTCCGTGACGCAAATATATTATTTTTGACTGCATCTTGGTGTTGGGTAAGCCATTTTCCTTCACATC
The DNA here is from genome assembly GCF_032445375.1 of Bacillus rossius redtenbacheri. Classification (NCBI taxonomy): domain Eukaryota; kingdom Metazoa; phylum Arthropoda; class Insecta; order Phasmatodea; family Bacillidae; genus Bacillus; species Bacillus rossius. Next base: position 8,412,465 of record NC_086341.1, on the reverse strand, counting down.
ATCCTTGAAATACTCCCATTCGTTTCCTACTTTTCCTATCATCGTCCTATCCTTAACAGAATAACACAGATTGGAAGAAGTTAAATAGCAAACATGTATAAAAGTTATAGTTGAAATAATCTCTTCGTTAAAGTAATACACATTTTGAATTAATGAGTGCAAATAAAAGTAAATTTATCAATTAAATTGTAGATTTCATTTCACTCCTTCTTTGTATCCATACAAAATAGTGATAATTAAATAAAAATGATTCCATTTTATTCATAAAAGTATGCAATCATTTCATCAATGTTTTGTTATGACGTCACGTTAAACTATCGTCCGTAAACCGATTTTACAGAAAACCAATTTTTGTTTTGTTTCAGAACTGTAAATTGACTGGCCTATAAACTGTTCTCGGCTCCCGAAAACTTTTTACATTTTTTGGGAATAAACATTGTTCTGATGCAACAAGCTACCTTTACTGAACAGCTGTGTATATAACAAAAAAAAGTTTCAGTGGCTGGTATTTCACCGCGAGCAGTTTAATAAATTTGAGGGCAAACTTCGAACGTCGGCGGGCAGTAATGACTGCGACGCGAACAGAGCGCTAGCTCCTAATAGTTTATTTACGCAGAATGCCCCTGAACATCAATGATTCACGCGTCTCCGAGTGTTACCACAAAAAAAAAACACTTCCTTGTTTTTCCCTCGCGGGTTTGAGCTTCGCTATTTGGTTTTTTCGCCGCTCGTTTGGAAACGTTGGGGCCGATTATTTTCCTTCGCACTACTTCCGTTTGTTTGTTTGTTTTAATCTTCCTGTGATGATGGCGCTTTTCCTTCGCGCCGGGCCTATTTTCTGACCACGACACGCGTGTGACGAACACTTCGGACCAAAGCAGGGAGCCTATCAGTAGAGACCGGAAAAATTCGCGGGTACAATTGAACTCTAGGATAGCTTTCACAATCCTCTGCACACTCGGGCAAATGCCAACTGTTCATTGGCTGCTGACTTGTGAGTCGTCTCGACCGAGTGTCTGTGATTCGACACTTCAATGAGCGAGGGTCTCTTATTGGCCCTCAGTCCTCGAGATTAAAGGTGAACCAATGGCAGAAGCTGCACAAAGGTGTAGTTATTTGAATGTTAGCATATCAAGAAATAAATCCGCGAATTTTTCCGGTCTCTACCTATCAGGATACATTTGCTCCCGCACTGTGATTGGTCAGCTTACAGCGGACATGCACCTGAAATAACCCCAGGCGACAACCACAGTACACAGACAATGGTACAAAGTTTCAACGCACGGCTGATCTGGAAATCTTTTTCCGCGAAAAATATACGGACGCCTATTTGACTTCTACAACGTACGCCCGCACCAGCGGATTCTTCCTTATAATTGATGACCGTCTGCAAGAGAAGGCGTTGCCTTATTTGACCGAGCCACTCAGGACGCTTTTACTTCCGCACTGACTCACTGTGACTGGCGTTGAGACACCTCGGAGGTGTCCCTGAAAGTAACTCACCGAATCACGAAACACAGACGTGTTTTAACTTCCAGCTGGTCAGCGAAATGTGCACGCCTCCGATACATGACCCTAAGATATGAGTAGAGACAGGAAAAATTCGCGGATTTCTTTCGAGATAGGCTGGAATCCAAACTCGTTTAGCTTAATGCTGTTTTAGTGATTGGACCGCAATTTACCTAAAGGACTCTGAGCCAATGGCAAACACTCAACAAAAGAAGTATCGAATCGTAAGAATCGCAGTAAACAGGTGTCCCGAGTCGGTAGCCAATGACCATGTGATAGTTGCCCGAGTACATAGAGAATCGTGGAGTCTATCTTAGTGGTCATTGAAACCGCGAATTTTTCCAGTCCCTAGATATGAGGTGCAGCACAGCACGAAACGTTATACGTGGGTACCGGAAAAAATTCGCGAGTTCAATGACCTCTAGGATAGACTCCATCATCCTCTATGCACTCTGGCAAATTACACCTGCCCATTGATTGTGCTGACTAGTGACACCCAGTGGCGTAGCGTGGGTGGGGCGGAGGGGGCGGCCCGCCCCGGGCGGCAGCCCGCGGGGGCGGGTCGCCGGTGAAGCGGGTTGAGATTTGATCTATGATTCATTCATTACATGTGTCAGACACACTATAATGTTCCATTTTTATCTTAAATTTTGCGCACCAACTATTTTTTAATATTTATTTAAAAGAAAAACTGCGAAATCACTGACAGAGCTCTTTATAACGTTTGTTTGTTTCCATCGAACGGCAACACCGCACCACGCCGCGCCGCCCGGCGCGCGCGAGCCGAGTTGAGTGGCACTCCTTATTATGTTAATTACTCATACAAAATCTTTTGTTTCACGCGTCGGCCCGTGTCGATGGCTCTCTTTCGCACTCATTGAATTTAGTACTACGCATTGTACTGTAAAGTTTGACCTTAACCCAGGGCAAACCAAACAACTTCCGCAAACCGGGACACAGTAAAACTCCTATATTATTATTATTATTATTTATTTATTGTTTTCAAAAGTTACAATATTTCTTACATTAGTCTCGCAAAACCTATTCACCTAGGTTTGTCTGCGAGTACGGAGTCACACTCGTACATTAAATCTTATTTTATAATACACTTAAAATTGCTCTAATAGCTGTTTGAACATTGATTATTGTTTAAAAAGTATGGAGTATATTAACATAAATTACATTGAGTTAAGGTACATCTTTTTAAGTTTACGACTGAATTTTGTCCTGCTACTTGAATTTAAAACTTCAATAGGGGATGTTTTGTAAATCTAGTAGTAGTCTAGGAATATTTTTTTTTTGTTTTTGGATATCTTGATTATTTATGGTACCTGTCATACAAAGGAAACATAATTTTTCATTTAGCTCAAAAATGGCGCCAACGATTTTTCTCAAATTTCTCGTCATTTTATCTTTTAATAACATCTATAACATGGCTTACTCAGTCAGTTTTTACCGGGAAACTCTAAAAAAGGTAGCTGCCATACAAAATCAATTTTGTTTGTAAATTTTCCTATAAGCCCGGCAAACCGCGCCGTCACCAAAACCACTTTTGTTTTGTGATAGATAAAATACTTATTTGAAATTCGAACGTGTCCTCCGGCCAATATTCATGGGAATACATAACTTATTTTACAGGTACAAGAAGAAGACGTACCTGCCGTCGCAGTTGGAAGTAGTTCTGGTCCCACCACAGAGCAGGGTCAAGACGAAGTCGACTCATTAAAAGTACCTCAAGCATCTAGTCATAAGCCTGCAGAAAAAGTGAATGTTGCCAAAGAAGACATAATTGAAATCGTGCCTTCTGCTCCTGCCGAAATCAAAGATGTGAATCTCGACGATGTAGGTTGCTGGCCTTCTCCTATGACCGACGAAGTAAGAACGCTTCTAGTATGTCGCGGATCTGACTCAGTACAGCACATCGATTCCAAATTTGCCGATGTTGTTCGCTCAGGGACTTCAACGAAAGGCGGTACCCGAAAACTAACCAAAGAGTGGTTCTACAAACCATTATCTAACGGCGAAAAGGTTCTCCGAACATGGATGGTGTACTCGCCTTTGAAGCAATCCTTGTATTGTTTTTCTTGCAAGCTGTTTGGCAATTCCGGCTCTAACTTCGCATCTGAAGAAGGATCCAACAAATGGTGGAAGCTAAATCCAAGAATAGGAGACCATGAAAATAGCCTGGGCCATGAACAGAGCTTCTTGAAATGGAAGGAGTTGGAAGTTCGCCTGAACTGTAAAGCAACCATCGATCAGAAACAACAAGAAGTTTTCGAAAGTGAGGAGAAGAAGTGGAGGGATGTACTGTACAGGTTGCTGAATATTATCCAGTTCTTAGCCAAACAGAATCTGGCCTTCAGAGGACATCGAGAAGACATTCGAGGAGATGATAGTGGCAATCGCGGGAACTTTCTGGAGTTAGTGCACCTCCTAGCTAAATACGACCCTCTTCTAATGGAACACCTGACAAAGATAAAGCTGGGAGCAAGAGTCTCAGTTTCGTATCTATCTCCAGAAACCCAGAATGAATTTATAAACTTACTGGGACAGCAAGTTCGATCCACCATCATCCGTCGTATTCAAGAAGCTAAATATTATTGCGTAATCTTCGACAGCACACCAGTCATCTCCCACAATGACCAAATGAGCCAAGTTCTGCGATACGTACATATCGAAGGAGAAAAAGTCGCCGTGGTAGAATCTTTCATTGACTTCTTCGAACCAAAAGAAAAAAATGCAGAAGATCTCAGCAACGATATAATCGCGAAGATAACATTAGACGGACTGGACATACAGAATCTGAGAGGACAGGCTTATGACAATGCTGCCACAATGTCAGGGATCCACAATGGAGTTCAAGCCCGGATTAAAGCACCGAATCCGAAAGCTATATTCGTTGCATGCACAAACCACTCACTAAACTTGGCTGGGGTACACGCTGCTTCTGAATCAGTGGATTCCGTGACATTTTTTGGAACTCTGGAGAAGCTGTTTGCCTTCTTTTCCGCATCAACTGTTCGATGGAACGCTTTGGTTGCCGTCACAGGTCAAGCATTAAAACGAGTCACTGAAACGCGCTGGAGCGCTAGACATGTAGCTGTCAAGATGCTTAAAAATAAGTTTGAGGTAGTTCTTGAGGTACTGGAACAATTAACAGATTCATCTCAAACTTCCGAAACAAGATCGGGAGCCAGTCTTCTCCTGACAGCCATGCAGTCATTTAACTTCCTAACTTTTCTTGGCTTTTGGGCTGCAGTGCTACCTGAAGTAGATGACGCACAGATTTACCTGCAGCAACGAGGACTAAGTGTGGATAAGTGTCCTCAGAAACTCTGCGCTTTGAAAACCCTCTTAGTGGAAAGTAGAGACCATTTCGTGCAAGAAGCAATTGACTTTGCTAAGACTCTCTGCGAAAAACTCGGAATCGAACTGAAAACGAGAAGAATTCGCAGGAAAAAACGCATGCATGGCGATGAATCTTCTGAAGATGCAGTTTTGTCTCACGAACAGGAAATCCGTCGAGAGATTACCGCATCATTCGACAAGATCATTCAAGAAATGACGACTCGATTCCAGCAAATTCAAGAAATATCGGACAAGTTCGGATTTTTGATGCCAGCGAAACTTTTGGACAGCAAGTTCGAGTGTGATCTTTCCCATGTATTAGAAGACATCGACAAGGACGAGTTTCAGATGGAGTGGAAGCGTCTTTAGCAGTTTGTTGTTGTTGCCTGTTCTGAATCAGAGGAACATATAAGTGGTAATGGACCACTGGAGCTCCTCCAGTTCATTCAAAAACTGAATCTCGGAATTTCGGTTCCAAATATAGTCATCTTGATTCGTATATATTTGACTTTGGCGATTAGTGTTGCAAGTTGTGAGAGAAGTTTTTCGAAGTTGAAGCTAATAAAAAATTACCTCAGATCTACTATGAGCTCCGCTAGACTATCAAACTTGGCTATATTGTCGATTGAACAAGAATTGGCTGCTAATATTGATTTTGACAAAGTTATTTCTGACTTCGCTGCTCATAAGGCCCGTAGAATCCGCTTGTAAAACCGCTCATCCTATTTTAACTTCAATAAAAGGTACCTCATTGCATGTGAAATTTAATTTTAAGTAAGCACCTATAGAATGGGGGCGGCAAAATGGGTCTCCCGCCCCAGGCGCCGAGATGGCACGCTACGCCACTGGTGACACCTGTTAACAAAGATGCTCATCATTCGATATTCCGTTTGATTAAGGTTTTTTAATTGTCCCAGAGCCCTTCAGATAAACTGTGGCACAATCACTGAAGCAGTAAAAAGGCAAACGTTTTTGGATTCTAACCTATCGCGAAATGAATCTGCGAATTTTTCCGGTCTCTAGTTATACGTTATGCTTAGAGACCGGAAAAAATCGCGAATTCATTTCGCGATAGGCTAAAATACAAATAGTTATACCTATGGGCTGCCTCTGATATTGGTTCACAACTCACCTGGATGACTCTGGGCCAATGAGAAACACCCGACCAAAGTTTTATCGAATCCCAGGCTGCTACGTTGGGACATTTCACAAGACAGCAGCGAATGAGTGGGTGGCATTTGACCGAGTGTACGTATAACTATGGAGTTCATCCCACAGGTCGTTGAACCCGCGAATTTTCCCTGTCTCTAGTTATACGTTATGCTGCTCCGACGAACCGCAGAATTTTGGAAGCTAGCCTGCGCGCCAAGGGAAGCGCTGACCGCAGGTCCATTTTTTTTCTTTTTCTCCGCGAGTAAACAAGACCACGCGCAGGCGAGAAAACGCGAAAAAAATCTTCCGAACCGCGTCGGATGGGAACACGGTGACATCAAACCACAACAACAACAAAAAAAAATATTCCTCTTGGTAGAACTGCGATGCGAAAACAAACAAACACACACACACACACACACACATATATGCCACGGCTTCGGTCGGGAGAACTTTCGGACAGAGATGTCCGAGTGTCGCATGGGGCATCAACGCAACATACGTCAGCGCCTATGACGGCCTCCCCTCCGAGGGAAGATGGACTAGCCCATCCGCCTCGGCGCGTAGCGGTGAAAACGAAAACTGAGTAGAAAAAAAAAAAAGGTTTGGTGGCGGGGTAAAAAAAAATGGGGGGGGGGGGGGAGGGGTTCGAAATGCGAAACGAACCCGTCAACGAGAAAGTATGACGGGCAGGGAGCGAGTTTTTTTTTTGGAATAAAAGTACGAACGGGCGCATATTTCGGACGGCATCACGTCAACAGAGGAGAAGCCTGGTTGCCGCTTGTTTGGTCGGACAACAACCCCCCCCCCCCCTCCTTTTCCACCCAGTCAACCAGCAACGAACGAAACATACATAGCAGGGTGAGACACTGGGCAAATAATAATAATTTAAAAAAATTGCAAAAAAAAATAAGGACTGGCTGGGGTAAAAAAAAAAGAACGCATAAACATATAACCAACCATATATATGTACTTGTGTCCGCGATGTAATTATTTCCGCAGCCAGAAACGCCACGGAGCGTCCACACAAAAAATTTTTTTTTAGTTTCCTGTTTTTCAGTCCGACATTTCGCATTACGAGAAGGGGGGAAAAAAAAAAAAAATTCGCGTCCAAATGTGATTTACGATTCTAGCATATATACAACAATAACGTACTGTCTTTCAAACTGTATTTTTTTCTTATGTATTGTGAATTTGTACATTTACACATTAACAATATCACTACAAAATAGTGTTCGCAGTGATACTGAGTTCGGATTCTTACCCGGGCATTTATGCTTTGTGTTGTTCCAGTACCGTACCCTGAATAGCTTTCAAGTATTAAGTGCGCAAATTAAATAATCATAATAAAACAAAATAAATTAATATTATTGAATATTATATTATATCCCATGTTTTTTAATATTAAAAAAGGGTGTTGTCTGCAAAGTCGGTTTACGGACGATAATTTTACGTGATAACGTCATAAGAAAACATTGATGAAAAATTGCATTACTTTATATTTTTAAATATTATTTACAGTTTTTGCTAATTTAAATAATTTGTTTAAATATAATCAAGAACAATTAGTTAAAAAGCCCGCCTTAACCTGTTTGGTATTATAGAAGATTTTCTCGTACGGTGGTTGGCAGATTTTTGCACGCTCGGCTCAGGCGGAACGTGACAATTTTTCGTGCGTGCAGCCGGCGTTCATCGATTTATAACACGTTATCACGTCAAAATATTTTTGAATAAAACAATTTTCGTAAGAAATACTCAGTATTATTTATAAAAACATTTTCATATATGCAAAAACAACCATAGTCATGTGTTGTACAAAGTTACAATGTATTTCTTGTAGTATTAAAAACACTTTCTTGGCAACTGGTTTCCAAAGGAACCGTTTGTAAAAACACTGAAAATATTCTTCAGCGCATAAGGTTAAGGAAGAGTTTATGTGGAAAACCACATGTTTAGGTTCAAAATCCCGAAACTAACCGTGTTTAAGTAAGGAAAAAAATATAAATTAAAGTTCAGTTCGTTAAGTCCTCCAGTCCTAGACAGCAAACATTACATTAAATCCCTGAAACACTCCGAAATGTTGTTTTTAAGCCAAGCGACGGGACACCAGTGGCAAATTACAAAGTTGGGGGGTCGTTAACAGTCTATATCTGAGAGACTTGAATAATTATAATACGTGCGGGGAAAGCTAGACGGGAAAAGGACAAAACTGAGCAAAAGGGAAAATGAAGAGAGAGATAGAGAAAAAAAAAACCAACGACGAAAAGATAACGAACGATAAATGGTTCGTAGTGGACTGGAGAGAGAAAGAGAGAGTTGATTAAGGGGGGGGGGGGGGTTAGGGTTTGGGTTGGAAGGGAGACAGAATGATGAAGTGATGCTGTAGAGGCCCCCCCGTTGCGGTCTGTTTGCCATCTGAGTAATTAAAACAAAACAAAAAAGACTTATATACTTGTAATTGTGGCGACTTCCTTCATTTCATCAGTGCCGGGAGTCATGGCACGACAAAAGCCCCCAACTCCCCCCCTCCCCCCCCCCCTTCATTTTCCCATTCTGCGGTACGCTGGCGCGTGGCCAAGAAGACCTGTTGTTGTTACAGTCGTCGGGTTTTGCCAACTTTCTTCGAGGCGCGACCTTGGTACAAGTCTAACCCACTTCGCTCTGACAGATTCATGTGATGCAATTAAGCTGTCGGGTCCGTTCAATAAAATAAATTACTTTGTTTTTCTTTTTTTACCCCCTCTCCCATCCCCTTAGGAACTAGGTTAGCCAAAAACAAAACACATGTACCGGTGCTTTTCTCGGAAATGATGAAAGAATAATCAACTGTCGAACCAGAAAAAAAGAGGGGAGGAGGTTGATAATGCCGCTTGTAAACAGAAATAAAACTCTTTCTTGGGGGATACGCCACAGCGATCTTACGCCCGAATATGTTCACTTAGTTCACTTAGTTCACTTAGTGAACAGAACACTCCTGTGCGCGGGACCAGGCACTCATTCAGGATGTCTCGACTGGACAAAAGAGTACTACTTCGTGCTCTCACTAGGGACCGGAAAAATTCGCGGGTTCAATGACCTGTAGGATGACTTCCACAGTTCTACGTACACTCGGACAAATGTCACCCACTTATTGGCTGCTGTCTTGTGAGACGTCCCAACGTAGCAGCAGCCTGTGATTCGATAAAGTCTTAGGTTGGGTGTTTCTCAATGGCCTAAGAGTCATTCAGGTGAATTATGAGCCAATGGCAGAGGCAGCACTGACGTGTAACTATTTGTATTTTACCATATCGCGAAATGAATTCGCGAATTTTTCCGGTCTCTAGCTATCACACTTGCGTACCTATAAGTCACATCACAGAAGCTCTCTCTCCTGTCTCCGCTCTCTCTCCATAGTAACTTATGTGTAACAGGTTTCCCACGCTCTTACATAAGCTAATCTCCCCTCCCCCCTATTTTCCCTATCTCATCTCTATGACGCATCCAGAAGAGACGGGGGGGAAGGCAACTGTCCTTCCCACTTTCTTACGTGAAAAAAAAAAATTAATAAAACTATGGCGTATGCTTCTTTCATGGCCATATATATATATTGACACATATTTTTTATCTCGTGGTTTTTTTTCTGTCATTTAGATTTGTTATAAATAATTTAATTTTAGCTGCTAAAGATTTGCTGAAAGATATCAGTCAAAACTAAAAAATATTTAATTTAAATAACAATTTTTTAAATATCATTGTAACTTAAGTACATTTAATTATTTAATATAAAATTGTAAATATCTACAAAGGGAAAATAAATACGCGCCAAAAATAGGGCCGTGAAGGTAGCACCAGCCATAAAACAGAAAAGAAAATTATATTCAAATTATTTTTGGTTTTAAAACACTTTGAAAAAAAAATTAGAACAGAAGCTGGAGTCATAATTTTTTTTTAATAAACTAGTTTCTTCCCTTTATTATTGCAAGGTATCGTGGACCATTCTCCCCAATGAAAGAGGTTGCATTCAGAAAAAATTCCCTTCTCCCTTAAGCTTTGAGCTGGTACGCCCTTGTACTCATTTAAAATGTATCCCGCTCCTCATTGGTCTATTTGGCAATAAAACACACATTGCAATACACATTATTAACAAAAAATTTGAACAAACAAACAACGTGAATAAATAACGGCAAAATGTTTTCCTGCACAATATGAATATCCCATGAAAAATAATTTAATATGTAAAAAAAAAACAAATGATGCGTATATAACGTTTAATAATCACGGCACAATAATTTATTCTATTATGTAACAAATATTAATGTAAGTTCAAGTTATAAATGTTTAAAAAAATTTAAAAACGCACAAAAGTCATAAAAAAATCCATCTATCATTGTGCTGCATTATTAAATTTCAAAATGAGATTAAAATTGAAAAAAGTTTGACACAGCTCAGACCAAAAATAAACTTCGATAGTTTGACATGATTTAAAACATATTTGAGGTTATCTGTGCAAACTTTATTTATTGTAGAAAATTGGAAGCTACTTTTTGTCAAAAATCAACCCTCCAAATCTGTTGTCTAATACAGTTGGAGACAAAAACTTGGCTATGTGACGTGGCCTCAACCAATAAAAGAATAAAATCTGGAAAATATAAAGTTAGAAGGTCAAAGTCTAAAGGCAATATTTTTTTTTTCTTCTACTGCGAAGTCGAGAATCTTCACTCGTCCAATATGCTTTTCACCCATTCTCTTTTGTTTTACCTCTCTCGGTTCGCCGGGATCGCGACTCAGAAACACACGTAAAGAGAATACGAAATCACAAAAAAACTTGCAGCCGTCTGGGACAGCAAGCGACACCTGTCCATACCTGAACATCGTTCAACCAGGAAAACAACCGTCTTTCAGGGAATAAATAATAAATTATGTTAGTAGTGAAAAGTTTCTGCAGGTATAAAAAAGTATCTCGCGCACCTTGACAAAGTTCAGTAAATAAAATAATCCCCTACACGTTTAAATGGCTGGAAAATGAGGAATAAAAAGTTTTTTTTTTTTTTTTAAGTAAATTATTGTGAACTTAGTGCAAACATATGCCGGAAAAATACCCCCACCCTAAATTTAAAAAATCTGTCATTCTCACCAACAAAAGTAGAGAAATATTTAAATGCAAACAGCGGACAAAGTGTTTACCCCTCCCCCCCCCCCCAACCCAGAAATGAAATTGTGCGAATACACCTGAATGTTCCTGATAGATCAATGTGTTGGCACAGATAATAAAATTCATCCTTTAACATCTGGCTTATCTATAGTGTCCTTGAAAACAATCTTATACTAGAAGACATTATTTAAGCTTATCAGCTTACCCAACTCCCGTCAGAGCTATACTTCTGCCAGGCTGGGAAAAACTCGTACCTACCTACAAAACAAAAGACAAAATAAATTAGACCTACATTTTACATTGCACACGACTTTACAATGTAAATACAACAATTACGCTCATTTTCACGCTACATTCTAGTGGACTGAATTCGTTCAGTCTTACATCAGGCTTACATGCTATCATACAAATACACGCCTAAAACCCTAATCAAGAATGCACATCCAACAACATATCAAAGAAAAAAAATTGGTTGTGACCCACCAATCTGAATATTAATAACTTTAAAAGAAATCATTACACTCTAACCCATTACCAAACAGTTGTTTTGTGGTCATAAATTAAACTATCGTATAAATAGTTTAATTATAATAAATTTAACTATTAAACTATTTATACACACAAACTAGAGACACATCCCGGCTTCCAAGGATATCTACTAATATGGCGACATTTAGATTTAATAAGTAATTAGATTTAATAACTAACTTAAATTTAATAAGTAATTTAGATTTCACAAGTAATTTAGATTTGATGAGTAATTTAGATTTAATAAGTAAGTACTTATAAGTATAACGTTCTCTTAAGTGACCGGTTTTTACAAAAATTATAGACACACTAACACTTACTGCCCACAAATAAATAAAATCTTTGTAAACAATGTTGACGGCTTTTTTTCTCATGATACAACACAAACAGATTTTGTTTATAAGTCAAGCGCGATTAAAGGGCTACATATAGCTAGCTGTCCATGTGGAAAGCACTAAACGCTCAAATCTATTCCTGCAACATTGAATGTTTTACCCTGCACTTTATTGATTGTCATCTAAAAAAGAATGTTGTACTGGGAATTGAAGTCGTTTGAACTGAAACGGCAGATCCGTTGATATAAACGAAACCCGCGGAATCGAAATCACGGATCGCATTTGATATGGTGTAAAGGTCAATTCTGGTCTATGTCAAATGCCTGAAGTAACGAAAATATTTAATTGGATAAGAATTAATACCATGTCGGTCAAAATACTTCGCATACAACTCTATATTTTTGAACCAAGTTCGAAATATATAAATGGTTACTATGGGTCATCCTTAGAAGATAGATGTAAACTATCCCGGACTTTTCTTTAGGCTTTGTACTACCTTTATGTAGTACATTAATTTATGTATTAGTCCTGTATAACTCAGAGTAAACCACGTATGCGCCCTAGCAGCTTATTTTTACGACTTGATTACAAAACATAGAGATCTCTACTATCTTTAAATTTCATATGAATGTATTATACACATTCTCCAAACGATGGTGAAAACCGCATCGTAATCTATTTTGTAGTTAAGAAGTACGAGAACTAACAGACACAGATGCGGATAGAGACACTGTTTTAACTACGTTATTTAAATATACATAATAAATATGAAGTTAGCGCCTACAATAATGATTAAATATGTTCGTTACACTAAGGTTCAGACATAAACTGGAAATTTTTTTGCTATAAAATCTAGCAATTGTAAAAATACAAATATTTCATAAACATGTATTTTTGTACGAACATCCCAGAAACGTAAAAGGCGAAGATAGATGAAAAAGCTACACAGAAAAACATTTTTCTGTACTTTTACAAAAGATTCCTTTGTAAAGCCGTTCAAAAAATAATTATTATCATGTCATTCTTTTGGATAAATGCAGCAGGAAAATATAGTTACAAAATTCTCGTTCCAAATTTCACTTAACAAAATACAAGGTTTCAGATACACTTCACAAAATTAACATAACATTATTAAGTTGTGTCTAAAAATGGGCCATGTATAGTTTTGCCTAAAGGCGTTTTGCAAAACGCCGTTAGGAAAATCGCCGTTAGGCAAAACGCCGTTGGCCAAATAGGAGTTAGGCATAACGTCATTAGGGAAAAAGCCATTAGGCTAATCGCCATTAGGCAATTCGCCGTTAGGCAAAACGCTTTTTCCTCTTTTAGGCAAAACGCCATTAGGCAATTCGGCGTTAGGCAAAACGCCGTTAGGCATATCGCGGTTAGGCAAATCGCCGTTAGGCAAACCGCTGATAGGCAAAACGCCGATAGGCAAAACGCCGATAGGCAAAACGTCGTTAGGTAAAGTTAGGCAAAAAGCTGTTAGGCAAATCGCCATTAGGCAAAACGCCGTTGGCCAAATCGTAGTTAGGCAAAGCGCCATTAGGTAATTCGCCATTAGGCAAAACGCTTTTTCCTCTTTTAGGCAAAACGCCGTTAGGAATATCGCGGTTAGGCAAATCGCCGTTAGGCAAACCGCTGGTAGGCAAAACGCCGATAGGCAAAACGTCGTTAGGTTAAGTTAGGCAAAACGCTGTTAGGCAAAGCGCCATTAGGCAATTCGCCATTAGACAAACCGCCGTTAGGCAAAACGAGGTTTTGTCATCATAGTAACATTTTAGGCAAAACGTCGTTCGGCAAATCGCCGTTAGGCAAAACGCCGTTTGGCAAATCGGAGTTAGGCAAAACGCCGTTAGGCAAATCGCCGTAACGAATTCATGTTTAGGCAAACCGCCTTTAGGCAAATCGCCCGTTACTCTAAAAATGTTGTGCTCTATGGCGTACATCTGGCAACAGAGCACACCGGAACAATGAAATCGTGCATTGGAAAGCGAGAGTAAACTACCATTTAAAATGCACACTGCAAACGAGGATGAAATTCGCTATTGATGCCAAGGCCAGACTCCTAATCCTGCAGAGACTGGCAAGTACGTGATTAAGTCACACTCCACAGATAAAAGCATACGTAGGGTGTTCTGTTTCATGTGCAGTAGTTCGCCGTTATGACGTTCCACACAACTATGATCCAGTGTCTACCACCTTACACGGAAACGGCTCTCGAAAAAAAAAAAAAAAAAAAAAGGAAGCATTTCCGAACCTAAGTTCGTTGACGGCAGTACCCAAAAATCAAATTTTCTACTTATACCTGACTTCTCCCGGTATTTTATAAAATTCACTGACAAAAAATTGCAATATTTTCATGGACAACAACCAATAAAGAAGTAACAAAAATCCAATAAACTATGCACATAATATTTCTTACATTGCACTCAAAGGCACAACAGATAAAATTCAATGGGGAAAAAAAAACCTTGTGACACCACAATTTGCAGCAAACGAAGATTGTACCCAAATTCAAACATGCGATAGAAAATGAACCTTTTTTTAGCACTTGATTTAAATTCCTTGAAATAACATTTACATTTCCCTGGTATCCTTTTGATTTGTTGACGTGACAACGTCTAATAAATCGATGAACGCCGGCTGCACGCACGAAAAAGGATGACACATTGTCACGTTCCGCCCATTGTCCCGTTACGCTCATTGTACGCTTGCGCAGCATCTATATCTCTTCCACTCGATTGGAACAACCATCGATTTGACTTTTTCGAGGCACATTAAACTTGGAACACTCCCATTCGTTTCCTACTTTTCCTATCATCGTCCTACCCTTAACAGAATAACACAGATTGGAAGAAGTTAAATAGCAAACATGTATAAAAGTTACAGCTAAAATAATCTGTTCGTTAAAGTAATAAACACATTTGAATTAATGAGTGCAAATAAAAGTAAATTTATCAATTAAATTTTAGATTTCATTTCACCCCTTCTTTGTATCCATACAAAATAGTGATAATTCAATAAAAACTATTCAATTTTATTCATAAAAGTATGCACAATCATTTCATCAGTGTTTTGTTATGACGTTTTCACGTTAAACTATCGTCCGTAAACCGACTTTACAGACAAATTTTTTTTTTTTTTTTTAACGTTGCTAAACTGTGTTGACGTTTTGGCTGAAGGTGGCTGCACTGCGACCGGGTTCCGAAAGGCACGTGCGCATGGGGGTACAGTACGGGAAGTATCCCGTGCTCCGTTCAACGTCTCGTGTTTCGCAGTCGGGGACGCTAATGAGCCCGGCGCGTCACACAAGACCTTCAAGCCTACAGCGCCCTCGGCGCTTCAGGCACAGGAGGGAGGCGGTCAATTATTCATCCCGGCCGACAGATAGCAGCCCCCCCTCCAAGGGCGTGCAGCAACGACCCATGACCCCCCCCCCCTCCTGAGATGTCGCAAGGGGGGGGGGGGGGGAGGCCGGCCAGGGAGAAGGGACTACTGCTTGGGAGGAAGCGATCGATGTCTGGTGACCGACCGACTGGGCTGGGCAGTGTTGCCAACTCAGACCACTTCCCCACCTCCGTGTTCCTGGCGGATTTGCAGATCAAACGTTTCCGTCAGCTAGGAGGCGGCGTGATCGGCGGATTTTATTTTATTTTTTTCCTCAGCTCTCTCGGTATGCGGTAGAGTCCCGGAAATTTCGCGGATTCCTCTG
Organism: Bacillus rossius redtenbacheri; assembly: GCF_032445375.1. Taxonomy (NCBI): domain Eukaryota; kingdom Metazoa; phylum Arthropoda; class Insecta; order Phasmatodea; family Bacillidae; genus Bacillus; species Bacillus rossius. Next base: position 8,396,750 of record NC_086341.1, on the reverse strand, counting down.
GCCTCTGGATATAATTCAAAAGTTATAGGTGTGCTCGACCCATGTTTACTTTCCCATCGGTTGATTTCTTAGCGAGAACATTTTTATCCTTGTTATTTGGCACTGCCTGATTCGCTTACTTCTCTCCTAGCTGGACATCGTTGGCTCACGGTCGTAGAGGGGCGTGTCCAGATAACTGCCGTCCAATCATGAACACAGTGCGACAGTGTGGAGGTTTGCATTCTAGCTTGCGACTAAATGAATCCGCGAAATTTCCGTGGCTCTAGTTAGCGGCATTCGGTAGGGAATAATTACGTGAATGAAACGGAAATGCGTAACAATGGTGCTGACATCTGTCGAGCCTGGCGCGAACCAAATGGGAAAATTTACTGTTTGATGCATTTTAACAAGATAGGCAGTGGTTTAATAGATTTTTTTTGTCGAAAATCAGAACAAAAGCCAGGGTTTCGTATTTCGCCCACCACCCCCCCCCCCCCTTCTTTTCTGTCAAGTCATTTTTTTTTTGCTTCCATCAGAGCCGTTTCCAGCTAGTCTTGAAATCTTTTCGCGAAAAATTCATAGTTTCAATCGGTTACACACGTTAGTGTTTATTAAATTCATTTTCGGATATCATTTCTTTTCAAAAACGAATACGATATTGAATCATAATTGATATTCGGCAAAGAAGTGTTTAGCATAAATTTAACTGCACTGGCCTCGGGTTCACACGCCATGTAGGATGTTTCATTTAATGGCTAGAGACCTGCAAAATTCGCGGGTTCAATGACCTCCAGGATAGACTCCAATATCCTCTACACACTCGGGCAAATGCCACCTGTTCATTGGCTGCTGACTTGTGAGTCCGTCTCGACTGGGCGGTCTGTGATTCGACACTTCTTTGAGTGGGGGTCTCTAATTGGCTCTCATTACTCCAGATTAACAGCGAACCAATTGCAGAAGCAGCGCTAAGGTATAATTATTTGAATTTTAGCATATCACGATATGAATCCCGAGAATTTTGCAGGTCTCTATTTATGGCTATTACTTTGGTTTTCGAGCTACTTCTGCAAATATATCACGATAGATCTCTTGCATTATATTTTATCGATCGAAATTTTTTGAAGAAAAACTTCTTTACTGAGGGGGCAAGAATTTTCGAGCGTTGCGAAAATTCCGATCGCATGAGGGGAATATTTCGGTACGTGGTGGGATAAAACCGGTATGTGTATTAACAAACCGTTAAAAAATTGGTTAAGTTATACAGCAAGAACACTCTTTTTTTGTCCACCTTTGTTTAGAACGAAACCTACAATTCAAATTCGAATTACGGCGTAGCTTCTACTAAGCTTTAGTTATTTTAAAATTTCGTTCATATTGGTTAAATTCTTCGTTGAAAGGTCGGCAAATTTACTGTAATTTCAAACAGTGTGTAATCATGAACTCTTGCGTGCCATTTTTGCTGCTATTAAATAACACTAAATAAATATTTAGCAATAGAAAACATTAAGTGGGGGAAACACAAATGCAAACAGTACAAAATTGACTAGAATATTGGACATTTGGTGATTTTTTTTTATTTCATATTTCGAAACTCAAAAAATAAAAATTTAAACTCATACGGATTATACCCACAATTGTAGTTTCTTTTCATAGGTGAAAAATTTTCAAGTTCGTAGTTTTGATACATGGCGTGTTATCATCATCCAAAAAGTAGAGTGTTCGCTAACCTTCAATGCTACTAGGGATAGCCCTTAAAATGACAGAAGCGTCGTGTAAATGAAGTAACAATGTTGGAGCGCAAGAACTACCCTTATAAAGTTCGTGCAACACAGAAAAACTGTTTTGGGGCGCCGGGGGTTGGTATTAAGAGGGCATGGAGGGAAAAAAAAAAAAAGACCACAAATGCGACAATCAATCAGAACAGCAAACTTTTTAATCAAAAAAGGGGTTGACATTTTTTTGGCAATCACTATTATTAAATAAACTTTTTTTTTACTAGGAACACTAAAAGATTAATAAAAAAAAATTCCTCTCGACGCTTCAACGCGAGCGATGAAATTACAGAGCAATTGGAGCACGGGAGGGGGGTGAGTGGGAATGAAAGAGGGGTTTAGGCACGTGGGGGTGGGTGGAGGGGGTGGAAATCGTTCCGCGCGCAGTCAACAATGACGCGGCGTAGGTTTCAATCAGTTTGTAGCGGTGGTGAGAGAGATTATCTGAACCGAAGGGAATCACAGCAAATGCTTTACAAACGCGAGAGAAAAAAAACTTGGGAAGTGTCAAATCAGGCCGGAGTGTAACTAATTAGCTAATTACAGTTGTGAAAGAGGTCACGCGATCTAGAGCTGACCTCGACTCGACAAGTGGGCTTCGTGGTTGGACGCGTTGCTCTGAAAGAGGCGGTAGGGACAAGACTATCACCGTAAAAAAAAAAAAAATCGTAGTATTATACATATGAAGCGTTTTTTTTTAAACAGTTTATGAAATGGGGAAGTTTTATTTAATTTAATTATTTTGACAAACACCACTTAAGTTTTGCACTATTTGTCACGGAAAAAAATCACAAACACTATATATATATATATATATACAACACATATATACATACACATATATATACATATATATACATATATATACATATATATATACATACACATATACACACACACACACACATACAGTAGGGTCCCGCTAATCCGAAAATCCGCCTAATCCGAACAGGGCTAGGATAAAAAAAAATTTTATATCATTTAAGAACTAAGAAAAGTAAAGAAAAACAAGTTTTTTCAAGTAATGTTGTACGTTTATTAATATGTGTACATAAGAAACTTATAATTTATCTATCTATGTGATTAATTAAAAATATTATATGACACTAAATATGTAGGCTAAATAATAAAGGTGTATTTTTCGTCTGTCCTTCCTTACATATTTGATATATCAGACACTAAATACGCCTCAAAAAGACAATATATGGCATTATATGACAAAATTCCGCCTAATCCGAATTTTCGCTAATCCGAACAGGGTTCGTTCCCAATTAGTTCGGATTAGCGGGATTCTACTGAATATATATATATATATATATATATATATATATATATATATATATATATATATATATGCTCGCTGGTGCTTCTAGCGCGGTATTCGCCTCTAAACGCAAGGCTCTTCACTGGCGCGCAGTTTTCTCCTCGGGCATAGCAAAACTACGAAACTGAGAATAACATTACAAGGCGGAGAAATAGAAAGATAAGACCTGTGCGTGTGTGTGTGTGTGTCTCCCCCTAACTATGTAATTAATTGAATTTTGTATGGTTTTTCGCAGTGAAATGATTTCTAGAAATTGTAGTTACTAGAGACCTGAAAAATTTCGCGGATTCATTTCGTGATAGACTATAATCCAAAAACGTTTGCCTTTTTACTGCATCGGTGATTGGGCAGGAAGTTTTTCTGAATGACACTCGGCCAATGGAAAACTTTCAACACAAAAGAAGTATCGAATCACTAGCGTCCCAGTTAACAGGCGACACGAGTCAGTAGCCAATGAGCAGATGTAATTTTCCCGCGTGCGTAGAGGATCATGGAGCCTATGATCCTACAGGTCATTTAAAAATCGCGAATTTTTCCGGTCTCTAGTAGTTACAGATGTTCCAAGTTTTCTGAAATGGTCAGTGCCGCCCGTGCTCTTGGTACTCTCTCTTTCTCTGTCTCTCTCTCTCTCTCTCTCTCTCTCTCTATCTCACTGCTCTCTCACTGATTGCCGACCTGATTGAGTTCGAAGCAATGCGTGCTGCATTATTGTCCGGGGGCTTTCATTCGCTATCACACGCTTTTTGACCGCCTATTTTTTTTTTTTTTGTGTGCGACGTTTGGAAAGACCAGCGCGTCGCGAATGAGAACACCCGTGTCAAATCATCCGTGCCGTCGGTGGAGGGGGGAGGGAAAAAAAAAGATCGTCGAAACGTGTGTTTGTCCCTGATTTGCTTCTTTTTTTTTTATTTTGTCGCTGCTGTCAGTTGCGATCATCGCTCGTTAACGATATTGAACGCGATTCTCTATCCCCCCCCCCCCCCCACAATTCTTCCCTCCCCTACACTCTCAGAGCCGGTGGTTTTCCGCCCAGTGTAGCCTACGTCCACTTTAGCCCGACAGCGCCGCTGCTGAAAACCTTGGCACTCCTGGGCTGTACGTCACATCCAAGGACCACCCAATCAGCATGAGCTGTCGGCGTATTGTTCCCAGTTTGCACACCTGGTCGGGGGCGTACGTGTCATTCCAAAAAAAACACCTCCCCCAACCACCAAAAAAAAAAAAATAATTCGAAAGAATTCCAAAGTAAACAGCGGGATTTTCCCGAAATGAAAATTGTTGCGTACGAATCTTCACATAATATTGAGCGCAAATGGAAAGGAAAAAAAAGATGCATTAATAACTAGAGACCTGCGAAATTCGCGGATTCATTTCGTGTTATGCTAAAATTCAAGTAATTATACCACAGTGCTGCTTCTGCCATTGGTTCACTGTTAATCTGGAGGACTGAGGGCCAATTAGATACCCTCACTCATAGAAGTGTCGAATCACAGGCCAACCAGTCGAGACGACTCACAAGTCAGCAGCCAATGAACAGTTGGCATTTGCCCGAGTGTGTAGAGTGTAGTAGAGTCTATCCTGGAGGTCATTAAACCCGCGAATTTTTCAGGTCTCTATTAATAACTCGCCTGTTAAAATACCACATTATCTTGTGTCCACCAAAAAAGAAAAAGCATGCTCAAGTACATATCGTGAGGTTACCGTCGTCAGTGAGGCAAAATCGGTCGTAACTTGCCCATCGAGTGCTTTTTAAGGAATCGGTTTTTGTCTGAATTTTCCATGCCCTAAAACACAAGTTTTAACCCCATTTTTAACTCTCCTGAAAATAAAAAAATACAGTTTGGGAAGCGGGGGAAAAAAAACGGAAACAGATCAACCCACCCGCCATTCAGCGCATTCTTAATTTTTTTTTTTCCCCCGCGAACAGACGATACTCGGATATCTTGAGTGGTTTTTCAAATTGCGAGGTTTCTTCCGATGCTGCGCTCAGCCGTATGTGGGTTGGGCTTACCCCGAGAAGCCAGGGGGGTTGGGGGCGGGTAGGCGGTAAAGTAGGAAAGAGAAGGGGTTTCGCCGCTTTGCCCAGATGTCTTTTATCGCGCGCGCTAGAAAGAGAAAGAGGAGGGGGGGGGGGGTCGTTATACGGAACGAGCATTCGAATCCCGACGCTGCGACGCGGCGCGGGGATGGGGGGGGAGGATGCCCTTCGGCGTAACAGCCCCGTCGCGATCCTTCCGCCCTTATCTGCCTCGCCCGACCTAGTTTCTGCCTCCCCTCACCCCCACCAACCCTCCTTCACCGACAACACTAGTCTCTTCTCACCGCACTCTTATCTCCGGCGCCTGAAGGCTCTCGCTGCGTGTCTAGAAGGTTTCTTTTTTTTTTCTTTCCCTGTCGGCCGGAAAAAGGGAGGGGGGGGGGAGGCCCCTTCTAACAAAAAAGGGTTACCTGAAGCCCCTCTAGCAGCGAGCTATTTTAGGGACGAGACTTATACGTCCGCAGTGTATATATCCCTGTAGCAACGTGTCCGCTAGCTGCGAATAGAGCGCGCCAATAGGCATGACACCGGTGAGAGGCGTGGATACGTCAAAAAGAATAAGGAATGATAACAAAATCGGGGGGATACAGTTTGGTGTAGCAGCTACATATCTATCATCTCCATCCAAAAATTTAATTACAACCACTGGATCAAAGAATTATTTACGCCAAGCGAGGACTGTCTGACGCATCTCGCGTTGTGGAGGCGGGAAAGCGCCGCCATTTTGAGGTCAATTTGCTGCGCTTCGAGATTTCCACTTAGTAGATATAACTTTTGACTCGGAGAAGCTACGACGTCAAAATCTATTGATTGCATATATATAAAACATTAGTGTAAAATAGTTACAGTGAATATATATGGTGTTAAAATATAAAAATTATAAATAGCGTATTTTATATTTTGTATAGAAAATATTACCTCTTACGTACACGTATTCACGTACAACACACGGCCGTGTCCATGACACAGTCACACACCATTTTTTTTTCTCTCGCTCGAACAGTGAGAAAGTTATTTCCTATAACAACATATCCTTTTTTTTTAATTTGTACAAATTTAACAGTGTAGAAACAATCCGGAATTATGTTAAATCAGTCAGCCACGTGAACTGCAGCCAGTTGGATGGCACGTAAAAATTATATCCATCCGTCCCTCAAAAGTACGATAGCTTCATAGCGAATCGACTATAGGTATGGCCGTCACATGGCGAATCGATTATAGGTATCTATGATCGTTTCTTAACGCAAGGACTGTAAGTATGATCGGTGCACAGCCAAATTTTTACAGGTAAATTACGCGATAGCAAGCCGACTACAGGTATTATCGCTTTATAGCAAAGCGAAAATATGTATGGCCGTCTCATGGCGAAACGATTATGGGTACCTATATATTTTTTTTTAGCAAACCGACTGTAGGTATGATTGCTTCATAGCCAACTGAGTGCAAGTACGTCGCTTCATGGCGAATCGACTATATGTATCGTCGCTTCATGGCGAACCGACTATAGATAATGTCGCTTTAGGGCGAAAAGACTATAGGTATTGTCGCTTCATGGCAAAACGACTACAGGTACTGTCGCTCCACAGCAAAGCGACTGTAGGTATGATCGCTTCATAGCCAATTGACCATAGGTACGTCGCTTCATGGCGAACCGACTATAGGTATTGTCGTTTCATGACGAACCGACTATAGATATTGTCGCTTCATGGCGAACCGACTATAGATATTGTCGCTTCATGGCGAACCGACTATAGATATTGTCGCTTCATGGCGAACCGACTAAAGGTACGTCGCTTCAGGGCGAAACGACAACAGGTACTGTCGCTCCACAGCAAAGCGACTGTAGGTATTATCGCTTCATAGCCAATTGACCATAGGTACGTCGCTTCATGGCGAACCGACTATAGGTATTATACCATGGCGAACCGACTATAGATATTGTCGCTTCATGGCAAAACGACTACAGGTACTGTCGCTCCACAGCAAAGCGACTGTAGGTATGATCGCTTCATAGCCAATTGACCATAGGTACGTCGCTTCATGGCGAACCGACTATAGGTATTGTCGTTTCATGACGAACCGACTATAGATATTGTCGCTTCATGGCGAACCCGACTATAGGCATTGTCGCTTCATGGCGAACTGACTATAGGCATTGTCGCTTCATGGCGAACCTACTATAGGTATTGTCACTTCATGGCGAACCTACTATAGGCATTGTCGCTTCATGGCGAACCGACTATAGGTATTGTATCATGGCGAACCGACTATAGGTATTGCCGCTTCATGACGAACCGACTATAGGTATTGCCGCTTCATGACGAACTGACTATAGATAATGTCGCTTCATGGCGAACCTACTATAGATATTGTTGCTTAATGGCGAACCTACTATAGATATTGTCGCTTCATGACGAACCTACTATAGATATTGTCGCTTCATGGCGAACCTACTATAGATATTGTTGCTTCATGGTGAACCTACTATAGGTATTGTCGCTTCATGGCGAACCGACTATAGGTATTGTCGTTTCATGGTGAACCGACTATAGGTATTGTCACTTCATGGTGAACCGACTATAGATATTGTCGCTTCATGACGAACGGACTATAGGCATTGTCGCTTCATGGCGAACCGACTATAGGTATTGTCGCTTCATGGCGAACCGACTATAGGTATTGTATCATGGCGAACCGACTATAGGTATTGCCGCTTCATGACGAACCGACTATAGGTATTGCCGCTTCATGACGAACTGACTATAGATAATGTCGCTTCATGGCGAACCTACTATAGATATTGTTGCTTAATGGCGAACCTACTATAGATATTGTCGCTTCATGACGAACCTACTATAGATATTGTCGCTTCATGGCGAACCTACTATAGATATTGTTGCTTCATGGTGAACCTACTATAGGTATTGTCGCTTCATGGCGAACCGACTATAGGTATTGTCGTTTCATGGTGAACCGACTATAGGTATTGTCACTTCATGGTGAACCGACTACAGATATTGTCGCTTCATGACGAACGGACTATAGGCATTGTCGCTTCATGGCGAACCGACTATAGGTATTGTCGTTTCATGGTGAACCGACTATAGGTATTGTCACTTCATGGCGAACCGACTATAGGTATTGCCGCTTCATGACGAACGGACTATAGGCATTGTCGCTTCATGGCGAACCGACTATAAGTACCGTCGCTCCGCGGCAGAGCGACTGTAGGAATGATCACTTCCCGGCCGCGGGAATTCGCCGCACCAGTTGCGCGGAATCGCTGATGGCGGGGCGCAGCGATCGACCGACCCGAGACGCCACGTGACGGGCTGGCGATGCGGCTTTCCCCCGCGGGGATTCGCTACGCCCCGCGCCTGAACCAGGACAGGCCCTGCATCAGGAACAAAGACGCCATCTACGTCCAAACTGTTTTCACTTAACTATATATATATTTTTTTGACGTGACAACGTCTAATAAATCGATGATTGCCGGCTGCACGCACAAAAAGTTTCCCGTAACGCACATTATCCCGTTACGCTCATTGTAAGCTTGCGCCGCATCTACCTCTCTTCCACTCGATTGGAACAACCATCGATTTGACTTTTTCGACGCACATTAAACTTGAAACACTCCCATTCGTTTCCTAATTTTTCCCATCATCTTCCTATCCTTAACAGAATAACACGGATCGGAAGAAGTTTAATAGCAAACGTGTATAGAAGTTATAGTTAAAATAATCTCTTCGTTAAAGTAATAAACATATTTGAATTAATGAGTGCAAATAAAAGTAAATTTATCAATTAAATTGTAGATTTCATTTCACTCCTTCTTTGTATCCATACAAAAAAGTGATAATTCAATAACAATGGTTCAATTTTATTCATAAAAGTATGCAATCACATCATCAATGTTTTGTTATGACGTCACGTTAAACTATCGACCGTAAACCGACTTTACAGATAACCATTTTTTTTATTGTTTAGTATTCAACTATATATATATATATATATATATATATATATATATATATATATATATATATATATAATTGTTTAGTACTGAAAATTTAGCTTCGTTAAATCATAATACGTAACTTAAGAGAGTGACTGAAATATACAGTGACGGGCTGTTAAAAATAATTTTCCATGTGAAGTTATTGGCGTGTATCACTGCATTAATTTAAGGATAACTACAACGGAACTAATACTTAACAGTTAAAAATATTTTGTCTCAGAATATCCTTTTATGTGATGTGTGGTCCTCTGCTTTGATGGCTCCGTCTGCCCCGGGCACACACACATACGGTGCGCAGAGCTTCAGGAAAAACAAACGCTATTTGATAACTACTCAAGATATCCGAGTGAGGTCTGATTGAGAAAAGTATTTAAGAGCTCGCTGAGGACCGACAAGTGGTTTGGTTCCCGGATGAAGTTTTCAAACAGTATTTGTAGAGGAGTTATTTTGGCTAACAAGGCGTTGTTTTTTCCAGAGTAACTTTTAGGCATTATAACAACCGGTAGAGTTTCTTGAAAGCACTCAAGGGACTTGCACTACACCTTTATCATCATTTCTCCGCCGTGTAATGTCACGGTCGCCGCTCAAGTGTCACACTTGTCCTGTGCACCGCGAGAGAAGACTGCGCGCCAGTTCACAGACTTGCGTTTAGGAACCCTGCGGGAAGCCTTCCTTTCACAGACGAGAGAGCCAAACGCCCGATCGCGCATCTTCGGTTTTTTTTTTTTGGTTCATTGTAAATAAATACGGCGGCGTTGAAAAAAGGAAAGACCATAAACAAGGCAACGGTATTTATTTGTACGCCGCCATATTTTACGTTTTCCGTGTGTCCGTGAATGTTCATTTTGGACAACTCGTGATAACTAATGGTCAATTAGGTTAGGTTAGCTACATTATAAATACTTTAAAACATTGTGGACGGTGGATTTGGTTAGGATAGCTACATTTAAGATACTGTGAAATCATGTAAACTGTTTCCTAGCGCTGGATAGCTACATATTAAAAAGTTATTTGCTAAGCAACCATACAATGATTTTACAGTATTTTTTAATGTAGCTATACTTACCTAATATAACCAACCATACACAATGTTTTAAAGTATTTATAATGTAGCTAACCTACCCTAATCGACCGCAAAATTTAATGCCACACCGGTTTATACAATGAGATAGAACGGCGTATGACGTATGAGTAAGCTACATCCCAAATAAATACCTGTTGTGGTACGGAAAAAAAGAAGCGAGCATGAACTTCAGGGAACTTCGGGTGTGGCTCTCTCGTCTGTGAAATGAAGGCTTCCTCGTCAGGGATGTGTGTGTGTGTGTGTGTGTCAGCTTTGAATATATATACTGTATAGAAGTCGCGAGTGGATAGGATTTACTCTACGTTTTTCAGGAGCGTATGATGAGCAGCTTGGGAACTTCACCGCTGCAGTGCGCTGCCGTAACGCCCTGTATCGTCTTAGGTTGTTATTTGCACGTTAGAGCGCAGCACTGTCGCCCGCTGTCATTCCCCGCACACCCCCAACCAATCATTCACTGCATCTCAAGGTCGTTCAACGGGAGGGGGAAGGGGTGTTTGAAGAGTTCGACACTTGTCCGCTAGGGACCACCACAAGTCGATGCCCTAGAGATGGTGGCGATTGCGGCGGTGAATTAACCAACTACCTCAAACCGTATTAGAAATTTTAACCTGGGCTGGCGACTTCTATACAATATACCTATATATATTCAAAGGTGTCAGTGAGGCGGGGATGATAAGCGCGACGCTCGCCGGTGCTTCTAGCGCGGTGTCGACATAAACGCGCCGATGACGTCAGTTCCCCTGCCACGCCGCAACTGCACAGGCCAGGGGACATGCATACGTCACGCCCTCAACTGAAAGTCTTGCCACAAATTTCTCACTCACTCGAGGCCCGACATTTTAAAGTCTGTTTAAAAATACATCCAGCAATATTTTGATTTAAACATTACAAAATAATTATATAAAAATTATTTCCGATATTTCATATGAAATACAAGCCTAACACTTGACTCAATTACTTGAAAGAACTACTATAACCTTCTGAAAGCCGTGGCATTCTGCCTGCGCCTAACAGCCGACAGGAATTTAAAAAAAAAAAGACCGCAACAAACCAGGCTTATAATTGATTTTAAAAATTACCAAAAAACATCTTAAACAAGTACGCAACCCAATAGATTAATAAAAAAATAATACGAACGTTAAAAAAAACACATAAAACCACCAAGCAAAGAAAACGTGGCGCAAACGCCACAACATATATATTCCTGATTATTTTCCATTTTTGTTTGCCTTCAAAATTTTAACAGCTCCAGGATTTTCCTGATGATGTCTATCGTGTTAAAAAAATTAAGAATCAACAGAATCCTCCACATGATGGTAATTAGACATATAAGGGGAATGGGTGGTGGTGATATGAAGTAGCGACCGATGAGGCTTATGTTGTTTGTAAGCAACTTCATGTGGTTTTCATTGTTCGAAAACAAGCATAACGTGTTGCTTTGCAACTAACAATCGGGAAATAGGTACCATTGGTAATACTTGTGAGAAATTGTCAAATTCGACACAAGTTACGTGACACAGATTTAAAACGTATTGAGCTGCCCAATAATTTAGACAAAAATGTGGTTGCTAAACCATTTTTTTTTGTTAATGTCAAAAAAACATTCGTAAAGGGATAGGCTCCGCACATATACCTACTTTCCAGACGCAGAAGCCGATCTCTTTCCTAAATTACCTAAAATAAATTCGCTATCCGCGTCTTTCAGTTCGCTTACTTCTAAACTACTACTGGATTTTTAATGCGGTTTACATCATAATTTAGAGAATTTCTTCCATAATGTATATGTGTATTTATACATTCATATTAAATTTAAAGATAGTAGAGGAATATCAATGTTTGTAATAAAGTCGTAAATTGACGCTCAAAGGGTGCATACATAGCTTACACTGACTTATACATGAATGATAAATCAAATGAACTTACTACGGAATTAAAGGTCTTAAAAAGACCTACAAAATGTAAGTGATAGCATATGTCTATCTTCTCTGGTTGTCCCACAGTAATTATTTTTATTTTTCAAAATTGGTTCATAAATAGTGAACTACTTGTGAAATTATTTTGCCCGACATATATTTAGCCTTATCTAATTACGTACGTTACCTTAGGCATTGAATTTAGATCAAAATTGGCCTTTACACCATATCATATGCTACTTATAAGTACTTCCTTATTAAATCTAAATGTGGTTGCGCAAGACATTAAACACAGATATATAATCATGGAAACTTTCGTTTATTACCATTATTTTGTTGACATATGTATAATATGTTGTCAGCAGACACCGTTATGAAGGAATGATATTTCTCAAGAAAGTACTGAAAAATATTTTACACGATTTTTTTTAAATTATATATATATATTCGCGGTAAAAAAATTATTTTTTTTATTTTTAATATTTTGAATAAACGGGTTTCAAAAGATCTGTTATTTCCCCCCCCCCCCCCCCTTCATTTCATGACACATATGCAGTCATTGGTTGCTCAAAAGAATTTTAAAGACATAAAACCTTTTTTTTAAGACATTTAATACCAATTGATGAATGGTTGGCGCTCGTGAAGAATGGAGTCGACCATCGCTGTTGAAAGAAACAACTCCTGATTGGCGGAAACGCGCCCGAATCGTAGACGAGTGAACTAAGGGATCTATCTCTTGTCGCGGAATCTTTACTGGATGGAAAGCCTTCTTTTCACAGACGAGAGAGCCAAAACTCGAAGTTTCCCGAAGTTCATGCTTTTTTGCACGGTCGAGAAATGCCCAAACCAGCAGTCGGCGCAGGCAGGCGCTGCGCTCAGCGCGCCGCGGCTGTACTGTCAGCCGCCTGCACCCGGGAGTGCTCGCAGGTGCGGGAAATCCTCCAGGGTACAAAGCAGACAGCCGGAAGGAGGGAGCAGCTGGGGTCACCGGTGAGAACCCAGGACCCTGCAAACCAAGCAACGAGAGCAGGGGGAGGACGGACAGGGGTGCAGACTCTCTCCCGCCTGACGAGAACCCGACCGCGCGACTGTGTGGACCAGCGGGCGAGATCGCGCGATTAGTCCATGTGCATAAACAACACATGGCTAATAAGCCTCTCGAGGTGAGCCAGGAGTTCCAGTGGCGGCCTCCGAAGGAAGAGAGCTGTCTGGGGCTGGACTGTCGCCTCGAGGAGTGTACTCATACAACATCTCACTCAGGTCTACCATTCATTCCGAACAAGTTCCACAAAAATCACAGTCACCACCAACATACACCATCCTATAACTTATCCAACTGTTCGTTCGCCCAATACGAACAGAAACCATAGCCAGCTAACAACCCATACACCCGAAATTAAGAGCGCAGGGCATGCAGCCCGCTGAAACTTTCTCCACTGGGATTCGAACCCACGAACCCAAATCACACTACATTCTCCCACCGTGCTCCTGAAATAACACAGCACGGGTTCGAGTCCCTACTGCAACCCCGTCAAACCACCCAACTCACAACACCTCAGGGCCACCAAACATCCGTTATCTACATCACCATTAAAACCTAATATCTATTCTCACAACTAGAGGTAGTGGGCGGCAATCCGCGGGCCCGCGGTTCGATGCCCGGATCTGGCATTCGGACCTCGAGGCCCGCAATGGCTATGATGACAGTACAGTTGCAGCTTACCCTGCTGCGGTATTGCCTGATTAAGCAACAAGTCTGAGCCCTTGTGCACACAACTGCGTGAGAAGCGGACAAACCCCACCCCCACCCCCACCCCCCTTTATTCTTCGACAAGGTGTGTAGGGGGCGGGGGAGGGTCAGCTCGACCCTGAGGAATGTTTCCACGGGGGACCCCTAGTAAATGTTCGAAGGGGCGGATGTGTCCGAAACGGGAGCGAAGCCACACATTACCAGAAGGGGGGAGGGGTTAAAAAGGAGTGTAAGAAGGAGGGTGGAGGGGGGTAATTACACAGGGGGGGGGGGGGTACGGGATACTCGATACGAGCTATAGCTGGTGTCGCATTTAAAAACAACAGCCTCTCGCGTTAACGGTAAAAGAATAAGGGAGGGGAGGTTCTTTCTCTCATAAGGCGTAAGGTTACCCGCGACATCAAGTTAAGCGGCGATAAACAGTTGAACGACGATACTTCCGGCCCGAGCACGGCAGGTGTGAAGGCGCTTCTCACCGTGGGAACCAACAGGTACACCAGTGGCGTATCCAAGGGGGGGGGGGCCCCTGAGGGGCAAGTGCCCCCCAGCCCCCTCCCGGAAAAACCAGTTGTCTGCTACATTAATATCGCCGACAAAAATGATTGTTTCTGAAACCAATAAAATATTTTGATATAATTAATGAATTCCTTGTAGAATCATAAAATCTGGTGGTTGGATGTTATGTGTAGTGTGAGTAGATTAAATACAAATTTAGTAATTTTAAGACATTTTTTTCTCTGGCTATTCTGAAATCCTAGAGTGCCCCCTCCGAGGTGAAGCTCTGGATCCGCCACTGGCTGCACGCGACGACCATTTCGACCGGTGACGACTGTTGCGATGATCGAACGATGATCCGTGAATCCTGCGATGGATGATTTGGTGAATGTTCATGATCGATTGATTATATATATATATATTTATAGTATAATTTAGGGGCAGGCATTTTTCGCGAATAAATCCGAACACCCATTAGACTGCAACCAGTTATACTCACACCAGCGGTTTCTTCCTTGTGATTGGCGGACGTCTGCGAGAGAAGTCGTTGCCTTTATTTGACCTGAGCCACTCAGGACGTGCATTGCTTCCGCACTAACTCACTGTGATTGGTGTTGTAACAATCGATATTGAACTGAAAGAAACTCACCCAATCACGAGACACAGACAATGCTACAGTGTTTTAACTTCCAGCTAGTCTCGGAATCTTTTCGCGAAATATGCATGCCCCTAGTATAATCATCATAGACCGCCAAAAAAGAAGTGGGGTTGTCTGTAAAGTCGGTTTACGGACGATAATTTTACGTGATAACGTCATAAGAAAACGTTGATGAATAATCGCATACTTTTTAATTTTCTAATATTATTTACAGTTTTTTGCAATTTTAATTTAAATATTATATATATATATTTATAATCACGAAAAATTAGTTTAAAAGCCCATCTTAACCGGTTTGATATAATTGAAAATTTTCTCGCACGGTGGTTGGCCGGTTCTTGCACGCTCGGCTCAGGCGGAACGTGACAATTTTTTCGTGCGTGCAGCCGGCGTTCATCGATTTATAAGACGTTATCACGTCAAAAATAATTAAAGGATCAGACAAGGTGTGTTTTCAGCCGTCGGAACAAGGGGGCAGAATGCTGCGCATACAACACGACGACGCTGGGTGTAATCAGCTAGAGACCTGTAAAATTCGCGATTTCAAATCCCTAAAGGATAGACTCCATGATCCTCTATGCACTCGTGCAAATTACATCTGCTGATTGGTTACCGTCTCGTAACACCTGTTGACTGGAATGATCGTGATTCGCTAAGTCTTCTGTTTAAAGATTTTCCATTGGCCCAGAGTCCTTCAGATAAACTGTGTGGCCCAATCACTGAAGCAAAATAATGTCAAAAGTATTTGGACTCTATACTATCGCGAAAGGTATCCGCCAATTTTACAGGTCTCTAGTAATCACATTACGTCCGCATTCGACTCTATGCACGTAGGCCCAGGGAGTGTGACCCCCCCCCCCCCCTAACATGTAGACCACCGCACAGCCGTTGAAAACTAGGGCGGGGAAACATCGTGAACGGAGATACCTTCTGTCAGCCGAAGAGTCGCGATCCAGCGAGGAACATGGCAATCGACGTGTTATCTCTATGGAGACCGGAAAAACTCGCGGGTTCAAATGACCTCCAGGATGGACTCCAATATCCTCCACACACTCGGGCAAATGCCAACTGTTCATTGGCTGCTGACTTGTGAGTCGTCTCGACTGGGTGGCCTGTGATTCGACACTTCTATGAGTGAGGGTCTCTAATTGGCCACTCAGTCCTCCAGATTAACAGTGAACCAATGACAGAAGCAGCACTAAGGTATAATATTATTTGAATTTTAGCATAACACGAAATGAACCCGCGAATTTTTCAGGTCTCTAGTTATCTCATCTGAAAGAAATGTGGAAGAAAGAGAGAAAAATAAAGCCAGCAACGAGCTGATATCATTCATCCAATAATTTTTTGTCTTGTCCCATAATTATTTTTTTAACCAACGCAAATCTGTAAGGTTTACAAAAATTGGGGGGGGGGGGGGGGGGCTGCTGAAATTCTCAAGATTGGTTGGGTTGGGGGGGGGGGAGGTGTGTGTTTGTAAGCCATAATTTTCCGCGTGGGTTTTAACAAATACAATTATCTCTGAATAGGGTGTTTGTATGTTGTACACACTGCCCATGTGTTAGGTCTGTATGCAGGAAACTTTTAAAAATACAGAAATTTTCCATAAAACATCAGTTTTAACGTATATGTTTTATCACGATTTTTGCAAGCGCAAGCGCTGAGCGCAGTCAGAGAATAGTAAGCTAACATTTAGGGAATTAATTACATTGCTGAACACACTGACGGAAGTTTTATTTTAAATACGGTCATTTTTACAAATCCTTTCAAATAAAATTCTACTCTTACATTTAGAGACTGAGACCTTTTCAGTGAGTGCCTGCTTTCCAGGTGAGCCCGGACAATCCTGCCCCCCCCCCCCCAACCAGGATCAACCCCCATGCATAGACACACTTGCAATGCATGGGAAAACTTAACTGATGGTTAAACCTCTACTATTGGCTGAGGTGGATGGAAGGTGCTCTCCCACGCTTAATCGGACCAATGGGGAGGCGGCTACCGTGCTACTGAATGTCCTTGATCGCCGTAACAGTAAGAAACAGCTGCAGTATTTTGAAAAATATTTTCATGCGGAACGTTTCAGTATAATAAAGATGCTCAATAATTTATATATATGTATATATATAGTTGAGGTATTACGGGTGTGTAGAAGGACACTAATTTAATTAAAACAGCTAACTAATATTGGAACTGGAAGCTTTGCGAAATGTTAATTACTGCACAGGTATATTTCATCCGACATCATAAATCCACATCCTTAAAAAAAAACTGCTTGGTTTCGTTTTTCATAAAGTTTTTGAAAAAGATACCAGGAGAGAATAACGACTTTCCGCTACCAACTGATGAAGTTAATGGGGTTGGTGGTTTTTTTTCCCTTCCCTTTAGAGCACTGTGAGGGAGAGAGGAATTGGAGAGGGGGTGGGGGGGGGGAAGTCTACCGGAGACTTGTTTACATTCTGGAAAATTAAATTTGTTCATTTCTGCTCGCGGTACAATGCGGCGGTGCATTATTATTTTTTTTTCTCCCCTCCATGGGCGTTTCAATGACAGGAATGTAATTACTGCACTCGTATCGTTGGGCGGGAGGCGCGAAATTGAGTTTGAAAAGGCTGACCACGTGTGGGAAGAGGAGAAGGGGGGGGGGAAGAAGCGGTGGAAGGATGATGCAAAGTCCTCTGTCGAACACATACAGGAGGCTAAATTGTATCCCCTCGGAAAGGGTACCTTTCATACATGTGGTGGCGGTAGTGTAGCTGGGTAGAAACTGGAAAGGTACCCTCTTTCCGATATCTTAAAATGTTTCTGTTTTAATGCAAATATCCGAGGGGCTCGCCCTTAGGGTCCAATTCCCGTGCTAGCTCACGGGATAACAGATTTAAAGTTTTCTTTTTTTAAATTTCATCGGAAATAAATATAACTTACGAATTTGTTACGGGAAAACCGGTTTATTTCAAAAATTACACAAGTCAATAGATTTTATTACCTAATTAAAAAGAAAAACTTGTATTTGCTAATTTTTTCTAAAAAAAAACCGCACAGTTAAAAAAATATTACGATGAAGGTTACATACCAAATTTAGATAAATGTTCATGCAACAATTACACAATGTTTGATGTTTTTTCGAACTTCCTGAAAAAAGTACGGTTCAGTGACATGAGATTTCTGAAATAAATAATAAAATAAATCTTATATATATTTTAAAAAAACGCACAGTTAAAATACTATTACGATGAATAATACATACAAAATGTAAATAAATGTTCATGCATTGCAACAATTACACAATGTTTGATGTTTTTTTTTGTACTTCCTGGAAGAAAAAAAAGTACGGTTCAATGACACGTTGGTTTCTGAAATGAGCCAGTAATTTATGAGCAGCGTACACGGAGCTTCATGCTCGCACGCCATACTGTTTCCTGGCTCCTAAGCCCCTGAAACATTCAGCTCTGCTCTCTCTCTATTCCGGGGTGTCTTAAATTATTCAGCGCTAGAGACCCCAACAGCAGCGCACATAGCAACCAAAATATATCGCGAGTTCGATTCACGCGGAACGTAGCCACCCCGTGCCCGGATAACAATAAACTCACCTGCGTCGGGACAAATAACGTGATGTGTGTCAGTGTGCTTTTGACGTGGCGTCTAATAAATCGATGAACGCCGGCTGCACGCACGAAAAAGTGTCCCGTTAAGCACAATGTCACGTTACGCTGTGTCCCGTTACGCTCATTGCACGCTTGCGCCGCATCTATCTCTCTTCCACTCGACAGTTTATAAAGTGAAGTGAAAAGTTAATGTGGTTTTCATTGCTTATTAGAACAACAATTTCGGCAATAAAGGTTAATTATTCTTCCATTTTAAAAATCTGATTACTACTATAGTTTGAAGTATTTATTCTTTTACTATTAAAATAAAAATGATTCAATTTTATTCATAACGTATGCAATCATTTCATGAATGTTTTGTTATGACGTTGTCACGTTAAACTATCGTCCGTAAACCGACCTTACAGACAACCAATTTTTTTCAAGTCTTATTTCGCTTCTCTCGGAGCCGTTTCATTATATGGTGTTTAAAATATAGTGGACGTAGCAGCTACTGCAGCTTATTCTAGCGGCGGATGCGAAAACTACGTGTGATTCGCGACGAGAAAAGTGGCCGAAAAAAACAATTTGCGTTTTTACTGATAGCTCAGCGTTATTTTTTTTTAAGTTTTCTACGTGAGTCTGGTATTACAAGTGCACTATTCGCAAGACGAGAACACGCGAACTTGCTCGCTACCGAGGTCAGATGTTCACACATCTCTGGGGAGAGCTCTGGAAGGCTCTCTCACCGGGTCGTTGCCACAACGCCGAAATACCATAACGCCGAATGTCAAAATTGACCACAACGCCAACAGCTAGAAAACTGCTGTGCACCACAACACCGAAATAACAACTGAATGAATTTGTGTGTGCTTCTTAAATGTACCTTAACGCCAAAATACCACAATCAAACCTAACCTTACCTTACCTAACCTAGCGTAATATAACCTAACCTAACCTAACTTGACTTGATGTAAGTTTTTGGACATACGCCATTGCTAAAAACTTTTTTTGTTGAAGAAAAACTAAAAACTAAAAATAAAGAAATATATAAATAAAACCCGTCATCATTTGTGGGTTTTTTTTTTTTTTATCGTTCTATTCTGTTTTGGAAAACTATTGTGTTTGTTTCGTCTTTTCTTTTTGTCGTGTTTTGTTTCGTTTCAACCGTTGTGCTGAATTTTTTGGGTTCAATATTTCTGTGTCGTCATCATTTGTGTTTTTTTTTTCGTTCTCTTAGTACATTTTTCTATGTTTTTCTTTGTTTTGTTGACTATATTCCTGTCACGGAATATTTTGTGGTGTTTATATCCTTGTTGACAACAGCAATTTTTTGCTTAATTTTGTGTTTTTTTGCCTTTTTTTGGGTTTTATTTATATATTTCTTTATTTTTAGTTTTTCTTCAACAGAAAAAGTTTTTAGCAATGGCGTATGACCAAAAACTTACATCAAGTCATGCACTCCCATTGCACAAATCTTTCAAAGATAATTTACCTAGCCTATCGTAGTCTAACCTAACCTAACCTAACCTTTGTGGCAGTCCTGCAATGACATTTTTTCGGCGTTAGTGTATTTCGGCGTTGTGGTGCGTCCCCCTCTCGAACGTTGTTCTGACCACGTGGTTCCGGAGGTGACATAATAAGAGGGGAGGGGGGAGGACCAAGGAGGAATCATGCATCCTCCTTGGACGCGGTGACGACTTGACTGGCCCGGTTGACATCACGGCTTCGCGCGATACGAGGTTTATTCGCGGCCGATGACGGGCCGACCGCTGGTCCGGGGAGGGGGGGGGAGGGGGGAGGGGTTTATCTCGAAAATAGAAGCCGCGACGTCACACATCAAACTGCTGCCAACCTTCCAGGCACAAGCTCATATCAGTAGATGATCACATTCATGCGTGTGTAAAGCGAACGCGATAAAGCTTCACACGTAATACTAGACTGTACTAAATAATTGAAAATCAGTTAAAATATCCATTTACATAGTTTAAAAAACACACAGGTATCAAGGAAATTTAATTTAAAAAGAAAACTGAAATAAGTAACAGGACTTTATATTTTTTGATACTGCAATATTTAGGCCTAGGGGGGTAGATTAATTTTTGTAGCATAACAAAACGGGATTTTATCACAATTATTCTGCCAATATGTCATTGAGTTCTTATTTCATTTTTCCGCGGTACAAGTAAAGTATTCAGTAATTCCGTTAACTGAACATTCAAACCACTTGGCATGGACGTAGATCCCGGCGGTGGTGGAGCCAGTGGCGGATCCAGAGGTTCACCTGGATTTCAGAGTAGCCAGAGAAAAAAATGTCTTAAAATTACTAAATTTGTATTTAATGTACTCACACGACACATAACATCCAACCACCAGATTTTATGATTCTACAAGGAATTCATTAATTATATTAAAATATTTTATTGGTTTCAGAAACAATCATTTTTGTCGGCAATATTAATGTAGCAACAACTGGTCTATCGGAGGGGGGAGGGGGTGCACTTGCCCCTGGTGCCCCCCCTTGGATCCGCCACTGGATGGAGGGGGGGGGGTAGAGGGGCTCGCCCCTCAGTTGTATTATAAAATCCCTCACCGAGAGCAACCTCTCGCACACGCAAAAAGCGTGACTGTGAAACGGGGTTGATGAACTTTCAAGGTCACAACTAGACTTCATGAAAAAACTTTCTATATATTTTTATAAAGTTTTCTTCTCGTTCCACGCGTGTAATGCGAAAATACGGGCAGCATGCAAAAACACAAACCACCCTATCCAGAGAGTACTTGGGTCGGTACGAACTCACACGCCAAAAGTTTTTTCGGGACACGTCCCTCTCCCCCGGCCCTAGACAATTACCGATGCCCCACCCCCCCCCCCCCTTGCAGATTCTACAGATTTACGCCACTGGGTTGGCAGCCCTGCACATCTGCGGTCGGGAAGTTGATGCATCACGACCAGAGATTAGAGAAAGTTACAGATGGAGCATAAGCTCTGAGCACTGTGGCCAGTTTGTTCACGTAATAAGATGGCGGCCCATTTGTTTATATAGTGTATAGAAATGTAGTTTACTACATACTCTTGCACACAATCATTTTTCTCGAGTCAACAGTCTTTATTTGTTTAATATTCATGCACTTTTACACCACCATACATATATACATCACTTATGAGAAAATGCGATTTTTCTTCATGTCACAATATGGCGGCGACTTGCTTCCCCCTTACGTCCACTACAAACTGTGTTTATGCTCCATCTGTAACTTTCTCTAATCTATGACCACGACGGAACGGCGAGACGTCTTTAGGGTGACGAGCCGCCTTTTTGAGCCACGGTGTTCCGTTTCACAGATGTTCCGCGAAATTAACCCCCAGGCGAATGTCTGAATGCCCCCCCCCCCCCCAGACGCGGTCATGCTGTAGGTCAAGGCCTGTTCCTTCCCCCACACCACACGTGTCGTATGCCCCCCGCCTATTAAAGGCCCGGACATAAGCTTTACCACCAATGACGAACTTGGGCGTAATTTCACCTGACCAGCTGCAATATTACACCATGATACAAAAGCAATCACAACACAAGCCCGGTATTAGTATTAAAGCGTTTTTCTTAACTGAGCACACACACGTGTAAAAACCCACGCGATTTAAAGTGGTGTCTGTTTACGAAAATCATTTAAGAATACGTATTTCGTTTTTAAAATGTATCTATTGCTAAAAAAAAAAAAAAAAATCTGAGCGCCTTACGACGTAGTCAGTTTAACTTTTGCTAACATATAAGAAAAATATATGTATACTGTACTGACTGAACTGTTTATCATGTAAGCACGTCGGGATTACAATATAAACATTATCACGCACTTCTCGAAGGAAAATTATTAGTTCATGCATATCATTTTTTTTTAAAAATTCAATGTCATATTTTAAAATTGTTTTCTATAATTTACCCCCCCCCCCTTATAATTGCATACTTCCAACTACAGCAACATTAATTTCTCGAAGGCTTAAGCAACTATCATAAACAAAGGGACGGGGTTAGGTTTATGTCCGTTGTAGCCAGGCAGCTTTGCTTGTTTCGTGTTGCGTGAAAGCTTATCGCTGTAACTACCCTTGCGCAAATGTTCAAGTACCCCGCCTAATCAGGGGTGTAATCGTGCTGGTGAGAAGATTAAGTGCGACGCTTACTGGTATTTCTAGCGCGGTGTCGCCTCTAAAGGCATGTTTTTGGACTGGCGCGCAGTCTTCTCGTCGGTGCTCGGGACGACTACGAGATCTGAGCGGTGACCATAGCAACATACGGCGGAGAAATGAGCACAAATGTGTGAATAAAGTATATTGAGTGCTTTCGAGAATCTGTACCGGGTGTTTTACGCCTAAAAGGTATTCTGAATACATGCATTTCAGCCATTTTCACGGTTTTAAAAATAGTTTTTTAAAAGATACACGGAAACGGAACACATCCGCAGTACCACGCTTCTCTCTGAATCTGATACACTGGTCTAAATTAATCAAATTACAACTACATTCTCGATTAATTACTTTCTCGTACCATGAATCATGGTACACGTAACGAGATAATAATATGTGTACCACGACTATGGTGCATGTACCACAATTATGGTACGTGTGGCAAGACTGTGGTACCATGGCGAGATTATGGTACATGGTACTACATTTATGGCACGATTACCACTCTCATGGTACGTCTTTATGGTACGAGTACCACTATTATGGTACGAGTGCCACAAATTATGGTACGAGTACCACTTTTATGGCACGGTCAGCCCTGGCTGCGCGGTGAGGCACCGTCGAGGCATGCACACGCTCGTCCTGGAAACGCGCGCAGGAAATGCTTCGGAAAATGGGAGGTCGGCGGGTAAATATTTGTGCGGTAATCGCCGGGAGATAGCCAGGCCTTTGTGGCCGCTCGAGACGAATGGTGGGGTGTCTTGAAGAAGGTGAAGCTGGTAGGTAAAGGAAGGGGGAAGAAGAGGAGAGCGACGCGACAAGAGGTTCTTTTTTCTCTCTCTCTCTCTCTCTCCCTCTTCCTCGTTTCAACACGGGAAGCAGAAGGAACACAACCGACCACTTCCCGCGGGCCCGGGGGGAAAAGAAGAACTCTTCTGTCTCGGGCCTGGAGCAGGAACTCGGCGGGGACAAAGACACCGCTGTCGGAACCCAGCGCGGGCGACGAGGCTAGGCTACTCCGCGGACAGACCGAGACCACCTGGAGACCCCAGAGGTGCGTCGACAACATAGCCAGGGCCCTTGGGCAGACACACACAGACTTCGGGGCCCTTTCGAGAAAGTAAAAATTGGTTGTCTGTAAAGTCTGTTTACAAACGATAGTTTAACGTGACAACGTCATAACAAAACATTGATGAAATGATTACATACGTTTATGAATAAAATTGAATCATTTTTATTAAATTAACACTATTTTGTATGGATAAAAAGGAGTGAAATTAAATCTACAATTTAATTGATAAATTTACTTTTATTTGCACTCATTAATTCAAATATGTTTATTACTTTAACGAAGAGATTATTTTAACTATAACTTTTATAAATGTTTGCTATTTAACTTCTTCCAATCTGTGTTTTTTCTGTTAAGGATTGGACGATGATGGGAAAAGTAGGAAACGAATTGGGAGTGGTTCAAGTTTAATGTGCGTCGAAAAAGTCAAATCGATGGTTGTTCCAATCGAGTGGAAGAGAGATAGATGCGGCGCAAGCGTATAATGAGCGTAACGGGACAATGAGTCATCCTTTTTCGTGCGTGCAGCCGGCGTTCATCGATTTATTAGACGTCACGTCAGAAAAAGTTTCAATATGGTGGTTTATAGACAGAACAAATAAATACAGGTGAGCGTTACTCTAATATCATACTGTGTCAGTGATTCAAAGATGTAGTTAAAAAAAAATCATTACGGAAATGTAACCCACTAGACAGGAGGAAAAACTGTACCGCAGTGACGGGTTCGTGAAACCATTCGTTCAAAACGAACGAATCGTCGAGCGAACGAAAAGCGCATGATTGTGGTCGCTATGTAAGGAATCGGTTCTTTTGAGAACACGATTCGTTTAGGGGGAAAAAAAACCGAGGAAAGCGAGCTTGCCGGACTGATAAGTCAAGAGTAATCAGTAATCTTAAGTATCCGCGTGTTCACAATAGCAAGCGATAACAAATCAAAGAAAAATGTGGGTAGTATAACACGGAGTGGGAGTGGGGGTTAGCGCCTCAATAACGATTGCATTACTATTATTATTCGTGGATTGTCTAGGTTTTGATAGCAAAAAAAAAAAATATCGGCGAATGATTTGAAATGTGCCCACGCGCACGCATTTTTTTTTTCCCCGTAAGTCAGTATGCTAGACATCTGGAATTTCAGCCTCTCGAGCCGAACCAGATTGCGATAACCAGTCGTGCGACATGGGCAGACCTCCCAGACGTAACGGATCACTCGGGCGGGTGGAGAGTTACGACTAGAGGTGTAAAAGTAACGAAAAAATGTGTACCCGTATGTATTCGTTACTATAACAATTAGTACTCGTTACTATCGTATCGTTACTCGTTACTTCTGATACCGCATGACATGGCACATGCTATGTTATGTAACAGCATCGAATCGAGTCGTATTTCGTACGCGTACAGTATGACGTCGCGTAAATAAAAATAAATCGAATATAAACAATTAAAAATATTTGATAATTAACAGCTTTTGTTAACCAAGAAACAATTAACTCTCATTAGAGCGGCTTTATTATAATATATCTTTTAAGATAAGAACATAAAACGTGAAAATGCGCGATTATAAAAAACAAAAACATACATATTTATAATTTGTAAAAAATACTTTCTTACGTTGTTTCTGTTCGAATCTAAAACTTTGTCTACACACACAATACCTTTAATAAACAGTAAAAAACTTGGACGACGAATTTCCAAATTATACTTTTATTAATAAACAAACATCGTTCTTTGTAACGAATACGCGCGCGCATGCGTGAAACATACGAAAGATGCGAGTAACGAAATGCAGCCGTGTGTAACGTTTCGTTACTCGTTGCTAGATGGCGCACCCGTTACTCAGTAACGAAAACATACGGTTTGCTACAGCTCTAGTTACGACTCTTCAGATGCACCGGATCACGTTGTCGGGTGGTCAGAACTAAATTATTGCACGAAATGGAATGAATCATTTGCTCGGAACTAGATCTGTAGCAAACCGTATGTATTCGGTACTGAGTAACGGGTGTGCCATCTGGTACCGAGTAACGAAACGTTACACACGGCTGCATCTCGTTACTCGCTTTTTTCGTATGTTTCACGCATGCGCGCGCATATTCGATGAATTTGCGTTACAAAGAACGATGTTTGTTTATTAAGTGGAGTATAATTTGGAAATTCGTCGTCCAAGTTTTTTTTACTGTTTATTAAAGGTATTGTGTGTGTAGATTTAGTTTGAGATTGGAACAGAAACAACGTAAGAAAGTTTTTTTTTTTTTATAAATTAGAAATATGTATGTTTTTGTTTTTTTATAATCGCGTATTTTCACGGTTTTTTGTTATCTTAAAAGAGATAATATTAAAAAGACGCTCTAATGAGATTTAATTGTTTCTTGGTTAACAAAAACCATTATCAAATATTGTTAATTGTTTATATTCTAATTATTATTATTTACGCGATGTCATACTGTACGCGTACGCAATACGACTCGATTCGTTACTGCAACATAACATAGCATGTTATGCGGTATCAGAAGTAACGAGTAACGATACGATAGTAACGAGTACTAATTGTTATAGTAACGAATACATACGGGTACGCTTTTTTCGTTACTTTTACACCTCTACTCGGAACCGATTCGAATAAAATCGATTCGGCCAATCGAATCGTTCTGCCGATTCGCCAGGCAGAGATCTGGCATAAACGTGGTCAACAGTCGGAAATCCTACCTGAAAATAATCAGAAAGAGAGCTTCTCGTTTAGGTGCCGGTCAAGACCCTTTCACTGTACAGTAATCTCCGTAAAAGAATGTACCAGATTTCCGTACCATTTGCACGATATTACTCCCACCAAATTTCGTGTACCGAGAGCTAAGATGTCACAAAAAAAATTGGTTGCCTGTAAAGTCGGTTTACGGACGATAGTTTAACGTGACAACGTCATAACAAAACACTGATGAAATGATTGCATACTTTTATGAATAAAATTGAAACATTTTTATTGAATTATCACTATTTTGTATGGATACAAGAAGGAGTGAAATGTAATCTACAATTTAATTGATAAATTTACTTTTATTTGCACTCATTAATTCAAATATGTTTATTACTTTAACGAAGATATTATTTTAACTATAACTTTTATATACATGTTTGTTATGTAACTTCTTCCAATCTGTATTATTCTGTTAATGATAGGACGATGATAGGAAAAGTAGGAAACGAATGGGAGTGTTTCAAGTTTAATGTGCCTCCAAAAAGTCAAATCGATGGTTGTTCCAATCGAGTGGGAGAGAGATAGATGCGGCGCAAGCGTACAATGAGCGTAACGGGACAATATGCGTAACGGGACACTTTTTCGTGCGTGCAGTCGGCGTTCATCGTCAAAAAAAATTCCGTAAATGCAAAAATGCGGATTATTCGTGCGTCTGACTGGGGGTCAGTGACTAGTAGGTTTCCCGAGGGGCACTGCCCCCTCCACCCCTCCTTATAGTGTCCCGTCGTTCCTTTCCGGTTGGAACAGGCTGTCCGACGGGAAATTGCCTGCCAGCGCACGCATGACTGATGGAGGACAGCCGTAGCTCCCGTGGGCGTGCGCTGCAGGGTTGCCAACCTAACCGTCCTCCCCTCCCCTCCCCCAACCACTTAAAACAAGCCATGACCAAGCGTGTGCATGCATGCACTGCTGGCTGACATCAGCCGGGAAGCCAATGATGTACATTCTAAATTGCACAGACCCGTATACTCACGTTGGCAAGCCTTCTTTTCACAGACGAGAGAGCCAAACGTCCGATCGTGCATCTTCGGTTTTTTTTTTGTTCATTGCAAATAAATATACAACTCATGATAAATAATGTTCAATTAGGTTAGGTTAGCTACATTATAAATACTTTAAAACATTGTGGACGGTTGATTTAGTTAGGATAGCTACATTAAAGATACTGTGAAATCATGTAAACGGTTTCCCCCAAATAAATACACCTGTTGTACGGGAAAAAAAAAAGCGAGCAAGAACTTCGGGGAACTTCGGGTTTGGCTCTCTCGTCTGTGAAAAGAAGGCTTGCCAACGTAAGTATTCGGGTATGTCCAGAAGGACGAGTGAATCGTAGGCTTCCCTGCATGCACTGCTGGCTGGCATCAGCCACGGGTACCAACCCACCAACCAACGCGGACCGCAGCGTCCCAGCTCCAACGGAGGAGAAATTCCGACTGCCAATACCGAGACCTAGTTTCCTGAAGCGGTTTCGCGCCCACCCGCTAGATAGCAACTTCGATAATATATTAACAACATAGCTATTTTGATTTGATGGGAGTAACGCATCAGTATTATCATGGAAACAAACCAGTGAAAATTAATTCACTTAATTTTGGTAGAGCGACAAATACCAGATATTTTGTATCTCTTACTCTTTTATACATAAAATACTTTTTTTTAAATTAAAAAAAAACAGCACTAGTCGTTTTTCGCACAGTATAATAAAGAATAATTCATCAATTAGTTAAATTAACATTATAAATCTAAAACTTTGGATTTAAACCTGTAGCTTTTTTTTAAGTAGTTCCGGGGCCACTCAACAGATAGCGTCACATGTCGCGCGAAACATGGTTTCAGTTTCCACTGTCAGAGTCGCACTTCTATGCATATTAAGTCTCAGTACAGTTTTAGAGCCAGCAAAACTTCACGAAATACTGAAATTATTATTTTTTTTTTGCTACTTCACACAGCAAAGTACTATGTAACACAGTAAACTGTGCTGGCTGTTTCGAGAAGAATTCTGCAAAAGTGATGTTTTGTAAAATATGACGAAGACCTTGCCAATGTTGCGAAACAGGCTTGTCCATGCGTTCAAACTGTCAACTGATGAAATAGGTGAATGCACAAGAACTGAACATTCATTACTGGGAAGGTAATCCACAGTATGATATTCCCAGCACTCTCAACGCATTGATTCTCTCAAGTGCCAAAATTTCTACAACTTACTCGGTTTTGCAAGATATTTATGTGAACCTTCAAGATGTCCAAATTTTTCGATAAAAAAGTATAGAAAAGGTAATATAATGATACTTCATTATAATCCATACCCCAACACATTTTTTTTTCTTCTAACAATGTCCTCTTCCCCTGTAAGGTCCCTCTGAAAATATCAGGACCTCGCAAAAGCAAAGTCCAAAGTCGCCCCTGAACACGCGAAACACGAGATTTCGACGCAGGACTACATGCACCTACTACACTGAATTCGCGGTAACCTGAGCACATTTCCAACAAACCTTTCCTGTAACTCACAGCATTGTTGCGTGCACACCCGATCTTATCTGCAGCGAAGCAGGGCGAAGGTAACATTCGAGAGAAACTACAGTCATAGTTTAGTTGCTGTAACGATAATCCCATGATGATTTCACTGAACTTGGAGCTGAGCATTCTCAGGAGACGGCATACTGTTGTGTTGTAGTTGATGTTCCTTTTTAATCTCAGTTCCGCCCAAAATATCGCGGAAATGTTGCTTGATAACGTCTGATGATGGTTAGTAAGTGTGAATTAGAATCTCAGACTTTAAAAAAACAGCCTCTCTCATTTTTTTAAAAGTAAATTAAAATTTTTTATAAACTGCAAAAAAAAAACTTCTGCCATTGTTTTTGACGTCTAACCAACATGGCGCAACAATTAGCTAGTGAGAACAAAAACTGCTCCACACACCATGTAATTATAAAGACGTTCACAAACACCCCCCCCCCTCCTTTTTTTCTCACCCATCTCGGACTAAACCATGTAATCTATTTAGCCCCGTGATGGTACCTTTGCGATAACAAACAAAGCCAAGTAGTTGGGAGTAGGTTACTTCTATCCGCTAGCTCCCTTTAATTTTGATCTTCTGCAGGAGTCCCCAAAAATTTTCACGAACTGAAAATTGTATGACGAAAGAAAAACTGTGAGTGTATTCAGCACCACACCACACCGTTTGTGGAAATACAAAGCAATTTTTGAAAAGTTGGCACACTTTCATCGCAGACACCTAACCAAAAAAAAAATAATGAATGGATGTGTTAAGAGTGGTTGTCATTCATTACGAATTTTGATTTTATACATTTGTTAATTTTTTCTTCTACTTTTACACAGTTTAGTTAGAATAAAAATTGAATGTTATTAAGTAGCGATTAGTGACTTTTCAATAATTGTTGTAATTTATTAGTAAGCATATAATTTCGTGTTAGATTTTAAGTACTGGTTGAGAGTAACTGTGTCAATAAAAGACAATTAAAAATAATAAATAGAATAATACCGGTTTTTTTTTATATATGATCCCGAAGGTACCTATTTGTTGCAAACCGCAAAAAATTTATATTCCCGACTAACGCCCAAGCTACAATGACGATGATTACGTTACAGCAGATAATGGGCCTATGCCGGGAGGGGTCAAAGTGGACAGTAACGATGTTTGGAAACCAGAGTCGCTAATTATGACGGTGGAGCAGAGGAGGCCTGAAAATTTCGTCAGCCCCGCGGCGAGGCGTATATTTTGATGGTTTTATAATTTAGTTTCGTCCGGCAAAGAGTGGCTTTTACGTGGGTTAGTCCCGGCTACTGTACCTTTTTTTCCCCCTAACTTTCATGTTTGTTTTTTTTTTCGGCGAGGATAATGGAAAAGGCCCGGTTGACAAAACCCCAGGAAGGGTGGCAGGCCGCACATATTGCACTCGTGTGATTCCCCCCCCCCCCCCCCCATTTCACCATCCTCCCGCCTCAACGGGCCACATATGGGGTTTTAAAACGCGGCGCGCTGGCTCGCTACGACTAGTATCGTGTGTCCGGGAAGCCTACACACAATGCAATGCGCCCACCAGCTATTAGGTCCCCGCCGACACGCCCACACACACACACACACAGAGAGAGAGAGAGAGAGAGAGAGAGAGAGAGAGAGAGAGAGAGAGAGAGAGAGGGTGTGCAGAGCTCCAGAAGAAACCACTCGATGTGGAAAAACTGCTCCCACTACCACAATGGAGTCTGTCGACGAAATGCATTCAAGAATGCGCTGACAGCGGTTGGGATGAGTTGTACTTCCGTGTTCTTCGTTTTCAAAATTTTTTACGTGAATACGTCTTGAAAATTGCTTCCATAGTGGGAGGTAATTTAAAAAAAAAAAAAAGAAACGAATGATAAACAAAACCGGGGGGTTACAGTTTGGTGTTGCAGCCACACATATATCATCTCCATCTGAAATTTAATCACACCACTGGATGGCTAAAGGTTCAAAGAATTCGTTACGCCAAGTGAGGACTGAAACGCATCGCGCACGTTGGAGGAGGAAAGCGACGCCATTTTGAGGTCATTTTGGCTGCGTTTCGAGATTTCCATTTGGTATAACTTTTGACTCGGGAGAAGCTACGACGTTCGTTTGAGTTTCAATCGTCAGCTCTCGTCAAAATCTATCGATTGCACATAAAAAAAGCATTAGTGTAAAATAGTTACAGTAAATATTATCTGGTGATAAAATAAAATAATAGCGTATTTTGTATAGAAAATATTACCTGTTACGTACACGTAATCACGTACAATACACGGATGTGTCCATGACACAGACACACCTTCCCCCCCCCCCCTTTTTTTTTAAAGAGTGAGAAGGACTAAAACGCGAGTTTTCAGATTTATCTTTTTCGGACACTAAACAACGCCCGGTAAAGATTCTTGAAAGCACCCAAAGGCCGTGAATCACACTTTCACCTTAATTTCTTCGCCATCTAATGTCATGGTTACCGCCTCAAATCACATGGCTGCCCTGTGCAAACAAGAACATTGCGCAAGAAGCAACAGCGAGTGTCATACTTATCATTCCGCTATAACTAGAGACCGGAAAAATTCGCGAGTTCATTTCACGATAGGCTAAAATACAAATTGATATACCTCAATGCAAGGAAGGAAGAATCGACTGAAGAGTTTGTGATAAACCCTAAATGGGATGAACAGGAGGTGCTTTCATGTGCTGAAAAATTAATAATTGAGCTAACCACCTACACGACCACAGAGATATCTAAGGTTAACAAAGCATCTACAAACTATATTCTGCCCAGAGTAACACAGCTAAAAGGCCTATTAGATAAGGTTCTGATAGACAATTCCCGGCTTAACGGAGTGATAAAGGGGATAGAATTAAGTAAAGGCCCTGTGATAAGGAAGACGTATGCGGAAGTAACAAGTGCAGCTGAAATTGGAGGGACTACTCGTCAACAGATCATACCTAAACAGAAGAAGGAGTTGCTGATTGTCCTGCCAAGTGACGAAACTCAAACAAGTGACACCACCAAAAGAGAGATCTTAAAGAACATTGATCCAATAAAGAATGGGCTGAAATTCAAAGGAATAAGGAAAATTTCGAAAGGAGGAATTATAATCGAAGCACAAGACTCCAGCACGATTGAAAAACTGCAAAAAGATGAGAAAATATCTAAACTAGGACTACGTACTGAGCGCCCTACAAAGCAGGGCCCGAAAGTTATTATGTACGACGTGCCTAGGGAGTTCGATAACCCTGATATAGCTGGCACAATATTTGCTCAGAATCTGAGCGCAGATGAAGTCTCACTGGAGGAGTTCAGAGCTGGTTTCATGGTGCGAACAAGACGCGGCAGAAAGGATAATAAAGAAACAGTGCACCTTGTCATTGAATGCACACCTAAAATAAGGAATATCTTGCTAAGCAGAACACATATGTATATTGGTTTTTCTGCATGTAAAATTAGGGATTTTGTGTCAATAACTAGATGTTTCAACTGTCAGAATTACGGACACCCCGCACATAAATGTAAAAGCAAAACTATCTGCTCTATATG
Source organism: Bacillus rossius redtenbacheri (assembly GCF_032445375.1). Classification (NCBI taxonomy): domain Eukaryota; kingdom Metazoa; phylum Arthropoda; class Insecta; order Phasmatodea; family Bacillidae; genus Bacillus; species Bacillus rossius. The sequence goes on along the minus strand of NC_086341.1, from coordinate 8,364,093 downwards.
TGGACTTGATGGGCATAAGTATACAGAATGTATTAAGAAAAATGAAGGAAATAAGTGTGCAAATTGCAGACGAGAGAATAAACCACACGAGCATAGGGTAGATAGCACTGATTGCCCTGCCTATAAGAGAGCTTACGAAAGAGAAATAGAAAGAACTAATTATGGTGAAATATGAAAATAACATAAAAATAGGGCAACTAAACGCACAACGTTCAGCTGTTGTCAGTGCTGAATTAAATAAGATTGCAGAAAAAATGAAGCTTGATGTGATCTTATTACAAGAACCCTATGTATTACGTGGGCAAGTTGCAGGAATCCATGGTTTAATATATGCAATAGGAGATAATCCGAAATCGGCAATTTGGATTAGAAATGAAACTCTAACTACGATGTTACTCTCCGGCATTTCTAATGAACATCATGTTTGCATGATCATGCAGATGAGGATGATGAAAATATACGTTATCTCATCCTATTTTCAATTCTCAGATCCTATTGAAGTACATATTGATAAGCTTAATTCAATATTGGATACAATTGGACATGAAAATATAATAATTGGTGCAGACACAAATGCAAAATCTTCTTTTTGGAATTCACCAGTGAATGACGAAAAAGGTGAGATCATGAACGATTTTATCATGGAAAGAGATCTATATGTTATTAATGATGATCCATTAACAGGAACATATCTATCACCAGCAACTAATACTGAGACTTTCATTGATGTGACATTGACTGATAACAACATGAAAGAAAGAGTCAATGAATGGAAGATTCATCTGGACAGTTCAAGTGACCACAGATTGATGACTTATGAAATCCAATTGCAAAGAACTGAGATGCCTCCCATAATAATAAGTCCACGGTACATACATAAGAACGCGGATTGGAAGAAGTTTGATGAATTAATAACAAGCAAAATAAATGAATTATCACATGAAGAAGATGTATATAACTCCGCAGAAGCACTCGCCATGAGATTAACAATTATATTACAGAATATCTGTGAGAAATGCTTTAGGAAACAAACGAAAATTATTCCTGGAAATCCCTGGTGGGATGTTGAATTAGAAGAAACTAGAAGAGATCTGGAAAGACTAAGAAGAATCATGAAGAGAGCGGCAAATGGATTTTATAAACTTTTAATTTTACAACAGTACAGAATAAGGAGAAAGAAATATAAGAAAGATATTTTATTAAAGAAGAAGGTATACTGGGAAAAACTTGTCCTTAACAAGGGGAATATGGACCCTTGGGGATATGTGTACAAGGTGATGGCTGGCAAAGTACGAAGTTCTTTTGAAATCCCTGGGATGATGATGGCAAATAGACAAATTACTGACATTACAGAAAATTTGGAAACTATTCTACATGATTTACTACCTAATGACAACCCAGATGAAGATACGAATATTCAAAAGATGAAGAGAGAAGCGATGAAAGAACTGCCTGATACAGAAGACACAGTTTCTTTCACCATCCAAGAGCTTGACAAGATCATTAAAGAGTTAAAACCACGAAAAGCACCAGGTAAAGATAATATAACAACTGAGTTAATTTGGCGAGCTTACCCTCGAATCAAGGAAGTACTGTTACATCTGTATAATTTATGCTTATCTTCAGGAACATTTCCAAAAATATGGAAGGAAGGAGTTCTCAAAATCATATACAAGGGAAATGCTAAGGACCCGAAATTAACTAAGTCATACCGGCCTTTAACTATGCTGCCTAACATGGGAAAAATTTATGAGCGGCTCATTAATGCAAGACTAACAGCTTATTTGGAAGTAATACAGGGAATAGATAAACAGCAGTATGGCTTCAGAAGAGGGTATAGTACAGAAAAAGCGCTATACGATGTAAATCAATATATTAAAAACCTACAAGAAAAATATGTGCTTGGAGTGACGATAGATATAGCAGGAGCATTCGACCACGCTTGGTGGCCTCAAGTATTATGGCGCTTAAAGAATCTTAACACACCTAAGAACCTGTATGCCGCCATAAGGGGCTTTCTGCAAGATAGAAAGTGTGAATGTCGATTGGGCCACATAGTTGTGGAAAAGAAGCTCTCCATGGGCTGTCCTCAGGGTTCAGTCCTTGGTCCGCTACTATGGAATATAATATTTGATGAGCTTCTGAAAATTGAGTTACCAGTAAATAACATTATATATGGCTATGCAGATGATGGCTTGCTCATTATACCCGCTACTTCACGCTACGAATTAGAGCAGACAGCAGAAATTATTCTACGCTCTATCAACACCTGGGCAAGCAGTGTCCGACTTCTTATATCATCTGAAAAAACTGAAGGCGTATTACTAAAGGGAAAATTACATAAAGACAGACCACCTTTAATAAGATTTCAAGAACGAATAGTGAAGATAAAACAAAAAGTTAAGTATCTAGGGGTACAAATCACAACGGGAACAGGATACCAAGAACACATACAAGAAGCATCACAAAAGGCCCTACTGTTAATGCAAAAAATAAGGAGTCATAAACCTACAAATGTAGGATTGAGCACTAATACTATGACAACACTGTACAATGGAGTATACCTGGGCATACTTACCTATGCTTGCTCAGTCTGGTATGAACTACTACGCAATTCACATGTCAGAAGAAGGTTAAACTCATCCCAACGAACAGCTCTAATTGCTGTAACAAAAAGCTACAGAACTACGTCTTTAGAAGCACTGCAGGTTATCGCTGGAGCCTTACCTATAGACCTACTAATACAAGAAAGAGCAAAAGTTGTGATATTAAAGATGAACAAGGAATACACTGCTTCAAAATATCGCAGAATTCACATAGAAAATATTGAAATCTGGCAAGAAAGGTGGCGAAACTCTGACAAGGGAAGGCATACACACAATATATTCCCTTCAATAGAAGAACGGATGAAATTTTCATGGATAAGTACTGACCACTACACTTCACAATTCCTAACAGGTCACGGGAATTTTAAACACAAATTAAACTCTTTTAACTTAGTGGAAAGCCCTATGTGCCCTGTGTGCATGGAAGAAGACACAGTAGAGCATGTTCTAAATGATTGCGTTAAAATAGAAGACATACGAAACAAGTACACAAGGAAGATGGCTATGGAGGATGTTGATATTAAGGATATTAATCAAATTGTGAGAGATAAGAAGACTTATGACATATGGAGAAATTACACCTTTGAAGTATCCAAGAGACTGGAGCGTTTCGATAGTTGGATGCACGAACAATCTCTGATGGAAGATCTGCTTTCCGATACGGAATAACTTACTACAGAAAAATAAAATAACTCTTTGAATCTCCTACACAAGTTTCTTTGGCTGTTCTTCTTGTGTATAGTGTAATCGAACAGCCGGAATATTATATCAAATTAGATAAATGAACTGAAAAGAATTAATTAAGAATAAGAGAATTAAAAATATACACCAGATCTCTCTTTGAAAATAAGAATAAGAATTATGACAGAATAACGCCCTGGAAACCTGTATAAGCAAGCTAAAAGGATATGAATTATTATATAATATAAACTGTATTATATTATATAATATATATATATATGTGTTAAAAATATAATCATGTGTGCAATAAATATAAATAAACTACTCTTGCAAACCTTATAAAAAGGATTATATCCAGAGTAGTCTTTAAGTAAACATACATAATCTATAATATGATTATTTTTTATAAAGCTACAAGATAAAAAAAATACCTCAATGCAGCCTCTGTTATTGGCTCATAAGTCATAACACACCTAGATGACCCTGGGCCAATGAGAAACACCCAACCAAAGCTGTATCGAATCACAGGCTGCTACGTTGGGACGTCTCACAAGACAGCAGCCAATGAGTGGGTCACATTTGACCGAGTGTACGTAGAACTATGGAGTTCATCCTACAGGTCATTGAACCCGCGAATTTTTCCGGTCCCTAGCTATAACATAGTAATAATAATTTTAGACATTCTCTTATTAAACTTATTAAATGCTAGCTGAAGTACCTGGCGTTGCCCAGAAGTGCGTCAAATGAAGGAGACTTCGCTTTAAAGAAATGGTCCAGAACCGTCTGGAACATTGTAAAACATTCTCGAACATGACGGAAAATTCGGGCTATCATACTTTGGGGTTGCGGGGGTGTGCTGCTCGCTTACCTTTATTTATACATATTGATTAAATGTCGACGACTTTCCAGGAAATATATATTGGTAGCAGCCGTGTTTTAACGTAGCTTAATTTCGGGTTGGGAAGGGGGGGAATTAACGATACAAAACAGTTATCTGCCTACAAAAAAACTGTTGTACCAAGATGGCGTCTTTCCGTTGCTCCCTCTTCCCCCATTCGAACCCCACCCCCACGTGTCTCCCTGGCGAGTTCGTTCCGCCCCTTTCGACGCCGACCGCCGGAATGAATTAGCAACCGGACCGCGGCCCCGGCGATAGGGGCGAGCCCCCTGGGGCCCTAGAAGGCCGAAGTGCGCCACTCTCGCCCTAGCCGACCCCAATTAACTGCCGGGAAGTCGTCCGTCAAGGCGTCCGCCGGCTGCCCGGGCTCTTCCGGGGCGGCGGGCAAGAACATCCCCCGCTCGAGAATTCCCCCGTCGTTTTCCTCCGCCCTTATTCGGCATGCGATTCCCGGAATTTATGCGTCAATATAACAAATTCCCCCCCTTTTTTAAAAATATATATACGGCTCTTAATAATATGGTCTTCGAATTGGCATGTCAGAGCCAGAATCTAACCACCCCTTGGCCATGTAATTTTTTTTTTTTGACGTGACAACGTCTAATAAATCGATGAACGCCGGCTGCACGCACGAAAAAGGATGACTCATTGTCCCGTTACGCTCATTGTACGCTTGCGCCGCATCTATCTCTCTTCCACTCGATTGGAACAACCATCGATTTGACTTTTTCGAGGCACATTAAACTTGAAACACTCCCATTCGTTTCCTACCTTTCCTATCATCGTCCTATCATTAACAGAATAACACAGATTGGAAGAAGTTAAATAGCTGACATGTAAAAAAGTTACAGTTAAAATAATATCTTCGTTAAAGTAATAAACATATTTGAATTAATGAGTGCAAATAAAAGTAAATTTATCAATTAAATTGTAGATTTCATTTCACTCCTTCTTTGTATCCATACAAAATAGTGATAATTCGAATAAAAATGATTTAATTTTATTCATAAAAGTATGCAATCACATCATCAATGTTTTGTTATGACGTTGTCACGTTAAACTATCGTCCGTAAACCGACTTTACAGACAACCAATTTTTATTTTATTTATTATTTGACGGAAGCGATGATCGAACCAATATCGATGTCGCATATCGCGGTGTCTCGAAACAGCGTTCGGAAGTAAGTTATGTACGGACCATCTGTCACCAGCCGACCAGCTAGCTAGCTAGCTAGCAAGCAAGCAAGCAAGCAATCAAGCAAGCAGCCGCGCTCCTTACATTCGTTAATTACGCCCGCGCACAAAGCCCGCACGGCCGCTCATTACAGCATAAATGGGGTACGAGGGGGGGGGGGGAGAACTCTCTAGCCTAACTTTCAGCCACGACCTGTCGCAATCAACGGGGGCGTGGTGACATTCGCGAATGGCCCCGCAGGACACAAAACTCGACAAAGATTGATTGCCCACCTGCCTTCCCCCGCAGACGAAAAGTTTTTTTTTTTTTCCTCCTCGCTGCTTGTTCGTTCGTATCTCGCGTATCTAACTACCTGCGTAGGAAAACAATTGCTAACCCCGCCTCCCCCTCATTAATCTTTCATACCACCCTATAAATGGGGTCACTGACCGGATACCATATTAGTAGAGACCGGAAAAATTCGCGATTTCAACGACCTGTAGGATAGACTCCATGATCCTCTATGCACGCGGGAAAATTACGTCTGCTCATTTGGCTACTGACTCGTGACACCTGTTAACTGGGACGCTAGTGATTCGATACTTCTTTTGTTGAAAGTTTATCATTGGCCGAGTGTCATTCATATAAACTGTGGCCCAATCACTGATGCGGTAAAAAGGGCAAACGTATTTTGATTCTAGCCTATCGCGAAATGAATCCGCGAATTTTTTCCGGTCTCTACATATTGGTTGCTGGTGATACTGAACTCTGCCCACGAAATCTGACAACTCAGGGTGAAAATTAATAACCTAAAAAAAAAAAAAAAAAAAACATTTAATTTAAAATTTTTATTATTTTAGTTATAAAATAATTAATTAAAACTGTTTTGTCATTCCATCAACTCTGGAGTCCCCAGTTTGATCTCATCGAGGTATATTTAATAATATAACTATATTTATAAAATTATACGTAAAATGTGCCGTATGATTTCGCGTAGAAAAATCTACGTAGAAGAATGACAACCATCGCAGAAGAAGGAAAGGCATCCACATTTCGAAATATAAGGCGCCGGACCTTTGTTCCGTTAGCAACTCGAACTATAGCACCGAATCTGGTTTTATGCAAAATAATAATAAAAAAAAACGCAATAGCCCAAAAAAATGAATAACGAATTTTCGAAATATCTGTTCATAAAATTACTCAAGAAGCAAAAACGCAGCGCAATCATCGGCAGCACACAACTTACATTTACACGTGAACTGTTTCGTCGACTGTTTATAAAGTGAAGTGAAAAGTTAATGTGGTTTTCAATGCTTATTACAACAACAATTTCGGCAATAAAGAAGGTTAACTATTCTTGCATTTTAAAAATCCGAATACTAGTATAATTTCAATTATTTATTCTTTTATTATTATTAAAATAAAAATGAGTCAATTTTATTCATAAAAGTATGCAATCATTTTAGGCATACCGGACTCGAACACTGGGCCCGCGAGGCAGTTCAAAGCGGCGGGAGGAAACATGGGACTACGAGAAGGGGAGGGGGGGGGGGGGTGAGCGGAGCGGGCGGTTGGCCCCTAACGACCTCGGGACACGCCCCTCGCTCACTAAGATACAATCATCCACCACCCATACTTACCCATTCCCAAAATACCGACCAAGAACCCGTTCCGAACGCCAGGGGCTAGCTCGCGGAGTAAAACAATAGCCGTCATCACTGCGGCTACGAGGGCATAGGCGCGCGCGCCGCCCCGCTTTTGCTACACTCCGTTCCCGGTAACTCGAGCACACCCGGCATTTAAGAGCATTTAAGAGTTCGCTGAGGCCCGAAAAGTACTTTTAATTTTGGATCATGTTTTTAAACTGTATTTCTAGAAGAGTTAAAATGGTTGAAACGCATGTTTTCAGAGTAATTTTTAGGTGTAAAACAAGTGGTACAGATTCTTGAAAGCACTTAAGGGGCTTGAATTACATCTTTATCTTAATTTCCCCGTAATATAAAAATATGGTCACCGCACAAATTTCACAGTTATCAATTGACGACGAGAAGACTGCGCGCCAGTTCAGAGCCTTGAGCTTAAAGGAGACACCGCGCTAGAAGCACCAGCGAGCGTCGCGCTTATCATCCCGCCTAACTAACACACGTACACCCCTGACGAGGCGGGCCCCTTAAAGACGCGCGCACTGCGAACTACGGATGATGTGTAGAGACCGGAAAAATTTCGAGGGTTCATTTCGCGATAGGCTAGACCCCAAACTCGTACACCTTCATGCAGAGTCAGTGATTGGACCACCGTTTATCTGAAGTACTCCAAGCAAATGAAAAACCTTCAACAAAAAACGTACCAAATCACAAGCATCCCAGTTGACGCGTGTCACGAGTCAGTAAGCCAATGAGCAGGTGCAATTTGTCCCAGTACATAGAGTATCATGGAGTATATCCTAGAGGACATTGAAACCGCGAATTTTTCCGGTCTCTAATGATGGGACTCGCCACAGTTGGAACGGACTGTAGGTAATGAGGATTGTCGGTTGTCCGAGGGTAGGTAGTAACAGGAGCGTGTTTAGAGGAAGGTATAAGGGGGAAGGGGGGAAAGAGAGGGAGGCCCTCGATTAGAGATAATTCCCAGGCGTTGCGGCGAGGCGACAAGTGGTCGGGGCAGGTGGTTTCCGCCCCCTCGACTCTTCCTGGGGGAAGACAATGGTGGCCACGGGGGGCAGAAGGGGGGGGGGGGTTTGGCCGGCGGACAGCCGGGGAACTTGCCGTCGTGGCTCGCCGACTGTGTGTCCATCTCGCGACACCGCGTCTCACGCCATTGAGCGATTGACTATCTTCATGTATAGGCCTACAGACGACCTTCAAGTGTTCATTCGCGTTTATACTGTATTTAAAAAAAGACACACACACACAATCAAAATTTATATTATTTTTTTACCTTCTTCGAAATTTTAAGTTTATAAAATTTTTTGTTTTATGGATTGGAGGATTGAAACTGTTGACAGAAGAAGAAAAAGAAGAAAAAAAATATGTAAAAAAATTTTTTTAAGTGCATGTTAAAAAAGAATAATATACATTCTACAGGTTTTATCAATATCAATGAAATTATATTAAATGGTTTTTCAAATCGGGAAGGATATTTTTTGATTTTCAAATATTTCTAGATGTGGATCATGTTTAATTTATTGCCTTTGAGCACTAGTGTGAAACCGTATTTGTTAGCGATTTTTTTTTTTTAAATATTTTCTTATACCAGTTGTTTCCTATTTAAAACCGTTCAAAATTGATGATTAAATAACGTAGTGGAAGTTGATTTCTTAGAATGTTTGAATTAGCACGCACTTACAGTATATATTTTTAGTATATAATTACAAATCATAAAACCAATCTTTTATTAATTTTTTAAAATGTTTATCAATTTTTAAAAAAATTTCAAGACATTTATTGTTATAATGACAACTGTTTTAAGAAAGTCTATAGCCCCATTTCGAGTGAGGGGAAAAAACAACTGTTTTCCTTCTTTCTTCAAAGCCCTCAAACAGTACTGAAGATACGGCAATAATAATTTAGCTTAAATAAAAAAGTATTCTATTAACTATCGTAGGATTATTTCGTTACTGCAATACTTAAGAATTTAAAAATTAATTACGAAAACACTTAAATATGCGTATGATTTTCAGTTGAGTCGAAACTAACTTCTTGACAATAATTCCATAAAACGTTACCCCATGTATTTTAAACGAAAAGTGTTAAAGACGGGTAATAATTGTAAAAAAATATGGTGACGAAAAACCTGCAAAGTCTTACAGTTGTCTAACTCTCTACTTTATTCTCTTTGAGGGTTAGCCTTTGCGCTCTAACGACATTATTGCCTTTACTTATGCTATCGGCTGTAAAATGTTTTTTAAATGTAACTGAAATAATCATGTTTTTACTGTACATTTTTACATTTACACGAAAGCACATGCGTTGTTACAAACAAAACGTTCGCAGTAATACTAAGTTCGGATAAGGATATTAACTGTAAACCATTCACAAAATTGCTATCCAGAATTAACTGCGCAAATGAATAATAAAAATAAAACAAAATAAAGTCCAATCGTTAACTATTCGATTGCCATTACAATTTTTTTTTAAACATGCTGGAACAAAACATAATTTATTATGTGCTAATTTGTGTAAGCGTGACAAGAAATATTCAGTCTATATAAAAAAATGTATTTCATACATGCAAAAATATTCTTAGCAATGAATTCTACAAAGTTACATTATTTTTCTTATATAATTACAAGCTATTTTCCGAAGGAATCTTATGTTAAAGTACAGAGTGTCCATAAAAGAGTGTCCCTATTTAAATATTATATTATAACAGTTTAATTTAGACTATTTACAACAAATCGTACATCAAATTGAATGTAAAAATAACCCAGCTTTTCTTACAGATGTTAAGTATGTGTACCTTTAGTTATTCGGGCACATATCCAACCTAAAGTCCAATTTTTTCCACACTTACGTTAACACGTCCGGAGTAATGGAAGTAATAGCCTCTTCAATTCTGTGCCTCAACTCTGGCAAACCATTAGCTGTTTCGACTTGACCATTACAACCAATCCAACGGTCAGGGTCTTCGACGTTGAACCACTCTCGTACAAAGAATTCCAATCAGGGTGGGGCCCCATCTCATTGCCAAATAAAGTTCACAGGTTCACCCTCCACTAATTTGTGAAAGAGCCATTCTTTCGCGCTGCAAGCGAGAAAACAACAATGCATCCATCATTCGCGCACGCGCTTATCGAAAACTTTTATGAGTTTTACTCTTCAATTTTGACCTTGAACCAACACACTACGACGCTTACAGTTGATACTAGTAATTTTTTTTTTGGCGTGATAACGTCTTATAAATCGATGAACGCCGGCTGCACGCACGAAAAAGCATGACTCATTGTCACGTTCTGCCTGAGCCGAGTGTACAAGAACCGGCCAACCACCGTGCGAGAAAAATCTTCTATAATATCAAACAGGTTAAGGCGGGGCTTTTTAACTAATTGTTCGTGATTATATTTAAACAAATTATTTAAATTAAATTTGCAATACTGTAAATAATATTTGAAAATTAAAAAGTATGCAATTTTTAATTAATGTTTCCTTATGACGTTATCACGTAAAATTATCGTACGTAAACCGACTTTACGGACAAACGCCCCCCCCCCCCCTTTTTTTTAACTGGAACATTATTTTCTTGACATAATGTACATGAAATACAATTATTGCATGCATGAACTCACGTCTTGCACTCCAATGCTTCTTAGCTGGTAGTTAATAATTACCGTCACCTCCAGCTACCAGCCAGAAGCTATCGCGACCTGCCCCGTCGAACACGAAGGCCGGTTTGACCAACGAGGCAGGAAGCCACAGGAACCGATGGGGTGTGCAAATGTCTCGCTGCTTCAACTTTCACCCGCTTCGGCGAGCGCTTTATCGCGCGAATGAAGGTTCTTAAGTCCGTACGTGTCGCGCAATAAAAAAAAAAAACAACAGGTCCGACCAGCAACGTGACGCAATGGGGTTATCGCCGGGTGTTTGCGTGACAAGATACCGACTCAGGCTGTAACTAGGCTAATTAGATATCTGCACGGGGAGTAATTAAAAAAAAAAATTCGGGCAAAGTCGAATTACGCGGCGGACAATGCACACACGCACTTATACAAGAACAAAAAAAAATTGGTTGTCTGTAAAATCGGTTTACGGACGATAGTTTAAAGTGACAACGTCATAACAAAACATTGATGAAATGATTGCATACTTTTATGAATAAAATTGAATCATTTTTATTGAATTATCACTGTTTTGTATGGATACAAAGAAGGATTTAATGAAATCTACAATTTAATTGATAAATTTACTTTTATTTGCACTCATTAATTCAAATATGTTTATTACTTTAACTAAGAGATTATTTTAGCTATAAATTTTATACATGTTTGCTATTTAACTTCTTTCAATCTGTGTTATTCTGTTAAGGATAGAACGATGATAGAAAAAGTAGGAAACGAATGGGAGTGTTTCAAGTTTAATGTGCCTCGAAAAAGTCAAATCGATGGTTGTTCCAATCGAGTGGAAGAGAGATAGATGCGGCGCAAGCGTACAATGAGCGTAACGGGACAAAGCGTAACGGGAAAATGTGCGTAACGTGACAAAGTCATCCTTTTCATTCGTGCAGCTGGCGTTCATTGATTTATCAGACGTCGTCACGTCAAAAAAATATGTTTATAACTAGGCATAAATATCTTTCGAAGCTTTCATGTTTACAAATTCACAAGACCATTAACTGCATCGTCCCACATGACGTGATCTGGAAAGAAAACTTTATATATATATATATATATATAATGATTCCCGTAGATATACTTTGATCGACAGACCAGGTTTTGTTCAAAAGATTTATCGTAACCACTGTAGTATAGCAATTAATATTCACAGCCTTGTAATAAAGACCACCCATTTTTTGATCTACTTGTATGTGTTTGTCATAGGTAGCCGTGAGACAGATATTTTATAGCATAATTTTTTTAGGACAGTTTCGTTTTTAAAATGGAATGTTTTGATGGCATTGGTTTTATTTACATTAATATTATTTATTTATGAATATGGTACAGCATTAAAAATATAAGACGATATAATATTTCCTAAGACTATTTTCATGGGGAAATAATTGTAAGTTAAAGCGTGGTGTAAGATGCACTTTTAAAATAAAATACATATTGTATGAATTTCAAAATACAAAAATAATCAGAAAGAAATTAAGTACCTGTGCTCATTATAACATGTGATATAAAATGATGTAATCGGAGAACATTATTAGTTTTCAATATACACTTGTGCCTTCTTTCCAATGACAGTTATTGCATTTTCTGTAATCTGAGTAAAGTTCTGTTTGGTATCATGACTCAACACGCATTCAGGTGTTAATGGCGTATTAACGTGCACTTCGGTGTGACATGGTGTATTTGCTCTCATTTCGGCCTTATTTCTGTTCGATCGCAATTTCGCCATTAAATATTGTCCCCATCCATGGGGCTTTGCAAGGAACTGCATATATTTCTCTCCAATATATTATTTACAATTGAGTTGGGAGGTATTGGACGGAATAGCTTCCAATTTTCTGAATAAAATATATTTGGACACATAACCTCAAATGTGTATTAAATCACGTCACACCATCTTCCGCTTCGGAAAAGGAGGAGGGGTGCAGCTTTCCTTCGGATACGACCTTTCCTAATAGCGTCTTCATTATGTTTTTAATAATTTCATAGTTTTGCTCGGTCCTCGTACGGATAAACCACCAGTGGAATCAGTGGCGCATCCAGAGATTCACCTCGGAGGGGGCACTCTAGGAATTTCAGAGTAGCCAGAGAAAAAAAATGTCTTGAAATTACTAAATTTGTATTTAATCTACTCACACTACACATAACATCCAACCACCAGACTTTATGAGTCTACAAGAAAATCATTAATTATATTAAAATATTTTATTGGTTTCAGAAACAATCATTTTTATCGGCAATATTAATGTAGCAGACAACTGGTTTTTCGGGATTGGGGGGGGGGGGGCACTTTCCCCTGGTGCCCCCCCCCCCCCCTTGGATCCGCCACTGAGTGGAATGGTGAATTTATAAATGTGGGAGAGACTATAAACGCAACGGTCTGTACGCTCGAATAGTTCTCCAATGTGACCGGTATCAGTTATAACTGCAAAATAAATTTTCGAGCAAATAAACAACACGTCACTCCAACATTAGAAAAAAAAAACTATCACGTCCGGCAGCATTTCGCATCATGGGATCGTTGAATTATTCACGCACTACACACAGGACACGGCGTGGGAACATTTTCGACGCAGATGCGGTGGCTGGGGAAAGCTACATGTTCAATTCGAGTATCGGGCGTGTAAATATGCATTCCGCCAATGCCTGGCAATGAAACTATCTCGCTAGTTAAGGCAGTCTATTAAATTAGCATCACGTGTAAATTCCCACAGGAAAAAAAAAGAACCCTGTGACCGCGAATATAATGTAACAATAGCTACAAACTAAAGTAAATTCAATATTGAAATTTTCGTACATTAACGTAAATGCAAATACTCGAATATATAAATACATTTACAAAAGCTGAAAAATACTTAAAACAAGAAAATCGATTTTTTTTTTCTCTTTCGGAATTCAAACCTCTTTCATGGGGGAAGACAGTTCATGGTGCCATACAATAAGACACATCAACAATGGATCATTAAAAATAATCATAATAAGAATGTGAGCTAGTCTTTCAGTAATCTCCAGAGATGTGTAACATCTAACTTCTGTAACAAACAAACGTAGATTTATTTAAAATAATGCCAAGATTCATAAATATACGGAAATTTTGTTTTCAATTACATTTCTGGACGCGAATCACAAGTAGTTTCCGCACCCGCCGCTAGAATCCGTTGCCGGAACAGCTACGTGGACTATCGAATCATTCATTTGCAGAGCTAATCATTAAACTATAACTTATAATGAAAACGGCTCCGATAAAAGCGAAAAAGAATTGAACCTCAGCTTTGGACATGATTTTCGACAAGCAATTTTTATTAAAATACTGCCCATCTTGTAAAAACTTCGATAAACAGATAATACATTAACTTTTCTCTTTGTCTTTGTAAACTTTAGTTTGCGCCATCCGTCACAGATGGCAACGCCGCGGTTACACATTTCCGTTTCATCCACGAAATTACTCCTATCAAATGCCATATACCTTGAGGGAAGATGTTTACACATCAAAAACAAGCGTAGACAGAATAAGAAAAATATAGCTATTAGTTATATAAGGTTACAGAGATTATTTTAGAAGGATAATTGTAATCCTTAGTAAGCTAGAATAAAGTATTTCCTCACCATTATAGCCCGACACACCTTACACTCAGGAGCGGTAGGATTTGTGTTTTCAAGTATTTTATATTCAATTTGCACACGTGATATACTGTAAGCATGTATTTCATTCCAACTTGACATATGTGTTTCATGTATTTAATAATATCAAAGAAATAATCATCAAACAACTGACTTCAGAACAAAGTATTAAAACAATAAAATAAAAAACCCAAAACCAGTTTTTCTAGTCTCAAGCAAAATAATTACTTTTAATTACACGTTTAAACGTTGTAATTATAAAAAGTCTAATGTTCTCTGAGATCTTACTGTGACAAGTCTATTTTTTTTAAACTTTAATTATAAAATAAATCTTACTCATAAAAAAAGATATAATAAAATCCTGGCTACGGCCCTGACTCAGCCACGTTAACTGTGTGGGATATTTATTTATAATCGTTCAAGGCACCTCGTCCCACGGATATTTTACGCGCAGTTCAGAGAACAAAAGAGGATCGGAAAAACCCCGCCTCGCGTAAACTTCCATCCCAACGGCCTTGCATACAAGTTACAGGTCTACTTTCACAAACTCCTACGGACAAACTTCTACGGGCATTCAGACACTTGTTCCCAGCGGCGGGAGAGAAAATAGTGCGCCTCGCGGTCTGAAATACATTCGTTAAATTTTCCGAAAGTGAACCGCAAATTTACGCAAACCTGGGACGTCATGAGGGATGGAAAAGAGGTTATGTTTTTAAAATGCATCTCTTTCTGATTTTATTTTTCAGGAGGACGAACATTCCCGAACCCACACGAAGCATTCTCCGCCGCTGCTGTCAAGATGTCTGCGTCATTAGCTTCGAAGTTAAAAAAGGAAGAGATATTTAAGTCGCCATCTTGGTTTCAGCAGTTTTCGGGCAGAGACATTTCTTTGTAAACTTCACTAGGTTTCTGACGCGTCGGTTCCTAGATCCTGGCGGGCCGGCGTGCAGTCCGCGATAGTGCCTGGATCCCCGGGTGGCGAGGGAATAGGACAGAATTAGAGTTGTAGCAAACCGTATGTATTCGGTACTGAGTAACGGGTGCGCCGTCTATATACGAGTAACGAAACGTTACACACGGCTGCATTTCGTTACTCGTATTTTTCGTATGTTTCACGCATGCGCGCGCATATTCGATGAATTTACGTTACAAAGAACGATGTTTGTTTATTAAGTAAAGTATAATTTGGAAATTTGTCGTCCAAGTTTCTTTACTGTTTATTAAAGGTATTGTGTGTGTAGACAAAGTTTGAGATTGGAACAGAAACAACGTAAGAAAGTATTGTTTACAAATTAGAAATATGTATGTTTTTGTTTTTTATTATCACGAATTTTCACGTTTTTTGGTTCTTATCTTAAAAGAGATAATATAATAAAGCCGCTCTAATGAGATTTAATTGTTTCTTGGTTAACAAAAACTGTTAATTATCAAATATTGTTAATTGTTTATATTCTATTTATTATTATTTACGCGACGTCATACTGTACGCGTACGCAATACGACTCGATTCGTTCCTGCAACATAGCATGTTATGCGGTATCAGAAGTAACGAGTAACGATACGATAGTAACGAGTACTGATTGTTATAGTAACGAATACATACGGGTACGCTTTTTTTCGTTACTTTTACACCTCTAGACAGAATAGATACGCCGTCTCATCGCGGTCCGCAGGCGTCGGAGAAGGCATCAGCACCACCTCTTCCGACGCCTATCAGCCAATCAGCGGCTTCCTCGCTGGCAAGCCTTCTCCCCCCCCCCCCCCTCCACCACTACCTTAGAACCTACGGGCGCCTATCCGAGCCCCATAACATTCTACGGGAAGCCTTCTTTTCACAGACGCGAAAGAGCCAAAACCAGAAGTTCCCCGAAGTTCATGCTTTTTTTCACTCCGTATCTTTAACGTAGCTATCCTAACCATAATCAACCGTCCACAATGTTTTAAAGTATTTATAATGTAGCTAAACCTAACCTCAATTGACCATTAGTATCCTTTTTATCAACACCGCCATATTTATTTACAATGAACAAAAAAAAAAAAACAACCGAAGATGCACGATCGGGCGTTTGGCTCTCTCGTCTGTGAAAATTAGGCTTCCACATCCTACAAGCAAGCCTCCCCCCCCCCCCCCAACTTACCCCAGGATGGATGAGGGATGGAGGGGAGGAAATAACTTAACCCGAGCTGCTCGACTCGTGCCGGATTACAGAATGTCCGGACCGTACTCAAGACTCGCATCCGTGGGAGCGGTTAAATTTTCACAACTCACAGAAAATAAAAGAAGAGAAGATTCGTATGGCGGCAGGTAGTCAAGAGGACTACCAATTTTAATATATTTTTATTTTTTAATCATTCGAGATCAAATACAATCCACTTCGAGATGAAAAAAAAAATAAAACTATATTTTCACGCTGTGGAAATGGAAATTCGCGTATTTTTAAACCAGGTAAAAAAATGTTTCACCGGCATTTTCATGTAACTTCAAGGAAATATTTATATATATTTTTTATTTCTCCTCCGCCGCTGCTACCTCCGGGAGTTCTGGTCGCCGAGAGAGCAGGACAATAAGGCGGTCGACTGGAGTCTTCCACCTTAAGTCAACAGCGACCCAGTGGGGAGGTCGTGGGGTCGTCCTGTCGCACCTGAACAAACACTAAGGTTCTCTTCCGGGGGTTCTGTGTGTGAGTGTGTGTATGTGTGTGTAGGGGGGGAGGGTCCCCCTTCTATGAATCCCTACCCTGGGTCAGCGGTGTGGTCTGTAGCTCATTCCTTCCTTTTAGGCGTCGCATCTGAGGTCAGTCGTCCTTCAAGACAGTCCAGCTAACGTTCCCGAACACGCACTGGTAATATTCACCACTCGGATACAGTACGCTTTTCCTACAGGAAATATCCATGTGAATTTGTACATTTACACGAAAACCAGCGTGTCACCACAAAAAAAAAAACAGTTGTTCTTGCAGAATTTTGCACTGGGTTCGTATTCTGAACCCGGGGCATTTTGTGCTTTGTGTTGTCCCAGTACCTAAACCGTTTCCCTGAATAGATTTCCAAGTATTAACTGCGCACATTAATAAGCATCATAGAAACAAAATATAATCCAGCTACTGAATATTCGATTTTATTTTCCGTTTTTTGACGTTTTTAACGTCTTGTATAAATCGATGAACGCAGGCTGTACGGACGGAAAAATTGTAACTTTCCCGCCTGAGCCGAGCGTGCAAGAACCGGCCAACCACCCCGCGAGAAAATCTTCTATAATATCAAACAGATTAAGGCAGGCTTTTTAACTAATTGTTCGTATTATATTTAAATAAATGATTTAAATTAAATTTGCAAAAACTGTAAATAATAATTGAAAATTAAAAAGTATGCAATTTTTCATCTTCTTAAGACGTTATCACGTAAAATTATCGTCCTTAAACCGACTTTACAGACAAACACCCCCCCCCCCCCTTTTTTTAAAAAGTATATGCTCGAATGAAATATTAATTATAATATAAAATTATGCGCCAATTTCCGTAAGATGTATTATCTCGAGAAAAAAAAAACGGTATTTGATATATTATGCAAAATTAACCATAGCCATGTGTTGCACAGTTACAATATCTTTCTTGTAGTATTACAAGCTATTTATTTGCAACTGATTTCCAAACGAATCTACTGTTAAAGTACTGAATTATTTTTTCTTCTGTGTACAAATAGATTCAAGGGGAACTTCCCAAATAAATGCACAGGTTAGTAAACGTCAACAGCCGGAATCAAACCCGGAAAAAATCTTGGCTTGATTGTTCCGAATTGCAGATTTTTTTTCCAAATTATAGTTATTTTCCAAATAACTGTCAAAATTCGAGACGAGTTAATGACGACGATATTTTAACTGTTTTCATGCGTACGAGTGTTAAACCACGTGTTCCTGGGGTAACATTTCACGTTCGGAGAGAAAAAAAAGTATTCCCGCATGTCACCACCCAAGAGTTTGACCGCTGTATTTGACTAGGGGGTTGCGAATCCAGTTCTGTCGGGGTCCCCGCGTTCCACCCCTACGACGCCTTTTTTTTTTTTTTTTTTTTCGATTCTCGTTAAATTATGCAAACATTTCGCCCGGCGCGTTCATAATTCACGGCGAGTGTAGCAGGTGGGAACGGGGTTGAGAAAATACGGGGGGGGGGGGGGGGGTTCAGTTCAATTCGAGCTGTTGGGTTACATGGCAGGGAAGCAGCTTTTTGTTTGTAAAACAGAACCTTTCTCTCTCCCCCCCCCCCCCTTTTTTTTTCCCCTAGACCCTTTTTAACAGTGCAGTGGGACAGTCAGTAGTAACTTGTGTTACAGCGTTCCTATGGATGGAAAACTACCTGTTGAGTTACCTGCACGCCCTTCTGTGTTTTTTGTTACATTCATAAAGTAACTTTCTGCTTGGGTATGCACAGCTATTGCGGAAACTCGGAAAATCAAACAAACATCTATTTGCCACCGACGGAAATTAGACTAGGTTCCTGAATCGTTTGAATCACATTTCGTGTATCGCTAATCGAAGACCCCTTCTTCAATCACGGCCACAGCACACACTGAGTGAATACCCGAGGAAAATATTTGTAGGAAAAAACAACAAACGAAAGAGAGGCATCGATAGAGACCGGAAAAATTCGCGGGTTCAATGACCTCCAGGATAGACTCCAATATCCTCTACACACTCGGGCAAATGCCAAATATACATTGTCCGCTGACTTGTGAGTCGTCTCGACTGGGTGGTCTGTGATTCGACACTTCTATGAGTGAGGGTCTCTAATTGACCCTCAGTCCTCCAGATTAACAGTGAACCAGTGGCAGAAGCAGCACTAAGGTATAATTATTTGAAATTTAGCATAACACGAAATGAACCCGCGAATTTTTCAGGTCTCTAGGCATCGAGTATTTTTTTTTAGAATAGCACTTTATAAAAAAAAAAGACGGAAAAAAATCGAGGCAGGTGAGACACATTCTTGGAACAAGCGCGACTCCAGAGGAAGGGCGCAGGGGGCGATAGCCCCTTCCGAGCCCAAATTTCACTTCTAATTTCTTTGTAGGGAATATTAGTGTCAACTTAAATACTTTCGTTAATGTGCTAAACTCTTCTTTCAATCAAAATATGCACGAAAATACTAATATTTCAGTATTTGAGACCATGTATATTTTGTGAATATCCCAAGGGCAATGTCATGATTATTAACTGCATCCTCCTGTGTGAGAGCCCTGCCCGAGAGGTTTTCCTGGAGCCGCCATTGGCTTGGAAACTATGCGAGATTAAAGATGTATGTATTTATCCATGGAAAGAGTGTCTGAAGTTAAAGTCTACTTGGTTGGTGGCTGGTTAGAAAAACAACGGAAGTTACATAAAGGCTAATGCTAGAGGTTTGTGTAATAGCTTGAGAGAAACTAGCTAGGAAGAATCGTAGACATGCCATAATGAAGTGAGTTAATATTGCTAAAAACAAAGATGTTAACAACATTTGAGCAAGGAATTATCGTTAATCTTCAATATAACAAAAAAGGTTTGGCTATCTAGATGGCATGTCGTGCCTAAGATTTCGCACACCGAATCTCTAATTTCTTACCTCTATGGATCTTCACTAAAGATGTTCGATTATCTTTTCCATTTAAATTAAAAAATATAAAGGTTTTTTCTAAGGGAAATATTTAATTCTTATTTTTCCACATGTTTTATGTATTATGTTTATTGTTGTTATGTACTCAGTTGTCACATATGTAGTGAACAAGAAACTTTCTCCTAATCACATAGATAGGATAAGAATGATGTTCTAGAAAATCAGTTATTTTTTAAAATTTTCCTGGTTATTTTTAGAATAAGTAACTTCATTTTTTTCTGTTGATAGTGTCTCGTTTTCTGACGTGTCACGTGAAAAAAGCCGATATGTCTGGACCGTGCAATGATTCACATTGTATTAAGGGTAGCCTCACATACGAGGCGCCATTTTATGTATATTTTCCGTATCAATAAACTACCTACCAACTTACTTTTTCCAAGGGTTTAAAAAAATAATGCTACTTGATTGAAACATCAATTAAAATAAAATGTTAAGCTCCAATATTCATAAGAAATACTCAAGTTTTATCTCGAAAAAAACAACGTATTTTTGATATATGTAAAAAAAAATAACATTAGTCATGTGTAGAGACCCTAAAAATTCGCGGGTTCATTTCGTGTTATGCTAAAATTCAAATAATTATACCTTAGTGCTGCTTCTGTCATTGGTTCACTGATAATCTGGAGGATGAAAGTCCAATTAGAGACCCTCACTCATAGAAGTGTCGAATCACAGGCCACCCAGTCGAGACTACTCACAAGTCAGCAGCCAATGAACAGTTGGCATTTGCCCGAGTGTGTAGAGGATATTGGAGTCTATCCTGGAGGTCATTGAACCCGCGAATTTTTCCGGGTCTCTAGTCATGTGTTGTACGAATGTTACAATATCGTTCTTGTGGCATTACGAAGTATTTCTTGGCAACGGGTTTCCTCAAAAGGATTTTTTTTATGTGAAAGCAGAGAAATTTTATTTTTTTCTGCGTGGGTGTTCGCCTCGGCCGACGCGACAAGGCAGGCTGACGACTTGCTTCGCACACGTCGGTCGACGGGAGAGAGATGCGGGGGAAGGTGGGGGAGGTGGAAAAGGAATGATGTGGGGGGGGGGGGGAGGTCGTGTGCATCGCGACGAGGGGCGGTTCATTACACGCCTCGCCGGAACCTCGGGAACTGGGGTGGACGCGAGTACTGCGGGGAGAAGCGAAAGAGAGAGGCCGGAGAGCAAGAGAACTTAGGGGGAAGAGAGAGAGAGAGAGAGATACGCACACACGCGCACACTTCCTCCCCACGGGTCGGAGAACTAGTCGCCGAAATCCCCCCCCCCCCCGAGTCACCCACCCCCTCCCATTTTACAAACCCCCCCGCTGTTGCACGCGACTGTCGCGCACATCTGTTCCTTGGGCACGTGGGGTGGTAGGGGGTAGGACTGGTGGTTTGTGTGTGCGCGACTATCCGGCATATTTCAACTATTCCGTCTCTCTCTCTCTCTCTCTCTCTCTCTCTCTGGCGAGAGGAAACCTCAGGTCAAGTCATCGTCGGAAACTTGCCCAACCAGACCAGCCCACCCCCTCCCTACCTCCCGCCCTTTGCGACGCACAACATGGGGGATGAACTGTGGCGAAAACGACCAACGTCGGCGCCTGTGAAGTACCTTCCACACTCCACTTCCTTCCAACTTCATCAGTCTCAACAGGCCTGAGTGTATTCTGCAATATTTGATTTGAGAGAGAGAGAGAGAGAGAGAGAGAGAGAGAGAGAGAGAGAGAGCAGAGAATTTTTTTCTTTAAAGGATTACTAAAATATTGGTATATAGTAATGTGAAGTTCTAATTTAGTTTTTTTTTATTATTTATCCAACCATTACTGAGTCGATATGATGGAAGAGATAATTACAGAAAGGTTGGATTAATACCCGAAAATTTTGTTCACTTGTGAGACATAAATACGATATATAAACATGTGTACCACTTAACGGCTCAGCACATGTATTTTGTAATATTTGTAACGATTTAATCAACATAACCAAGAACCCAGTCTGTTTGTTGTTTTTTTTCTTGATGGAGACCTGGATTAGAATGTGTGTGTGTGTGTACGTATGTGTGTGTATGTATGTGTATATATATCGATTTATTTCATCTTTAAAACGGGAACACATCGATCACCAAGTATATTTATATTCAATGCAACTACTCACATGGTGCATTCCATGTAATTCAATGTCTTCATTTTTTACGATGCTATTTAACGCCGTGCTCCGTACAGCCGGGTGTAAAAAGAAGTTTAGGGGAGGGGATGGAGGATCCCACGCACGTGATTGGCCGGCGTGGAACGGCACGGCGAGAGATCCCCCCCCCCCCCCCCGAAGCTCATCTCCGCCGGCTTCACCCCTGGGGGCTAGTGGTGGAGTGACGTACGGGCCAATGAATCATTCATCGCGCGGCGTCACCCCCCTCCCACCCTATCGCCGACACCAGCGCTCCGGCCACGTAGTTGCCGCCGCGTCCTACGG
Source organism: Bacillus rossius redtenbacheri (assembly GCF_032445375.1). Lineage (NCBI taxonomy): Eukaryota > Metazoa > Arthropoda > Insecta > Phasmatodea > Bacillidae > Bacillus > Bacillus rossius. The sequence goes on along the minus strand of NC_086341.1, from coordinate 8,341,704 downwards.
GAGCGCTGTCTCCCCAAACATGGCGGCTAATTGAATTAATCGCCCGCCTCCGCTGTTCGGGCGAGCCGGCTGGGCCTACTACGTATCTATCTCCACTGGCTTTCTTCCTCTCTTTCCCTCTGCCGTTCTTTCCGGAGTCGCAGGCCTGACCCGAGACAACCTGCTTCAGATAGAACTGTGACGGGAGTTCGGAATTCCCGGCAGCTGGGAGACGTAGGTGTTACGTGGCTGTACTTCCAGGGCGGCGATAAGCTGGTCAAGTGTCGAAGTAAAAAATTGGTTGTCTGTGAAGTCGGTTTACGGACGATAGTTTAACGCGACAACGTCATAACAAAACATTGATGAAATGATTGCATACTTTTATGAATAACATTGAATCATTCTTATTGAATTGTCACTATTTTGTATGGATACAAAGAAGGAGTGAAAATAAATCTACAATTCAATTGATAAATTTACTTTTATTTGGACTCATTAATTCAAATATGTTTATTACTTTAACGAACAGATTATTTTAACTATAACTTTTATACATGTTTGCTATTTCAACTTCTTCAAATCTGTGTTATTCTGTTAAGGATAGGACGATGATAGGAAAAGTAGGAAACGAATGGGAGTGTTTCAAGTTTAATGTGCCTCGAAAAAGTCAAATCGATGGTTGTTCCAATCGAGTGGAAGAGAGATAGAGGCGGCGCAAGTGTACATGAGCGTAACGGGACAATGTGCGTTACATGACACTTTTTCGTGCGTGCAGCCGGCGTTCATCGATTTATTAGACGTTGTCACGTCAAAAAAAATTATATGGGATTCAATTAAGATTATAAATAGCAACATCTAAACGCCACAGTTAAATTCTAAATAGTGCCTTAAACATTCTTGCTTATTCAGTATGACATACTAACATATCACATTTTGAATGTAATTTATGTAATCGTATTTATATGCAAATATAAGAAAGCATAAAACGTAGAAATACTGCTGCGGACTGTTTAATAATTCTTCTGAAAATCTTCCCATATCATCTACCTTAACTCTGTATATTGTCCACCACTGTATTTTTGATGAGCTTACTTTTAGTCATTTGGTCACAACAATTTTTCTCAGCCCTTTCGTCCTGATTGTAATTTTTGTTTTTGATAGAACATAAGTATTAAAATGTTTTATTTACATAGGCTTTTCTCTACCTCCACCAATTCCCACCCACCCTCCTTTACACAAAAACCTTTCCAAAATGGAAATACAAGGAGCAAAGAGTTAAATAAACTTATTGTTTACAGTTTCTGTGTGTTCAACGCTATTGCATTAATGTGCGTAAATATATTATAAAAAGTTCAGAACACATATTTTATTTTAAATAATTTCAGGAATAGCACAGAGAAGACATTTTGCTTCTTTAGAGAAATGTATAGTGAATCATGGCAACAAAAATAGGAGCCGATTTGGTTTCTCGAGCATACTCATTTAATTGTTTTAATTGCTATTGACCAAAGTCACACGGTAAGTATCAACACTAGTTGAATTGCGATTTAAAAATAACGCAATAATAAAGCTTTTAACTAACAAAAAACATAATTCCAGTTCCATGCACAAAATCACATAATTAAAACATTTGTTTCTAAAATCTCTCACCTTAATTTAGAGCAGGGTTCAGTTTTTATATTCCTCCATCATAAGTATTGCCGTTTGTGAAGCTTCAAAATTGCGATGTCGCTATAGCGGCGAAGTCGCTGCGACTTCCATGTCGCTAGTTGCGGATTGTCACAGGGACAACACTTGTCTTGCTATTCCCACTGTTATCCCCGAGTGTTCGTTATCAGTCCGCAGTTTCACACGAAGCAAGGAAGATAAGAGTCGCCACTCAGTGCCATAACTAAAGCTCTCATTTTCTTTGGAAATCAGTGAACTGTGCGGTATTTATAAACAACCCAACAGTCGTTAAATTTTCGAAAGTAAATGTTGGCAACGTTGATTTTTTTTTGTGTGGTCGTTCGTTGCTGGTAATATTCTCCATATATGTTTAAGATTATCTATTTTTTCAATACGGGATCACGTATATAAATTTTTTATATTTTTTATTATATAAAAAACCGCATAGCCGCATAGAATGAGTGTTAAATATCATGAACTCAGTTTCAGTGTATAAAAAAAGTCTTCATGGGTGCACACGGCAGCCATGCTTATTTCATATCTACCAAGAGATAACTGAAACGTAGTCAAAAACTATTCCAATTTATAATATGTATTTTTATTAGCAATTATTAGAACCGGAAAAATTCGCGATTTCAATGATTTGTAGGATATACTCCATGATCCTCTATGCAAGCGGGAAAATTACGTCTGCTCATTGGCTACTGAGTCGTGTCACCTGTTAACTGGGACGCTAGTGATTTGATACTTCTTTTGTTGAAGGTTTTTCACTGGCCGAGTGTCATTCAGATAAACTGTGGCCCAATCACTGATGCGGTAAAAAGGCAAACGTTTTTGGATTCTAGCCTATCACGAAATGAATCCGCGAATTTTTCCGGTCTCTACTAATAATGTTTGTAGTATCGCTTTTGCATTTAAAGTTATTATGTTTAAGGAAATTTCAATGTTTTCTTAAAACTTTTTTTTTTTTTAATGTTGGCATTTCTCAGCCACGCAGGTTTTTTTTCTAGTGTGGCCATGTTCCGCCTATTCAGTTGCGGAGCAAGACAGGGCGAAAGATGGTGGTTGACGCCTGTTCGGTGTGCGGGGGGGGGGGGGGGGTTGGGTGAGTTATGGAGAGGGGAGGGGGGTGACGCCAGCGTGTGGTGACGTCACCGCCTGTTATAGTTTCCGCCGTCTCCGCGCGACCTCGGGGCGCGCGAATCGTCCCGACACAAACCTTTTTTTTTTATCCCGGTGTACTTGGAGCAGGGTGTCCACAAGGAAAAAAAAAATATTTCGTACCAACTTAGGCGAGAAAAAAGTACTAGATTTGAAAAACAAAAGTACTAAATTATAATTTGTTATGGTTTTAAGTATTTAGGAAGTTATTTTGACATTGCAATGCTCTAACTTAAATATATCACACCAAACACACACATACATTCCATTGTTTTTAAAAGTAATTACGCTTAATAATAAAACATATTGGAGTTACTGTAATAATATTATATTAAAGAAAAAAGTACTAGATCTGTACTTGACCACTAAAAAACTTATAAAAGTACTAGATCTAGTACGAAAGTACTAACTATGGACACCCTGACTTGGAGGTGCAGGGACGCCATTTTGAGCAGTCTCACGAAGGGATTCCTCAAGAACAAGCTGCCACAATATGTTCTTGTAAATCTTTGGAAAACAAAAACGAACTAAGTATTTACAACATTTATATTCCTGCAGAATGAAAAAAATAAATAAATTCTTCATCCGAACAAGCAAATATTTCGGTCTCCAAATTTTATTTTGTACGTCCCACAGCAGTGTCTCGCAAGGTTAACGACATTTCACTAACATGTGTGTATCAAATACCAGTTTTCTCGAATTCGAATCCCAGAGAGTAGCTCGAATTTAAACCTTCGAATCCGAATCTAGGTGTCAAGTGACAAAACTAAAATAATGTACGCTGAATGCAAAAAAAAAAAAAATAATTCTACCCTTTAAATGGTTGTTTCAAAAACTTAAGTTTTCAGAATCAATAAATATTGTGATTTAATTAATGTGATTACGTGTTAAAAATACAATACCAACAGGATAGTTATGTAGAAACAAATTGACCTAGTAAAATTCAGAGGTTATCAGTGTTGAATTTTTTGTTTTTAGATTACTGTATTCCCTCTAATATTTTTCTTCGAATGTTTTTCCTCGAATATCAAGTCCTTCGAATACTTAGGATTTGATGGGATTTTAGGATTTTGAGATTTGTGTTGATCCTGTGTATGTATGTTTATATGTATATATGTGTATGTACGTGTATGTGTGTGTGTGTTGTTTGTTGGTGTTGGTGTGTGTGTGTGTGTGTGTATGTGTGTGTGTGTGTGTGGGATGAACAAATAGACGTGATTCTGGCAAATGGGCACGGGTTCAAATGAAAGCAGAAGCTTGGTTCGTACTACCTACCCCTGCTTTTTTTTTTTTTGCAAGTGTTGTCATTTGAATACTTCTAGCAGCGTGTTAAAACTTTGTAGCACTGTCTGTGTATCGTTATTGGCTGGGTTTATCTCAGGTACATGTCTACTCTCAGCGCGCCAATCACAGCCATCCTGTGCGGGAGCAAACTTCGTTCTTGAACGGCCCGGGCCAAACAGGGCGATGCCTTCTCTCGGAGACGGCCGCCAATCACAAGGGAGCAATCGCTGGCGCGGGCATGCCTTATTGCAGTCCAATGGGCGATCACTAAAGACCCGGAAAATTCGCGGGTCCAATGACCTCCAGGATAGACTCCAATATCCTCTACACACTCGGGCAAATGCCAACTTTTCATTGACTGCTGACTTGTGAGTCGTCTCGACTGGGTGGCCTGTGATTCGACACTTCTATGAGTGATGGGTCTCTAATTGGCCCTCAGTCCTCCAGATTAACAGTGAACCAATGACAGAAGCAGCACTAAGGTATGGTTATTTGAATTTTAGCATAACACGAAATGAACCAGCCAATTTTTCGGGTCTCTAGCGATCAGATGTATAATTTTACCCTCCCCACGAAATATGTATGCCACTAAACACACGGCACGGCAAGAGCGGCCCAGTCAGGTCGAAGCGTGGGAGCTGAAGGCAACTTGTATTCCGTGCAAGGCGAACCCTCCCTCACTTGGTTCGGCGAGTTGAAATTTGTCGGCGGATGAAGCCGTGGAAAATGTTCAGGGGTGGGTCCAGGGGAAGGGGGGGTGGGTGGTGGTAGAAAAAATTAACGATGTTACTGCGCCCCGTAAATCCCCCCCCCCCTTTACCATCGCTGTTCCCCCCCTCTCTACTGCACAGTTCAACGGTTTTCAAACTGAATTACAGTCGGATTGTCTTCCTCCGCTTTCCATAACGATTATTCACGCCGCAATGGAGCCTCTGGGAGAGGCAGTTCGTCTGAGCGGGGGTGGGGGGGGGGGGGAGGCGTGGTTGGTTTAGCAGGGTGTTGGAGGGGTGGAGGGGGATTACATTAACGATTCACTTACCCTCGATCAGTCCCCCCGAAAATCATTTCGAAAGTTGGCAGCACGCTCGTATGATTTCGCAGTCAAGAGTACAAGAAAGAAATTCCAATTTTTAGAGTATTTGCTGACCTAACATAACAACTCTTTCATTTTAGTCACGATCACTTAGACGTGCTAAAACCTACCGTCGCGGGAGGGGAGGGTGGCAAATAAAGAAGGAAGGTCTGAGAGAATTTTTATTTTTAAGCAAACCACGGTCGTATAGGCGATATGACCGTGGTAACCTAACCTACATTTTACTTGTAGAATAGAAGGAATGAAACCAGGAAGATGCACGAACGTGGATTTATTCGTACATGCCTGACTTGGGGTCAGTGGTTGGTAGGTTTACTCTTCAGCGCTGATGAGTAGAAGGTAGGGGGGGGGGGGATGAGAGAGAATTAGCCGTTCCGACAGGGTTTTTGCGAGCTGTGCGGAGTTTGGCAAAACCTCTGTAGCACGTTCCCGACGATCATGACCACTTTCCGAAACGAACCGTCGGTCAAGTTTGAAGCTGCCACTTACCAGCCGTTAAGTGTGGGGCCCGTTAGTAACCTATTTTGCCTTTGCCCGTCCTGTGGCGCTAAAGCTTCTGCGCATGGCCGCGGTGACGCCAAGTGTACTAAAGACCACATACACGGATACCCTAACCGCTTCTGCTAAGACCGGCGTCGCCGCGTTTGAACCTGAGTGGTTGTTCTTATACACCGGTTGGAAGGTCTGGCGGTAAAAAAAAAAAAGTTAAATTTTGTGTGGGTATGTTTTGCAGGAGGAACGAACGTTTTTTTTTAAAGTCAGGTATTTATGTAAAATTTGGAAAGAAAAAAAAAACTTAGTATTAGTGCAATGCTAACGTGTACTGTTCGTTCAAACCAAATTCAGATTCATCATTTTGTTTTTAGTGAAGTTATACTTCTAATGCGACTTGCAACAAGCTTGCGTTAAACATTTAACGCTATCATGGATAATAACGCTACCATGGAGAATTATTTGCATGCAATTAAAGACTTTTTTTAATGATGCCAAAAAAGTATAACTTCTCACGCGCGTACCTAAGTACACGCACCCATTTTTTTTTAATTTGTGCTATTTCCTTTTGAATAATATGAAATGAAAAATGTTCGGATATGAACGTTCACCTTTTTTACTGCCCAGATGTTTTTACATGTTCGGATTTGATAAATTTAATTAGTGCGTTCTCGAGAGACCTGCATTGTTGTGATTTCTAAGGCCGGTATTACATCACGGTTCGGGTTAGCACTGCATTGACGGGACAAAACAGTAACCTAACTAGAAGAGACCGAAAAAATTCGCGATTTCAATGACCTGTAGGATATACTTCATGAATGATCCTCTATGCACGCGGGAAAATTACGTCTGCTCATTGGCTACTGACTCGTGACACCTGTTAACTGGGGCGCTAGTGATTCGATACTTCTTTTGTTGAAAGTTTATCACTGGCCGAGTATCATTCAGATAAACTGTGGCCCAATCACTGATGAAGTAAAAAGGCAAACGTGTTTGGATTCTAGACTATCACGAAATGAATTCGCGAATTTTTTCCGGTCTCTACATAGCAGACTTTGCTCGTGGTCGTTACGCATGACTCACCCGGTTGACATTTGCAGTGATGACGTAATGAGCTCCGGTGGAGATCGTTGAACTGAAGTCAGTGGAGAGCTGTGACTCCGAGAGTAATACACAGATTTGCGTGATTTGAACTTTTAAGTTGCTCGTGAGTAAGCGCTGAGTGGTACTAGTTGAGCGGAATAACATGGACGGTGTCACGTAGAAATCGTTCAACCCGCAAACATTTTCAACTGAGTAATTTTAGCTCAAAGTCGAACACACAACAACCGGTATTGTGGCAGTGCGTTGAATGTTTGGTCGCGAGATGGCATAGTAGCAAGGAATGTCGCTTAAAAAAAAAAATTAAGCTCGATTAAAAGTGTCATTTTACCTACACAATTATTTCAATAACTTTTTTTTTTCCTTTTGTTGGTTAACTCATTTGTGCATAACACCATCCATACTATTATAATTACTAACTTTGGTTTTGAAGCCATTAATCGCAAAAAAATATATATACATGTATGTATAAACGGGTTATGTTGAAGAAAAGAAAGAAAACAAGCGAAATCACCCGAGAAGCAATTATAAAATGCAGAAAAGTGTCGTAGGTATGGAACGAGGCAAAAGTAGCCTAAATGAGCTAGTGGGGGCAAGCGAGCCCCGAACGAGGCGCGAAAATTCTCGCTCGTGGAATATCGCGAGAAGCGACTGGGAATATGCAGACGATTATTGTTCGGTTATGTACGTGGATGTGATCTCTGATGATTCTCATGTTGGCGTGGAGCAGTGGCGTAGCCAGGATTTGTGCATGAGGGGGTGTTAAGAAGCATGGACACCCCCCCCCCCCCCCGTATTAAAGCGGGGGGGGGGGGGTGCGGGGGTCCTCCCCCGGAAAAATTTGGATTATAAGGTGTAAAAAAGTGCTATTTTAGCAGTTTTCGGTACTTAAATTTAAATATTGTAATGGTAAAATTTTTATTAATTTTAATATGAAATTTGTTTGAGTGATGAATAAGAAATTAATTAAAGATTTGTAGCTAAGGGGGGGGGGGGTTTGAACCCCTAACCCCCCCCCCCCTGGCTTCGCCACTGGCGTGGAGTCAGCTGAGCCGGTGTTTGTGAACGATGGGTCGAGGTTTTGTCGCGGTTTTGGTGTAGCAATGTTTCCTGGCGTGGCCGCCCGACCGTCAAGTAAGATGATCATCGAATTCACGTCAAAAATAAACAAAGCAACATCATTTTTGTTGGATTATTTTATTTAGTTCATACACAACATTCCCGTTCAGCGGGACGAAAATTAAAGAAACAAACCCCTGGCGGCTGAAGACCAAAATACAGCCTACATATATATATTTTTTGACGTGACGTCTAATAAAGCGATGAACGCCGGCTGCACGCACGAAAACGTGTCCCGTTACGCTGTGTCCCGTTACGCTCATCGAACGCTTGCGCCGCTTCTATCTCTCTTCCACTCGATTGGAACAACCATCGATTTGACTTTTTCGAGGCACATTAAACTTGAAACACTCCCATTCGTTTACTACTTTTCCTATCATCGTCCTATCCTTAACAGAATAACACAGATTGGAAGAAGTTAAATAGCAAACATGTATAAAAGTTATAGTTAAAATAATCTCTTCGTTAAAGTAATAAACATATTTGAATTAATAAGTGCAAATAAAAGTAAATTTATCAATTAAATTGTAGATTTCATTTCACTCCTTCTTTGTATCCATACAAAATAGTGATAATTCAATAAAAATGATTCATTTTTACTCATAAAAGTATGCAATCATTTCATCAATGTTTTGTTATGACGTTGTCACGTTAAAATATCGTCCGTAAACCGACTTTACAGACAACCATTTTTTTTTAACAATTTTAATGTTTAAATTTAAGTGTTCCGAGATAGCCCCAAGTAATGTTTTTGGTCTTGGGACACATCGTAGGTGGCCATTGGGCCTTGGACTTATCGCACGCTTTGTTCAGGCTTGCGTAAATTTAAACAGTTACACGGGCCTAATTTGTGATGCATAACCTTGCCTCGGATGACATGATATTACGGAATCATTTGAGACATAACTATGCTGTCATTTCACCTATTACCATCCTGATAAACATCAATCAAAAAAATGGCCGTAAATTCAACATAACACTTACGTAAATTAGGACGTTTATATGCGGAACGACTTTAATATTTTTCTTGTAAATTGCTGCCGGCTGATTCCGAGAACAGCGTGCTACAATCAATTTAAAATTATATAAGGTTGGAACAACTTTCTCTTTTTTTTTTTTTTCGTACGTTAGTATCGATGGTAAAAGATTGGCGCGAGCTCACTGTAATCACTGTAATCGCAAAGCTGCTAAGGCCTTATCATTAATGAGCAGACATCGCTCTGTTATTTCCCGTCACAGAATTCCACAAGCTAATTCTGGCTTTCCATTGCACAACCAAATGGAAAATGTATATAATATATAACTACGGATTCATTTGACCTTTCCGAGAAAATAGAAGGTATATATGTTTCTGTTACCTACACTACTCACTGACAGAGAAAAAAATAAATAAAAACTGCACAAGCACGTTGATCGCTAAAGTGATTGCTAATTGCTGTTCTAGCCAGCAGGCAAGGAAAATTGGTGGCAATATACACGGTACACAAGTTAATCTGCTAGGCAAGAAATACACTTTTCGCTTTAAACTTTTTTTTTTCAATTTATACAAATTAATAATGACATCGCTACGCGTCTTTAACCCCAAATTTATGCAGAAAGTTTTTGATGAAAATCATATATATAAGTATATAATAGAAGTTTAAACATGAAACTAACATTACAGTCAGTACTAGTGCCGTCTATCAATCATCCATCCAAAAATTGTATCATAAATCATAGTATATCAGTCAACATGAAGGTAGTCCCCCCCCCCCCACCAGAATTAAGAAGCCCTTTACTGAGATGACCGATTGCGCTTGCAAAAACGTGACTGTGAAACGGGGTTGATAAATGTTAAGTCAAAACTATATTTTATGAAGAAAAAAAAAGTTATGCATATTTTAAAGTTTTCTGCTTACTGCATGCACGTATGCCAACATGTGGGCAGAATACAACATACAAAGCACCCAGTCCTAAAGACGACTTGTTTCGGTTAAATTCCACGCGCAAAACTCTCGAGACATACACCCCCCCCCTCCCTTTTCTAACAGTCCTACATCAATCATCCATCAATCCTGATCGTCACTCAACATCACCATCCCGAGAGTGCAGGTTTGGAGCGTGTGCGTCGCAAGGATATATATTTTTTGGGGGGGGGGGGGACTGCAATTGATTTAGTTGTTGAGGAATATCCATCCCCTGGGGCCCTCCCCCGGGAAAATTTGGGGTTTGAAGGTGCAAAATGGTGTTTTTTTTGGGCATTTTTCTTTCCTAAATATTCTAATTATAGTGGGTTGCAATATATAATTTATTTTTAATAAAAAAATATTTTCAGAGAAAAAATTTGTAAAATAACAGTGCTCAAATTACCACAATTGGACTAAATGCACCATGCGCAACATATGGGTTGTATCACAGAAATCATATTTTTGATATAACTAAGAAAGTAAATGTATTATTGGAGGGGACGAAATATAAGACTTTTATTATTAGGGGGGGGGAAGTGTCCCCCCCCGTCCCCCCAGGTTGCGACGCCCATGTTTGGTGTCACGTGACCAACAGACACGAGCCTGGGATCTTGGCCCAGACGGGGGAGAGTAGTTTCAGGCCCACCCACCAGATGGCAGCTTTCACAATACATTGGTAGAGACCTATAAAATTCGCGGATTCATTTCGCGATAGGATAGAGTGCTAAATACTTTTGACATTATTTTGCTTCAGTGATTGGGCCACAGTTTATCTGAAGGACTCCGAGCCAATGGAAAATCTATAACAGAAGAATTAGCGAATCACGATCATTCCAGTCAACAGGTGTTACGAGTCGGTAACCAATCAGCAGATGTAATTTGCACGAGTGCATAGAGCATCATGGAGTCTATCCTTTAAGGATATGAAATCGCGAATTTTACAGGTCTCTCTATACATTGGTAACAAAGCTGTATTTATTGTAAGAAATCTTGCATCGGCTTTTATCAGTAGGGCCATGAAAATTTCGCGAAAAGATTCCGAGAGTAGCTGGAAGTTAAAACACTGTAGCATCGTCTGTGTTTCGTGATTGGGTGAGTTACTTTGAGGTGCATGTCGATTGTTACAACAACCAATCACACTAATTCAGTGTGGAAGCAAACTCGTCCAGTGGCTCGTGCAAACAAGGCAACGACTTCTCTCGCAGACGGCCACCAATCACAAGGAAGAAACCGCTGGTGTGGGTATACCTTGTTGCAGTCTAGTAGGCGTTCAGATTTTTTTCGCGAAAATTTCCTGCCCCTAGTTATCAGGCATACAAAAACAGTCAAATTTTAATTCAACTTTGTTTTGGTTAGCCGCATATTTTTGTGGTGTGGTGCACCAGAAATTTTGGCATCTCCTACTCATTTATATAGAACACGCTTCGCACAGTTTGATGTCTGTTACTAAGCAAATTGGTCGTTAAGTAGTTAAAATTAAAATTATAAACCCAAGACTTTGGATTTAAACCTCTAGCACGAGAAATTTTTTTTTTCCTTGTTACAACATGGTTTCAGTTTCCACTGTTAAGGGGCCCGCCTCGTCAGGGGTGTATGTGTGTTAGTGAGGCGGGCTGATAAGTGCGACGCTCGATGGTATTTCTAGCGCGATATTGCCTCTAAGCGCAAGGCTCTGAATTGACGCGTAGTCTTCTCGTCGTCAAAGGATAACTGTGAAATTTTAGCGGTGACCACAACATTATATGGCCAATAAATGAAGATAAAGGTGTAATGCAAGTCCCTTAAGTGTTTTTAATCATCTTTACTGGTTGTTTTACGCCTAAAAATTACTCTGAAAACATGCGTTTTAGCCATTTTAACTATTCTAGAATTACAGTTTAAAAACATGATCCAAAATTAAAAGTACTTTTAGGGCATCAGCGAACTCTTAAATGCTTTTCGTAAGCAGACCCCACTCGGATATCTTTAGTAGTTTTGAAATCGCGTTGTTTTTCCTGAAGCACTGCGTGTGTGTCCGGGTAGGCGGAGCCCTTAAGGGCGTATGACCCGTTCCAGGTCATGATTTTAGATTTATATTAATCACTGATCAACTTTTAGACATTTTAAATCGTTTAACTTTCACGAAATGAAAAATATATATAGTTGCATACTTTTTGCATAATTAGCTGCCAAAGTTACATTTTTAACCTTTTTGGGTTATACAAATAACGAGAATTTAATTTATTGCAGAACTGAAACTTTTTAGGATTAACTGCAATGCCACTGGCTACTTCAAGAAATGGTTTGCATTTCTATCACAAAAACTCATTTCATGTTTCTTGGCTGTCAAGATCATACAAATTTTGAGAATTTTGAAATGTCAGGTAAAATTAATAAATATTTTCTGAAAGAAATGCAAACCATTTCTTGAAGTAGCCAGTGGCATAGCAGTTAATCCTAAAAAGTTTCAGTTCTGCAATAAATTAAATTCTCCTTATTTGTACAACCCAAAAAGGTTAAAAATGTAACTTTGGCAGCTAATTATCCAAAAAGTATGCAACTATATATAATTTTCATTTCGTGAAAGTTAAACGATTGAAAATGTCTAAAAGTTGATCAGTGATTAATATAAATCTAAAATAATGACATGGAACGGGACATACGCCCTTAAGAGTCGCGCTTCTGTCACTCTCCTTGTTCTGTGCGGGGCCCTGAACGGCGCCTAGTCTGGCGCGCCGCGGGACTAATCACTCTTTGTTATCAGCTGACCCCTCCTGTTGTTCTCGGGAGCCGTCAAGACGACTCAGCAGCCTGTTGCGTCACGCGCTCCTTAGTCTGCGCCCGGCCTTATCGCCGACAGGAGGAGCTGTCGTGGTCGTGAGTCATCGGCCACGTCCCGTGGGGATGCCAGCCTCGCCAGGGGCGTATGTGCGTGTGTTGGCTTTGAATATATATACTGTATAGAAGTCGCCAGCCCAGGTTAAAATTTCTAATACGGGTTTGAGGTAGTTGGTTAATTCACCGCCGCAATCGCCACCATCTCCAGGGCATCGACTTGTGGTGGTCCCTAGCGGACAAGTGTCGAACTCTTCAAACACCCCTTCCCCACCCTCCCTCAAACATGCTTTGTCCTCCACCCACCCTCTACCCCACCTCTCATCCCTACAGTTTTGTGACGCACAAACTCCCGTTGAACGACCTGGAGCTGCAGTGAATGTAGGATGAGGGGTGCGGGGGAATGACAGCGGGCGACAGTGCTGCGCTCTAACGTGTAAATAACAACTAAGACGATACAGGGCGTTACGGCAGCGCACTGCAGCGGTGAAGTTCCCAAGCTGCTCTTCATACGCTCCTGAAAAACGTAGAGTAAATCCTATCCACTCGCGACTTCTATACAGTATGTGTATGTATATATATATATATATATATATATATATATATATATATATCAGAGGTGCCCACCCCCCCCAAACACTATGACTCACCCCCCCTAACCTAATGATGCGCACCCCCCCCCCCCCGAAATTTTTTATGCCATTTTCTCAATGATTTACTCAGTTATTTTATAATATTATACTTTTTTAGCATTATATTTTATCACGTTTTGCATTAATTAAAACTGATTTTCTAATAATAATTTTAGTCATATCAGGTAATATTTCCATCCTGAACCGACAGATGCCAAACTGCTTTTGTTGAGGAAAGTTCGGGGTTTGTCAATTTGAATTACAAGATCCCTTTCAATTATCAAAGCACCAGAAACGTATTTTCACATTAGAAGCTATAATTATGTAAATAATATATACATTTTTCTCGTCTTTTAACCCCCCCCCCCCATGAAATTTTAATGACGCAGTCTGCGTCGTTACCCCCCCTTGTGGGCACCCCTGTATATATATATATATATATATTCAAAGGTGTCGGGAGGCGCGACGCTTGCGGGTGTCTCCTCTGGACTGGCGCGCAGTCTTCTCCCAGTGCATTTGAGCGGTGACCGTAACATCATATCGTCATGTGTAGAGACCGGAATAATTCGCGGAATCATTTCGCGATAGGCTAGAATCCAAAAAACGTTTGCCTTTTCACCGCATCATTGATTGATCCGCAGTTTATCTGAATGATACTCGGCCAATGAAAAACCCTTCAACAAAAGAAGTATCGAAATCACTAGCGTCCCAGTTAACAGGCGACAAGAGTCAGTAGCCAGTGAGCAGATGTAATTTTTCCCGCGTGCATAGAGGATCATGGAGTATATCCTACAAATCATTGAAATCGCGAATTTTTCCGGTCTCTAGTCATATGGCCGAGAAATGAAGATAAAGGTCCTTGGGTGCTTTCAAGAATCTGTACTGGTTGTTTTACGCCAAAAACAAATACTCTGAAAACATGCGTTTCAGCCATTTTAACTCTTCTGAAAATAGTTTTATAACTTAATCCGAAATCAAAAGTACTTTTCGGCCCTCAGCGAACTCTTAAAATGCTTTTCGTAATCAGACACCACTCGGATGTCTTGAGTAAGTTTTTAAATCGCGTTGGTTTTTTCCCGAAGCTCTGCACACCGTGTGTGTATCCGGGTAGACGGAGCCCTCAGCTGTTAACCCGTGGCGTAGACGATTCTTGCGCAACTATAGACCTGGCAAATACGTTTTAAATCCTGCTCCTGGTTGGCAGCGATCCCACGCTCGTTAAAAGCAAAAAACAACTTCACGTCGGCTGGGCAATACGCTTGCTCCCAACACGCTTCGTGGCCGACGTGTTTATTTATTTCCACGCTCTCGGGAATTGCGCCCGGGATTGTTTCCTTTGAAGAGAAAAAAAAGGCCGTCGTTCAGAGGACTAATTGTGAAAACAAAAAAAGGTTCAGCGACTGCTGGGCGAAAGTAAACCAATTAGCGCTCGCGGCGTCCAGGGTCCACACACCGGTCAGAAATAAACCCGACCGTCCCACCGAACACAGCTTCACAGTCCTCGCTCGAAGGCCAAGGCCCGCGTGTTCGGGTGCCGCCACAACGCTAGCTGTTCCGTTATCTCCACACACACGTGCATCAGGGCCCCACTTTATTTTTTGAGTGAGCCTTTTTCAAAGACAGAGTAAGTAGCAGGGGCGTACTCTACAAGGGAGGGGGGGTTGATATCCTTCACCCGAAATTCTATATTTCAATTAGCTTGGCTTCTGGGTTGTAGCCGCGTCCTTGGCGAATAATTCACCGGCGTTTCGGTCGACATTGCAGTCGCCATCATCAGGGAGCAGTAGGTGACTTGCTCCCTGATGATGGCGACTGCAATGTCCGACCGAAACGCCGGTGAATTATTCGCCCAGGACACGGCTACAACCCAGAAGCCAAGCGACTTCGGACAGTGGCCGTGAAAGCCTGCGAACATTATTACACTAATTCCTCAAAAAAAAAAAAAAAGAATTTGAAAGGAAACAGCGAGCAAAGTGATTCTACCTTACCCCCCCTCCCCCAAAACCAAGAAATTAAATTCAGCGTACGCTCCCCGGTAAGTATAGATCACAGCGGAGGGCTCGAGATCGAAATGGATGTCGGTGTGTGGGAGTAGAAGGGTGTGGGGGAGGGATGTGTATGTTTGTAACATTACTAGAGAGACGGAATTTTCGCGGATTCATTTAGTCGCAAGCTAGAATGCAAACCTCCACACTGTCGCACTGTGTTCATGATTGGACCGCAGTTATCTGGACACGCCCCTCTACGACCGTGAGCCAACGGTTCCCATCTAGGAGAGAAGTAAGCGAATCAGGTAGTGACAAATAACAAGGATAAAAATGCTCTCGCTAAGAAATCAACAAACGGGAAAGTAAACATGGGTCGAGCACACCTATAACTTTGAATTCTATCCTGAGGCCAGAGGAATCCGCGAAATTTCCGGGTCTCTAAAACATTACCTAAACTGCATAAAAGGTATGCCCGAGCCAGCGGGGTTTCTTACTCGTAACTGGCGGCCGTCGGCAAGAGATGCCATTGTCTCATATGGATGTGCCATTCAAATTAAGTGTTCGATTTCGTCCGAACTACTTTCTGGGGGGAAAGGGGGTGAACTAAGTCTCGAAGCCTTTCCATTAAAAAAAAATACACTCTCCTATTTGTTCTGTGATTGAGACATGAACAACCCTATAGTCAGGGCTCATGAACCTTTGGCGAAGGGATTTACAGACCAGATGTGTAGGGCAGGCATTTTCCGCGAATAAATCTGAACACCTAATGAACTGTAACAAAGTAAAATATACCCATACGAGCTGTTTATTGCTTGTGATTGGCGGCCGTCTGCGAGAGAAGTTGTTGCTTTACTTGACCGAGCCACTCAGGACGCGTTTGCTTCCGCACTTGACTCACTGTGATTGGTGTTGCAACAATCGATATTGACCTGAAAGAAACTCACAACGAAACACAGACGATGCTACAGAGTTTTTAACTTCCAGCTAGTCTCGGAATCTTTTCGCAAAATACGCATGACCCTAGTTATCTGGCATGAAAATAATCCGTGGAACGCCAGCTATGATGACGATGTCAAAATGTGAACGATCATAAAATCAATCTTGCGAAACAGATTATCAAGGTCAGGACAGTTTCACGGAACACTCCGAGCGTTGGTAGGCCTGCAATAAATAAATTATGACCGCACCAACGGGTTCTTTGTTCAAGTTGGCGGCCTTGTGCAGGAGAAACCGTTGCAAACCTTCGACCAGGCCCATCAAAGCGAGCTTGCTTCCGAAAAAAAAAAAAAAAAAAACACCGCTGCGATTCGTGTGCCGACAATGGTCATGCATCCGAGAGAAATTCGATCAATCACGAAACACACCATAATGCTAAAATATTTTAAGGGTAATGTCTAGGGACAGGCATTTTTCGCGAATAAATCGAAACGCCTAATAGACTGAGACAAAGTATACCCACAGAGGCGGTTTCTTCCTTGTGTTCGGCGGCCGTCTACGAGAGAAGTCGTTGCCTTATTTCACCTGAGCCACTCAGGACGCTTTATTGCTAGAGACCGGAAAAATTCGCGGATTCGTTTCGTGATAGACTAGAATCCAAAAACGTTTGCCTTTTTACTGCATCAGTGATTGGTCCACGGTTTATCTGAATGATACTAGGCCAATGAAAAACCTTTAACAAAGGAAGTATCGATTCACTAGCGTCCCAGTCAACAGGTGTCACGAGTGAGCAGCCAATGAGCAGATTAAATTTTCCCGCGTGCATAGAGGATCATAGAGTCTATCCTACATGTCATCGAAATAGCGAATTTTTCCGGTCTCTATTTATTGCTTCCGCACTGACTTACTGTCATTGGTGTTGTAACAATCGACGTGTACCTGAAATAAACTCACCCATTCACTAGAGACCAGCAAAATTCGAGGATTCATTTCGTGATATGCTACAATTCAAATAATTATACCTGAGTGCTGCTTCTACCACTGGTTCACTGTTAATCTGGAGTAATGAGGGCCAATTAGAGACCCTCACTCATAGAAGTGTCGAATCACAGACACTCGGTCCAGACGACTCACAAGTCAGCAGCCAATGAACAGGTTGCATTTGCCCGAGTGTGTAGAGGATATTGGAGTCTATCCTGGAAGTCATTGAACCCGCGAATTTTGCAGGTCTCTCTACATATGGATGATTAAATTTCTTTCAAAAAAAATTATAAAATTTTACCTGGCATTTTAAAATCACCCTAATACTTATAATACCAAAATACTAAATTAAATAATAATTTCTTCCGAAAGAATTTAAGTCATACCACGCAGAAAACACCAGCTCTTCCGTCAACACAAAAATTTTCATTTATTTATTCCACTCGATTCTCCTTATCCAAACTGCACGAAAATATCGATAATTCAACTATGCCAACTAATTACGTCAAATGCTCGAGATAATTTCGGCCAATCAAGACGTTTACAAGTCTGACCGTGTAGGACGTAATATTGAAATAATGGCCAGCTAGTCTCGAAATCTTTACCGCGAAAAATACTTAGGCCCTACCTCCTTGGTTATTATTGACGTCAACGTAGAGCCACAAAAACCTGTGTCACGAGTCACGGGGAAAAAACCCGATTAGATCAACGATAGCAGGAGGTATATCGATATCTCCTTTCGATTAGTCGAGGACAAACAGACCGCCGAGCCCGCGTTGGGCAACAACGGCCGAAGAAACAATTACCGCGCGTGACTGGGCATGTGCCGGAGTGAAAGAGAGAGGGGGGGGGGGTAGTCCACCTGTCACCTCCTCTCTGCCCCTCCTTGTGATTGGACGTCGGTCAGGCGTGTGGCAAAAGGAGGGGCATGGGGAGGGGGGGGGGGAGAGAGAGACAATAATAATAATAATAGCCGCTCCGGGCTTTTCAGAAATTTGCGAGTCACAGAGGGGACAACACGTGACGACCAAAACATCAGTCCGAACCGTCTTCGCTCTTCAGGAAATCACGCTTAAAAGAGGCAAGAAATTCGCGTTCGGGAGTTCGCCGATAAATAGAGACAGGAAAAATTTCGTGACTTCATTTCGCGAAAGGCTAAAATACAAATAGTTATACCTCAGTGCTGCCTCTGCTATTGGCTCACAACTCACCTGGATGACTATGGGCCAATGGAAAAAAATCCGACCAAAGCTTTATCGAATCACACAGGCTGCTACGTTGGGACGCCTCACAAGACAGCAGCCAATGGGTGGGTGGCATTTGACCTAGTGTACGTAGAACTATGGAGTACATCCAGAAGGTCACTGAACCCGCGAATTTTTCCGGTCCCTACTGATGATTGATTGGTGAGCTGACTGTAGACGTGTAGCCAATCACAAAAAAAAAACACAAGACAGACAATGCTAGAGTTTTGACGCACATCTGGTCTGGAAAATCCTTTTTCGCGGAAAAGATAATGAAATCAAAAGCGTCGAACATCCCGTCTGCAGGTGGTAGGATTCTGATGAGGGGGGGGAGAGGGGGGAACTGAAGGTGTTGTGGGCGTAACGCCGAAAATGAGGGGGGGGGGAATAGGGGGAAATATGGCATTGGGGGGAAAAACCGGTTTGACACGGCGAGACCCACCGCGGAGGTGCTAAGTCGAGTTGGCAAGGCGCCAGCAGGCGCATTTGCTCGTTTTTTCCCCCTTCCTTTCTTTCTTTTACCCTTCCCCGCAACACAGGGTGCGACCGGCCGATTATGCAATTACGTATTCCGGTCCGAGCCGTCGCGTCGCCCCAGGGCCGACACACGCGCGTCTTTCACAGCTGCACGAGCACACGTCCGGCACTCTACAGTTCGGAACACATTCCATACGTAGGAACCGGAAAAATTCGCGGGTTCAATGACCTGTAGGATGAACTCCATAGTTCTACGTACACTCGGTCAAATGCCACACCCACTCATTGGCTGCTGCCTTGTGAGTCGTCTCGACCGAGTGTCTGTGATTCGACACTTCTTTGAGTGAGGGTCTCTAATTGGCCCTCAGTCCTCCAGATTAACAGTGAACCAATTGCAGAAGCAGCTCTAATGTATAATTTTTTTGAATTGTAGCATATCACGAAATGAATCCGCGAATTTTGCAGGTCTCTAAAAATGAGAGGCAGAGTAATTATAACTAGAGACCGGAAAAAATCGCGGATTCATTTCACGACAGCCTTAAATTAAAATAGTTATACCTCAGTGCTGCCTCTGCTATTGGCTCACAACTCACCTGGATGACTCTGGGCCAGTGAGAAACACTCAACCGAAGCTGTATCGAATCACAGGCCGCTATGTTGGGACACCTCCCGAAGACAGCAGCCAATGAGAGGGTGACATTTGACCGAGTGTACGTAGAACAATAAAGTTCATCCTAGAGGTCATTGAACCCGCGAATTTTTCCGGTTCCTAATTATAACCGACTTGTGGAATTAAAACTTGCGGGCTTTTAGCCGAGACGATTTTCAAGAAATAAACTCAGACGTTTCGGTCAACATCGCCAAGGTGCCATCTTAATTTTTTCGATAACGGTTTGACACTGCCATTGTGTGTAGTTTTTTTCCCTGCCTCCATGGGCAACTTCCAGCCTGGAAGATAGTTACTGTACAAATGTTGACCTAAACGTAGGATTACGTCGTGAAATTTGACGCGGTTAGAATTCTTAAGTCCCGAAATTTATATTTTTGTGAAATATAAAAAAACACTAACAATAAAGCATTGAATTGTGCTTCAAGTATTTTTTTCCAATTTAGTTACCAATACAGTCACCGGGAGTCATCACTTAGGTAAAGAACCCTTCCATTTGTAAGATATAATTTTTTTTAAATTTAAGTAAAACAATAAAAGCTATTTTTCTTAGATTATAGCTGCCTCTATAGTGCTACAGTCACTTTCGTCGAGATGT
Organism: Bacillus rossius redtenbacheri; assembly: GCF_032445375.1. Taxonomy (NCBI): domain Eukaryota; kingdom Metazoa; phylum Arthropoda; class Insecta; order Phasmatodea; family Bacillidae; genus Bacillus; species Bacillus rossius. The sequence continues at coordinate 8,321,524 of NC_086341.1, read as the reverse complement.
TTTCGCTGCATGTTTTCTAAGAAAACTTATGGACGATTGCTAAGAGTCCCATAATTGAAACTGGCCTTTTTTTTCTTTCGAAATACCTACCACGTCTAGAGCTTTCTTAGAAAGATTCTTGTGATTGGGGAAGGCGATTGAATGAAAACATTCCAAATGAGAAAAAAATTGTGATGCGTTCACAGATGACTGAATTCGTTTACCTTCACATTTCCAAACAATAAAAAGTAGGAAAGATAAAAATAAGGATCACAGGGTTTATGCGGCAGCTGTCTTTGTTTGAACATGATATACATCTATTAATTGACTTTCTGCTAATGTTAGATTTTCATGAACAAATATTCCAAAACCGAAACCAAATTATTTGAATAGTAAAACTAACTCTTGTATGACTACGGCATAAGTAATACCTAGAGACCTGCAAAATTCGTGGATTCATTTATCTCTAGGATAGACTCCACAGTCCTTTAAATACTCGCGGAAATGACACCTGTTCATTGGCTAATGACGCGTGAGACGTCTCAACTGGGCTGTCCGTAATTCGGCACTTTCTTGGTTTAGTGTTTCCCATTGGCTCACAGTTCCCCGGATAAAATGTAGGCCAATCGCAGAAGCGGTACGAAGGTATAGTTGTTTTGATGCTAGCCTATCGCGAAATGAATCCGCGAATTTTGCATGTCAGTAGTATACAATAGGGCATCCGAGGACAGGCCTCAGGCGGTGGTGCCGGTGCCCGCCATCTTGGATTGTGACGTCACGGCGGCCATCTTGGATGAGCGTAACGGGACACAGCGTAACGGGACACAGTGTAACGGGACATAACGTAACGGGACAAGTAGATCACGGCGGCCATCTTGGATCCGCCATCTTGGATGACGTCATTGTGTTCTCGAAAATTCCGGCGATGTGTTTTCCGCCATTTTGGATGACGTCACCATTGCAATTTGGACGCCATCTTTAACTTTTTTATTTATTATCCGATTTTAATGAATTTTTTTTTAAATTTATAAAAAAATTCAATTAATAAAATTTTAATAAAATATTTAAAAATTATACTTTTACGACACGGAGTTTGGAGTCCTCGGTTCGAACCCGACGAGTGCAAAAAAAATTAAAAATGGCGACCGATCCTTCCCCCTAGGTGACTGCAGGCAGACTGACTCCCACCACTTTTTTTTCAAAGTATATATATCGTCACCTAGTATGACGTCATGTCCGCCATCTTGTCTTCGATGCTGGAGACCACCATCTTGTTTTCGGCCGCTAGAGTACGCTGACACCATGCTAGTTTAATTCTTACCCACTAGAGTGCAGCAATCATTTATTACTGTGACACCCGCCATCTTGTCATTTGGCCGCCATCTTGAAAATCCGTAATTATTTAGCTAGAAATTCGGGAAAAGTTCCAAAATTCATTAAATAAATCACTCATTAATTTACATATTGATTCGATGGATTCCTGTCCTCGGTTCGATACCCGATCGATGCAATAATGTTTAATTTTATGAAAAAATAATAATTTCAATAAACCATGTTCAACATTCTTAAAGAGACTTTAAATCCTCTACTACCATCATCCTATAAGCCATCAAGACCAACATATCGAAAATTCGTTATTTTAATGCTAGAGATTCGGGAAAAAGTTCAAAATTCATTAAATAAATTTGTAATCTATATACTGATTGAATAGATCGACTAAGCTCCTTGGTTCGATCCCTGGATGATACAAAACAACTTTAATTTTAAAAAAGTACCACTAATGTGCAAGGTTTGAGAAAATAAAAACACCGCAAGTTCTATTAAAAAAAACTTTTATTACATACATACTACACTACTACAAGTACAAAAAAAATACACAGACAAATTACTAAAGCCTTGTGGATTTCTCGACGTCTGCATCTGCCACCCACGAATTGAAGCGAGGTGGAAAGCCCCACCACTTGACGTAGGACAGTCCATTTCTTCGTTTTATAATCTTCTCCACCAAGTACGTATCGGGATACAACGTAGGCTGAATCTCTTCGGCATAGAAGCCGCCATGGATAGGTTTGTGGTCCAAATCTTCGAGGTAGTAGGTCCTAGGCTCTGATTCACGAACATGTGTCACACGGAAAAGTTCGGGACTCCAGTTCGCAGTGAAACCTTTCTCGAAGATACCTTTCTGCTTGGAGATTCGCACAATGTCACCGACGTTAGCTTTACGCTTTCGTGGATCTTTCTTCTTCGTGTTGGAAAACACTGTTTGAAGCAGGCGATTGTCCGTTACTTCCTTTGGCTTCATTTTCGTGGTAGAATGCACCGTGGAATTATACTCGCTTATTAGTTTCGGCAAGATGTCAAGCCACTTGTAATTTCCGTTAGCCGTGAACTGCCGCCACATCTTGGAACGCAAAGTTCTGTTAAACCTTTCGACAACGGAGGCTTTGACGTTACTAAATGTAGAGTAGTGTTTGATGCCATACTTCTTCATCAAAGCCTTGAAGGTCGCATTGTAGAATTCTTTCCCGAGGTCCGTTTGCAGGTGCGACGGTACACGTCCATCATGCAAAATATTGTTCATGGCCTTGGCTACGTCAGTTGCAGTTTTTGATTTGACAGGTCTAGCCCAAGCGAACTTGCTATAAACATCGATGACTGTCAACATGTACTTGAAACCTTTATTCAATCGGGAATACGGTACCATCTCAACAAGGTCCGCCTGGAATAAATCATCAATTCCACGAACTATGACTTTGCGACGAAGGTATTTCCGTCTAGCAGGAGCATGAAGTTCGCGAGCGATTCCGGTTCGACTCATTGTATGTAGCCGGCTTCCTTCAGTTCTTCAAGTATGGAGACTATTTCGTTGATGTGCGAATAGTTTCCTACACTAAGCGAAGCATGTAGAATTCTAAGGCGATCAACTAATTCATTAGGGTCGTCCCAATATACATAGTCAAATGTCTGACCACTTTCTAGCCTTTTTAAACCTTCTCCGTGTATTGTTAGTTCACTGAAGAGATTAGCGAGAATGTCGATTTTTTCATGATCTACATCTTTATATACACCACTATCTGGATCGTTATCGCGAAAATGTGCATTGGTTAGCTCTAGCAGTTTTTTGTACTCTTGTAAGTCGTTGTGAGAATATCCTTTAGGTTCCCTGCGAAACAGCAATTCGTACAGACCCGGAGTCCCGCGCGTTTTGAACTCTGCTACACGCACGATGTTTCCTGGTAGAAAGTCTATTTCTTTAGCACCGAGGAACCACTTATTATGTTTTCTGTACACTCCGTAGGTCGTGTCATTATTCCGGCTCGTAAACGATGTCAGGTATGGTCGGACCATTGCATTAACTTGATGTCCCTTTTTCGGTATTTTTTTCTTGTGCATGGACTCTGTACTTGTTAAGTCCTCTTCTTCTCGATCTGGTTCATACTTTCTCTTCTTTACAGTCGGCATTTCATCTTCAACTTCTGTCTTCACAATGAAGGCTGGTTCTTCCTTGTTTTTAAGTTCGTCGAGGCGACTAGTGATTGGTTTAAATATCTCCTCATTTTCCATCTCACGTGCAAGTCTGGTTCGTCTAGCAAGTAAATATTTTTCACGAACAGACTGTATAGCTCGATGAAGGTCACTGGCCAGGTCCGACATTGTACTGGCTGAAAACTTATTGCAAGACCTCCTTATATACTTTTTTATTCGTTCGCAGAAACTTCTTTCTTGTGTTTGGCCAAATCTGAATTTGTTGACGATTGAGATAGTGATGCTTTCAGACTACTTTGAAAAGTCCTCAGATCGTCACGTCTTTGTGCATTCGATACTTCGATCATGTCGCGAATGCGAGAATCCGAAGCTTCCACGCGCTGGTCTATGGCTACGAGGTACTCAAGAAATTCCTTTTTCACCCCGTCTACTTTTTGAGCCAGTAGCGAAATGTATTTGCGGATAACGTCGTCATGAGACTTGAGAGCAGTACGTAAGTCTCGACTGCTACGACCGAATTTCGAAATGCTATGACTCATGTTTGGTGATAAACTGATCGAAACCTCGTCTGTACCTGCCCTTATATAGAGGCCAGTCTTTGACTATAACTAGGAATCCGTGTTCTTCTTTCCAACACAAGCAGCACATGTCTTTGAATTCCTGGAATGTCATGTCGGTGTTTATGTGATCATCATAAGCGTGGCGTAAATTAAGTTCGTCCATGCGAAACAAAACTATGACATTTGCGTTGTCTCGTAGGAGATGTTTTGGAATACGACTGTACGTCTGACACAGGTAAACGCAGTCTACCTTGGCGTGTCTGCCCATGGAAAAGTACTCTTGTATTATGCCTTGTTTCTCGCACATTACATCGTCGAAAACAAACACGGAATTGGCTTTTGCTTCGCTTGGAGGTGCAACATCGGTATTATCGCTAAACGGAAAATACTCCAGACCATCCACAGATCGTAGAACAGTTGCTAGGCGCTGGTACTTTGGCTGTTGCAACGACTTGGAATACAAGTAAACGTTCTCGAACCGAAGACCATTTGGTTCCTCCAGTAAACTCAGTAAAACACACGTCTTGCCACAGTTGGACGGACCCGCCATTATGCATCGTACAGCAGAAGGCAACAGTAAGCCATGTCGTGATTCACGCGCACTAAATACATCGTCTTGCGTAATGCGCACGGGCAAACACACGTCTTGCTTGACGACCTGCATTGTACTAAAGTAATTGTATAAAATCAAACACATTTATACTTTCTGGTCAGTTGTGCGTAATGACTCGAAGAGGTAAGAACAAAAAACACATCGGTGCGGGACTCGTAAACTCGCTGATAAACAACCTACCATTCGAGCTACACATTCCCGGCTACAGATTCTGCGGCCCCGGCACTAAACTAGCGAAAAGGTTAGCTCGCGGTGACGTGGGCATTAATTCTCTCGACGAAAAGTGCAAGCAGCACGATATCGCATATTCATTAAGCAAGGATCTGGAATCTAGGCACCGGGCCGACGAGACATTGGCACAGGAAGCCGAAGATATAAGTAAATCGTCGAACGCGGGACTAGGAGAGAAAATCGCAGCGTGGGGCGTATCTAAGATCATGAAGGCAAAGACGAAATTAGGACTGGGCGCTCGTCGAGCCGGCTCCATCAAGTCAAAGACTAACTCGCGCAAGACCAAACGCAAGATCGGTGCAGGTGTGCAAAAAGCCAAGCAAAAATTACAGACTCTCGACAAGAAGATTATAGGAGGATTTCTTCCTTTGCTTTTGCCTGCATTGGGTGTTCTCGGCGGCCTCATCGGTGCAACGAGCGGTATAGTGCGGGCAGTTAACACTTCGAAGAATGAGCGCAAGCAGTTAAAAGAAGCACAGCGACACAATGCCAGCATGGAAGCCATTGCCATCGGTAAAAAAAACGGCGCAGGACTGTACTTACGACCTCACAAGACAGGCCGAGGCATGAAAAAGAAACGAATGAAAAAATCCTAAGTTCTTTGCCGAAACGTCCGCTCACCAACGTAGATTTAATAAAGTACGCACGCAAACTTAAAATAGCAAATTTCCGCGGCGTGTTTATGCGAGACACTTTGCCCAGCAAGCCAAAGACACGTGAGTGCGCCATAATTAATTTAGACACGTCGGCGGGTCGAGGCACGCACTGGGTAGCCTATGTAAAGACTGGAAACATGGCCGAGTACTACGACAGTTTCGGTAATTTACGTCCTCCGCCAGAACTTAGGTTGTACCTGGGCCAGTCCACTACGTTGTTTTACAATTACGAAACGGAACAGAGGCCAAATCAAACAAACTGCGGACACTTGTGTCTTCGCTTTTTAACAAACAAAAATTAGCTGACCAATAAAAATTGCTACTTAAAGGTTGTGCAGTGACGATAATTTATTAGTCATGTCGATAACACTTACCCTGACAGGTCACGCATCTGAGCTGCGGGCGGTTCATTTCCCGCCTCTGGATTTAGACGGAGAATGGTGTATCGGACTCGTAGATTTTCAAACGTATAATGCCATACCTAATATCGACGAGGAAAACTGCAAGATATGCTTCCTGAAAAGCGATGGGACCGCTCATGAAATACAGTTACCTGTTGGCTCTTACGAAATAGATGACATTGCAAATTACATCAGGGATATGTTACCACAGGATGTAGACTTTCAACTGCGTGGAAATCCAAACACTCAAAAAAGCATTCTAACATGCAGTGAAAATGTCGACTTTACGAAACCTGGGACCATAGGTACGATGCTCGGATTCGAATCAAAGGTGTATGGTACAGGAAGAACGTACGAATCTACGCGCGCAGTAAACATTTTGCCTGTGAATGTCATAAGAATAAACTGTAATTTGGCAAGTGGAACGTATCTCAACGGAAGACTAAGCAACATGATTCACGAGTTTTCGCCGATGGTCCCGCCAGGATATAAACTGGTAGAAGTACCGCAAAGTATCATTTACGTTCCAGTCGTCGTGAAGTGCGCACACGAAGTCGTCGTCCGAATCGTTGACCAGCGAGGACGATTGGTGAATTTTCAAGACGAAGAAATTACATTACGTCTGCACTTGAAGCGATGGGCATAAAGTTCGTAACACCGAACAGTTATAAAATAAATCGTATTGTCGTGAATAAGAACAGTTCTCTACCAGACATCGGTGCGTTAACACCTGACAACATAAAGTATCTCCTCAGTATTGGACAAGTGCCGAATAAATATGGAAGACGAAATCCTCAACGTGGAAGATCCGGTCATTTTTGATGACAGCATTACGAAAATGGAATTGCACGAGTACCAGCCTTTCCTGCTCGGACCGTACGCACTACCATCGGAAGTACGCATTGCTGTACAGCACCAAGATATTTGTACTTTACCTTCGCAGTCATTTCTACGTATAAGAGGCACGCTTACAAAAGCGGATGGTACGCATCCGACAACGACATCAATATCCTGCAATGGTATTCTTCACCTAATCGAGCGCATTACTTATGTACTCAATGGTGTCGAGGTAGACCAGACGAGAGATGTAGGCATAACATCTGCTATGAAAAATTACCTTTCGCTCACGCCAAATGAACTGTCTGCTGCAAAGATGGCCGGTTGGGCTCTCGAGGATGAATATAAGCTTCCGGTTTATGCCGAAGGAAAGTTCGAAGTTTGTGTTCCTCTGTCCATGCTTCTCGGATTCGCTGAGGACTACAAGCATATAATCATTAATTCGAAACAAGAGCTCGTACTGCTTCTAGCCAACACGCACATTAATGCAATTGTCGCCGCTGCTGAAAACCCTCAAGATGTTTCGCTAACACTTCAGTCTATCGAGTGGATGCTGCCCCACATCCAAGTGAGCACCGTTGAGCGAGTCAAGATGTTGAAGAACATAGAAAATGGCAAGAACTTCGATGTGCCATTCCGATCCTGGAGCCTGGAAACTTATCCTGGCTTGCCTCATAGTCAGCGTATCAATTGGATAGTAAAGTCCAGCTTCGCTACGGAAAAACCAAGATACATCATCGTTGGACTTCAGACCGGAAGACAGCTTAATGCAGGAGTAAGTCGCTCCATATTCGATAACTGTCAAATACGTAATGTAAAAATATTTTTAAACAGCGAAAGTTATCCGTACGTTGACATGAACATGGATTTTGAAAGTGGAAGATTTCTTCTAGCATATCAAATGTATGCCAAGTTTCAGCAAGCTTACTACGGTCGGATACAGTCACCGATACTGAGTCCCGACAGTTTCAAGAACAAGGCACCGTTAATGGTGTTTGACGTTTCCAAACAGGATGATCGTATAAATTCAAACATCATCGACTGTAGGATCGAGATAACGACTAGCGGAAATATTCCGCCAAACACCTACGCTTTTTGTCTGATACTTCACGATCGGCTTGCTTCGTACAATTGTCGAGACAAACTTGTGAAAATTCTGACATAAATACCGTTTCGTTTTCTATGATAATTTAGTTACGACCGAGCATTGCTAGCGACAAGATGTACTGCAACCTGCAAGGTTTCCAGAGCCAAAACGGATTCGTGCTCAAGGAAATTAGCGTCACCTCTGGAGACAAGACTCGAACCCGCAGGTTCCGACCTCCGTATCCGTGGAAACTACTAGACGAAAAAAGTAAACGGTCGAATGAATGGTTATGTAAATATTATCATGGACTAGAGTGGGACGAAGGAAAAATTCCGTACCACCAAGTGAAAAACACTATTGAAGATTTACTACTGCAAAACGAAATAATCTACGTCGCTGGACCTGAACAGAAGAAATGGCTACGAGAACTGTGTGACGTCGGAGCAGCTGAAATTGTGGATATACAGACCGACTACGGCTGTCCTTCCCTGCGCAAGCTTAGTGCAATATACGCCGTGCAGCTACGTGACAAGTTTGAACGTGTCTGTGCCTGTACAAACTCGCAGTTAATGCAGAAATGGCACACACAGTGTTAGTAGGAGCCTGCATATATAAATGGCGTACATACGTACGTGCCTTCAGTTGTCGTTCGGCCTGCAAGAAGATGTTTACGTTTCATCCTGCTAACGTGTACGTGAGCGCAAGACCTAGCTTCAGCAGTGTCGAGTACAGCTACTGGGATTCCGGGTATCTACGTACATATACAGAAACCTGTGATGGAGGCGCTCAGCATTGGCGGTTTGCGCACTTTCCTGTGTCCTACGAACCGACCCAGCAGCTGGTAGATTGTTGCGAACCTGGAAACTGTGCCGTCTATCACATGAGACCACACACAATCCTTCCTGCCAGCATCGCTGAGGTTGTCGCCTCGTCTGCATGTGCAACACCAAACATGGACGTGTTGCAACCTGTTGCGACCTGTGATGCTTCTACGCAGACGTCCAAACGGTGTGCGTCTCGTCGTCGCAGTTCAGGCAGTGAATCTGTCCCAACTAGCACTGAGCCAAAGCCCAGGCGTAGACGTGGTCACAGACGTCATCGACCATGTCTTGTCGGAGTTGTCAACGTCACAGAAGATGACCAGCTGGAAACCTGTGTTCCTGATCCTGTGGCCTGCGAACCAGTTGGAACCGGAGTCAACGAACCAGTTGGAACCGGAGTCGACGTGTCAGTTCGTGCGGCATTAAAGACTTTGCTTGTGAAAATGCTTGATTCCTTAACCTAATATGTATTTGTGTACTCTTTATAAATAAATGTGTAAAACTTGAACTCGTATGCTTTTTATTTCTACAATTTTTAGGTACCTAATAAAAAAATAATTTTAAATACAGACATTATTTTGACTCATGAGGTATACCAGTAGACCGCGGGTATATAAGCGAGGTTCGGACGACTGGACCCGCAGTTCACCTCTGGTCGCGGTGCAGTACGGACGTGCTCTCTCCATTAAGTTTCGTGAGATTTAGTTATGTCGAGCGGAATAGAATGTTTACCGACAGCAGCTGGGACCTCGATGGCAGCAACGATGATGGAGTCGGAGATCCCGATACCATTAGCAGAGAAGACCATGGCAGCGGAGGGCTCAATGGCTGAGGTGACGACAGCTGTGAAGATCCCGATACCTGCTGCAGAGGAGACAACGATACGTGCTGTTCCATCATCAGCTGAAGTTTCACCATCTGCATTCCAGACTACAACTAATGAAGAGCGTACATTGCGTCAGTGCAAATACTGTGACGCACCATTTACTAGAACTTCAAATGCGCGCAGACATAAAAGAAGCAGCTGTCAGAATAATGCTCAAAGAATACTGTTTCAGTGCAAAAAGTGCAATAAACTAATTTCACGTCTCGATAGCTTGCATCTTCATTATAAAAAATGCTCCGAGACGTATAATGAACATGGTTATTGATTTGACTCATGTGTTGTACCGGCTAATGAGACTATATAAGTGAGACCCCAGGTGATATGGACTTCAGTCCGTCTCTGGCTGCGGTGATGAACGGCTCGGATAGTTAGACTTGATTAATAGACCAGTATCTAGCTATTCTTGAGAACTCGATGGCATCATTACCAGTATCAACACCAACCTGGATCGAAGGTCTACCATCATCAGTGCAGAGCACGATGACAACGACGTCTACAGCTACACCTGCTCTCTCAGCACAGCAGGAGATTTCGAAGCGTGCAACATCTTCTGCAGAGCAGACCTCAACGGCTTCAGAAGTTAACATGTCAGCAGTGTTACAATGGTTGTCAACAGTTCCAGTGGCATTGATGAAGGAAGGTGCATCCAACGGTGTTCCATCATCCGGCTGCACGTACTGCGAGAAGATCAAAAACTTGAAATTACGTGATTATGTAATACACAATTGTAGTGATAACTCTGAACGCATTAAATATCAGTGCAACAGATGTTTAAGCAAGTTTGTACAATATGGAAGATTAAAACGACACCTCAGGAATTGTAATAGACTGGCTGTACATTCATCAGAATCAAGCTGTATATTTTGTAACAAAACATTAGCAACTATTCGAAGTGCAAAACAACATGAAATATATCACTGTCCTTTTAATGAAGTCGATAATTCTGCTTTGTGTGCAAATTGTGGTGTACCAATATGTCGACCTGATAAACTGAATAGACATTTAAAGTCATGTAAAGGACTTAGTCTGTATAGTAAGAAGACTGTTTCAATCGAGAAATCCACAAGGCTTTAGTAATTTGTCTGTGTATTTTTTTTGTACTTGTAGTAGTGTAGTATGTATGTAATAAAAGTTTTTTTTAATAGAACTTGCGGTGTTTTTATTTTCTCAAACCTTGCACATTAGTGGTACTTTTTTAAAATTAAAGTTGTTTTGTATCATCCAGGGAGCTTAGTCGATCTATTCAATCAGTATATAGATTACAAATTTATTTAATGAATTTTGAACTTTTTCCCGAATCTCTAGCATTAAAATAACGAATTTCCGATATGTTGGTCTTGATGGCTTATAGGATGATGGTAGTAGAGGATTTAAAGTCTCTTTAAGAATGTTGAACATGGTTTATTGAAATTATTATTTTTTCATAAAATTAAACATTATTGCATCGATCGGGTATCGAACCGAGGACAGGAATCCATCGAATCAATATGTAAATTAATGAGTGATTTATTTAATGAATTTTGGAACTTTTCCCGAATTTCTAGCTAAATAATTACGGATTTTCAAGATGGCGGCCAAATGACAAGATGGCGGGTGTCACAGTAATAAATGATTGCTGCACTCTAGTGGGTAAGAATTAAACTAGCATGGTGTCAGCGTACTCTAGCGGCCGAAAACAAGATGGTGGTCTCCAGCATCGAAGACAAGATGGCGGACATGACGTCATACTAGGTGACGATATATATGCTTTGAAAAAAAAGTGGTGGGAGTCAGTCTGCCTGCAGTCACCTAGGGGGAAGGATCGGTCGCCATTTTTAATTTTTTTTGCACTCGTCGGGTTCGAACCGAGGACTCCAAACTCCGTGTCGTAAAAGTATAATTTTTAAATATTTTATTAAAATTTTATTAATTGAATTTTTTTATAAATTTTAAAAAAATTTCATTAAAATCGGATAATAAATAAAAAAGTTAAAGATGGCGTCCAAATTGCAATGGTGACGTCATCCAAAATGGCGGAAAACACATCGCCGGAATTTTCGAGAACACAATGACGTCATCCAAGATGGCGGATCCAAGATGGCGGATCCAAGATGGCCGCCGTGATCTACTTGTCCCGTTACGTTATGTCCCGTTACACTGTGTCCCGTTACGCTGTGTCCCGTTACGCTCATCCAAGATGGCCGCCGTGACGTCACAATCCAAGATGGCGGACACCGGCACCACCGCCTGAGGCCTGTCCTCGGATGCCCTATTGTATACTACTCATGTCTCTAGTAATACCATACTAATACCACATTCTAACTGTTAACACATAGCTGAACTTTGCTTTTGCAGTGAGCAGATATGGAGTAATAAATGTCAGGTGACAAAAAATTTAAACAAATAAACTCATTGGAATTTTTCCTCAGAAAATAAAACACTGAAAACGAAGTCACCCAAAAACACGCCGGCAAACAAGAACAGCATGACATACAAAATACTCATACCAACACGGCCCTTAATGCTTCAAGGAAGCCAAACTCAATGCTTATTCTCATACGCCATGTTGATTTTTTTTTGTTTTTTCATCATTGCTTTTTTTAAGGGCTTTTTTTCTAAAATGTTTACTCATTAGTAGAGACCTAAAAAATTCGCGGATTCTTTTTGCGACAGGCTGGAATCACAATACGTGTGCCTTTTTACTGCATTAGTGATTGGGCCACAGTTTTTCTGAATGACACTCGGCAAATTATAAACCTTCAAGAAATAAGTATCGAATCACTAGCGTCCCAGTTAACAGGTGTCACGAGTCAGTAGCCAATGAGCAGACGTAATTTTCCCGCGTGCATAGAGGATCATGGAGTATACCCTACAGGTAATTGAAATCGCGATTTTCTCTGGTCTCTACTTATTACACGAAGATTTGCGCGCGTTGGTACATACATGATAATACGTTTAAATTGAATATCTCTTGAAAATTATGAAAAAAACTAAAGAAAAAATATTAAAATTGCGTGTGAGTCCAAGCATTAAGAATATACAAACATTAATTTGAGGTATTTTTAACTCAATACTACGACTAAAGCAAAACAAATTATATTGAAACTCATTCAAAACGTCTCGGAAACGGAGCCATGGCAAAAAAAAAGGGGGGGGGGGGTTAAATACATACGGAGCATGATAACAACGGTTATGGCCAAAAGCTGTTTTCATATAATTACTTTCGCCAGAGAAAACCCCAGCTGATAAAATACACATTGAGGCATTCAATTTTTCGCGTAAAAGGTTTTCGAGACCGTATGTTGAAACACTGTCGCATCGTCTTTGTTAAGTGAGTGGTGAGGGTTTATTTGCAGTATATGTCTACTGCCACCTCACGAATTACAGCGCTTCTGTGCGGAAGCAAACGCGTCCTGAATAGCTAATTGCTGTCAAATGAACGTATGGATTTGTTCGCGAAAGGTACCTTTTCATAAATATACCTCTAATTATATAAATTAAAAAAAAAAGTTTTTAAGTCAGCCATGAATTCAAGTATTCCATGTGAGGATACATTACCCGTATTGCCACAGACACTACCATTTTGCGATATAGGCTACATGCCAAAACTGAATCTATTTTAAAAACTTAAAAATTCACATTGACTCAAGGTATTTCATGTGATTAATTCATCAAACTTACAAATCAATACTCTTCTTCTGAGCTTGTATGACATTTATTTATGAATTGATTGTTTTTTGCTTTAAAACGAAAATAGAAGTAGTGAATTACATTTTGGTGTATAATTATCGTGGACCCGTTTGTTTTAGTATCGAGTACACGTTTTGAGATATCACAATAAAATAAACTCTAAATTTATCTTGGGTTACTATCCAAAACTTGCTTTAATTTCGAGACAACATAATAAACAATTTTTGAATTAGTTCATTTAGTAAAAACAGACAAAAATATTGTATAAAATAATTTTTTTAGGTATAAAATTTTATAATGTAATAGTTGTAAAATTACAGGCACTTCGATTTTATTCATTTATATTATGTATTGATGATGGTTTGCATTGAAAATGTAAATACAAGGAAAGATTGCAATCGACTGTAACTTCATCCTAACCGTTGCGGTCGGAATAAATATTTTTTGAAAAGGCGTAGTTGTTTAACGGCGAATCAGGATGGCATGCATTGCAGTATGTGCGTCCTTATTGGCTATGAATAAAGTGCGGGACTAGTTTCCTTGGTCAAAGATAACCAATTAGAAGATAAATGTTGGAAATTTGACCAAAGTGTATGGATTAAATAATTATATATTACAGATTTCAAATGTAAAAAACGGTCAAGTTTTTAAGCTTTCGTATAAAACAAATCATTAAAATTAACCACGCATTCTGAACCACGGACAGCTAGCTATAAAGGGAAGAAACTAAAAATAGCTTCTTGCACAAAGCACCACGCGAAGTAAGTTTTGATCTTGGTGATTGCGAAGTCTGGAAACGTTCACGCTAGGCATAAACGTGTTAGTCAACGTGTGCAAGTCATTAGCGGGCGCGAGTAAACGGAAGATATCATCTTCTCGTTTCCCCGCCTTCTGTACACAGAGCTGCGCCAACATCGTACACGCAACGGTGGTACCGGTACAATTTTAATCAACGAGTATATCCAAAAATAGATTTACATGCTCAATTACCAGTAGGCTGTAGATAGAAGACACCTGTGTTTCGTGAAGAAGAAAAAAACTTGGACGTTTTCTAGATTTCCGACAAGAACGCAGCTCTGTAGTTGAAACTCCACGTGTTTGTAACAGAATCACCCAAACTAACATACTTTCTTCACCGATGTCTTGTAAATCCTTCCTCAACTTCAGGGGGGGGGGGGGGTTGAGGAAATACTCACACACACACATCAGCCACTGCTTCAAACAAACATTCCTCAGACCCGATCTTCTTACATTAGAGTAAGGTTCAGTGATAGCATGCGATGTCAGTAGAGACCAGAAAAATTAGAGAATTCGTTTCTTACCATGAAGAAATTTCAAATACTTGCACCTTTCTGCTATTGGCTCACAGCTTGTCTGGAGGACTCGAGAGCCAATGACAATCCCTCATCCACAAGATAACATCAAGTCACCGGCTACCCCGTTTAGGCGTCTCGGCATTCCGCAACCAAATGAACAAGAAAGGGCAGGGAATGGTCCACGCCTTCCCCCCCCCCCCTCATCATTTTATAAAGCCAGATTTCTTTTTCTCAACAATAATGCAACTCATTACCCAGTATAGTTCAATTTTTGGCCACTTAATATGCAAAATGGTAGCAGCCGTGTCATTATACACGCATTAGGACATACAATCATTGCATTTGGTATATATGCATCCCTACCAATATTATAAATGCGAAAGGGTATTTGTCTGTTCGTCCTTCTTTCACGCAGCAACGGAGATACGAATTAACATGTTTTTTTGCATTTAGATAGTTTATTGTACCGGAGAGTGACATCAACTACATATAATTATGAAATACCATCCCTAAGAGAGTGTAAATGGGGTAAATTCAGTTTATAATAGAATATCATTGATACACAAACAGTGAGTTTGTTTCATTTCTTTTTTGTATGTCCGCCACACGGTCATATAGTAAGGTCTGGCAACTTCCTATCCTTGTCCTTGGCGAAACCCATCCGCTTAGTGAAGCTCGCGGCTGCTAGCGAACTAAAGGCGCTAACAACAGTTTAGTTTAGAACTTCGTCAATAGATGGCGTGCCTTGGATTTGTACCGCTCTGTCGTTTGTTGCGTCCGTCACGTCTTGCCTAGGAGTTACCTGACTCTCCACAAGATTAAGCTGAAGATTGGCGTCCCGGCTTTTCCTGATGCGTATGTCTTGACGCGTCACAGAGATTGTGCAACCAATGTGATTCTGAAATCGAAAATTTCCCATTTTAAAGTGTACGTTCCGCAGACATGAAACTCGGCAGTGATGTTCCTTATATTTTGACGTGTTTAGCCCGGGAAACGCCGGGTATTTTGCTACATATAGTGTATTACGATCTACCTTTGATTAGTGTAAAATTCATCTAAGAATTTCAGGAAGCACTGGAGGGTCATCAGATAACCCAAAATTTTAATTTTTTTACCATCTTCTTTAAAAAAAAATTTTTGTTGCTTCTCTGGGAGGTACTCTACGAACCCCAGAAATAGTTAAACACAAACTTTGTTCTTGTAACCCGCCTCGGTACCCCTGTACCACAAATCCTAGCCGCGATCGTGACAATGTGGAGTCTATTGTAGAGCAGGGCTATACACATCCCGGGCGCCATGATGCTTACTTTTTTTCTTGCAGGCGATTGACTTCTGCCTAGATCAGTGGCGGATCCAGGGGGGGGGGGGCACCAGGGGCAAGTGCCACCCCCCGAAAAACCAGTTGTCTGCTACATTAATACTGCCGACAAAAATTATTGTTTACGAAACCAATAAAATATTTTAATATAATTAATGAATTTATTGTAGAATCATAAAAATCTGGTGGTTGGATGTTATATGTAGTGTGAGTAGATTAAATACAAATGAGTAATTTTAAGGCTTGTTTTCTCTGGCTATTGTGAAATCCTAGAGTGCCCCCTCCGAGGTGAACCTCTGGATCCGCCACTGGCCTAGATATAGCTATTCCATGGTTTTGCAAAAAAAAAAAAAAATCTGAAAATTAAATTGTTACAGAATCTGGTTGCACGGAAATGACTGGGCACACGCGGTATTGAAACTAGTGCGTGGGTGTGATGGTTCGATCTGTGGAGCGCAGCGCAGCTAGAAATCATAGACCAACGGTTCCCAAACGGTGGGTCGCGACCCACTAGTGGGTCGCGGAAGGGGTTACAGGTGGGTTGCGACTCGATCCTAAAACTATCAGCCAACCATCGAATAAACCATCAGAAAAGATTAGAATAAACGAAACAAAATCGAATAGTTTGCAAACACACATCTATTGTTAAATAAATAACGGTTTTGCTACAAAGTGCTTATATTTTGTCAACCATTTTCAAATCAGAACTCAAATTGTTTATCAATAATTAATCGGTATCTTAAAAAAAAGCGCACACACACATGAAATATTTGATGGTAAATTATATATACATGAGGAAGGGATACGATACAAATAAGGTTTTTTTACTCCACCATGGACTGATAAGACCGTGGAGGTATTCATATAAGGAAAGGTGGGTCGCCAGCTGAAAAAATTTGGGAACCAATGTCGTAGAAAAACACAGCTCTTCGTACGAATCGGTCGTCAGTTTTCCCTCGCGACGGATAAGACCGCCGGTGCAGTTTGGCAACGCCGCACGTTCGCAAAACTAGGCAACACCGCAACCTGGAAACAGGGGGAGCGTGGCTAACGCCGTGCCATTGTTTGCTTGTCCGCTGCGCGAAGCTGCGATAAACAACGCAGAATGAGCATGAAGAATTAAGGTCCCCCGCCCACCCGGGCACACACACGGTGCGCAGAGCTTCAGGAAAAACAACGCGATTTAAAAACTATTCGAGATATCCGAGTGGGGGGTCTGCTTACGAAAAGCATTCAAGAGTTCGCTGAGGCCCGAAAAGTACTTTTGATTTCAGATTAAGTTTTTAAACTTTATTTTTAGAAGAGTTAAAATGGCTAAAACGCATGTTTTCAGAGTAATTTTTAGGCGTAAAACAACCGGTACAGATTCTTGAAAGCCCTTAAGGAACTTGCTTTACACCTTTATCTTCATTTCTCCGCCATATAATGAAATGTTATGGTCACCGCTCAAATTTCACAGTTGTCCTGTGACGACGAGAAGACTGCGCGCCAGTCCAGAGGAGACACCGCGCTAGAAGCACCAGCGAGCGTCGCGCTTATCATCCCGCCTCGCCGACACAGATACACCCCTGACGAGGCGGGTCCCTTAATACTGGCTCCTAAACGTTCAGAGATTTTGTAGACGCCTGGCGCAGAGGTCAACGAACCCGTAATTTTTTTTTTTTAGATCCTAGCTGTATTAGACGTGGGTGTTTCCACCAGTTTAGATTCCGGAAGACTTGGCATTCCGTGGCACTAACAGCATCCGGTCGCACCTGGAGGGATCCGGTTTAGCAGGTTCGTGACTTCACTTCTGTGGGCCGTCTCACGTTAACATTGCAGTACACTGTTGCCAGACCTCCAACACGTCACGGAAAAATAAAAGGTTTAGAGAGATGTGATCCTTTGGAATTCCGAGTGCAGGAGTAGCATTTTAAAGAATCCCATTTTCAGTTTTGTCATTAATAACGGTTTAGGCCTATATCTGCTTTCACGCTCATAAATCAGTATTAAATCGCCTCTCTTTTAAGTCAAAACAAGAAACACTTCAGACACATTCATTGATACGAACACATGTGAAACATATTAAATGTTCACTTGTCAATATAGATAAATAGGGGCAGGAATTTTTCGCGAATAAATCTGAACGCCTATTAGATTGAAATAAGTTATACTCACACCAGCGGTTTCTTCCTTGTGATTGGCCGACGTCTGCGAGAGTAGTCGTTGCCTTATTTGACCGAGCCACTCAGGACGTGTTTGCTCCCGCACTGAATCGCTGTGATTGGTGTTGTAACAATCGATATTGACCTGAAAGAAACTCACCCATTCACTAGACACAGATGATGCTACAGTGTTTTAACTTTCAGCTATTCTCGGAATCTTTTCGCCTAATATGCATGCCCCTATAGATAAACAATATCCGATACCTAGAGACCGGAAAAATTCGCGGGTTCAATGACCTCCAGGATAGACTCCAACATCCTCTACACACTCGGGCAAATTCCAACTGTTCATTGGCTGCTGACTTGTGAATCGTCTCGACTGGGTGGCCTGTGATTCGACACTTCAATGAGTGAGGGTCCTCTAATTGGCCCTCAGTCCTCCAGATTAACAGTGAACCAATGGCAGAAGCAGCTCTAAGGTATAATTATTTGAATTGTAGCATAACACTAAATGAACCCGCGAATTTTTCAGGTCTCTACCGATACCTTATATTTAGGGGTACGGACTTTTCGCGGATTCGTTTGGCGTCAGGCTAAAATTCTAAATTATTATGTTTGCTCAGTTCGTAATCGGCACATTCTGATTCGCTTACTTCCCTGCAAGCCTTACATCATTGGCTCACGGTCACAGAGGGGTGTGTCCAAATAACAGCGGCCCAATCATTAACACAGTTCTAGAGTAGAGACATGCATTCTAGCTTGCGACCAAATGAACCCGCGAAAATTCCGTATCACTAATATTTCAACTGCTTGTGTTACATTTGGCAACAGCGCGCGTCATAACGCTGCAATCCAAAGAGCGGGGACGCTCCACACCAGTGTCGGTGGCGGAGAGGGGAGAAGGCAGGAGAGGGGCGGTAACGCGCCCCCACCAGGACACCTGTGGGAGGAAGCCCGCCAGATGTTGGGGAGTGGAAAGAGAGAGGGGTTAATCACGAGGATGTCACAGAAATTATTCAGGCGGTTCTCCCCCGCTACATCCCCAGCTGCCCACGACGATCCAAGAGGATTAAGCTCGTGCGGATAAACTGTGCGGGGAAAGCTTTGGATGGGTACGTGGCTTGGCAAGCAAAAAAAAAAAAAATAATTTTTGAGGTAGCATACGTGCGCCTCTACAAAAACGGGCTTAGCGACGCTCCGTTGAATTAACGCGACATGTACTGATATCACTACGGACTGGGAAAAAAATTTAAATGACCTGAACGATAAGTAGAGACCGGAAAAATTCGCGAATTCAATGACCTGTAGGATATACTCCGTGACCCTCTACGCACTCAGGAAAATTACGTCTGCTCGTTGGCTGCTGACTCGTGACACCTGTTAACTGGGACGCTAGTGATTCGATACTTCTTTTGTTAAAGGTTTTTCACTGACCGAGTGTCATTCAGATAAACTGTGGTCCAATCACTGATGCAGCGTAAAGGCAAACGTTTTTGGATTCTAGACTATCACGAAATGAATCCGCGAATTTTTCCGGTCTCTAGTAATGGATTCTATGATTATAGAGAGACCGGAACAATTCGCGGGTAGCAATGAATGACCTCTAGGACAAGCTCCACAAACTCGGACAGATTCCACCCATTCATCGACCGCCGAATTCGAGTCGTGTCTCGACTTGGTAGCCTGTGATTCGATACTTCTACAACCGTTAATAATAGGCCCACATTGCTCCAGATAAAAAAAAAAAAAAATGAACCCAATTTCAAGAGGCAGCCAAAATTGTAATTAATTTGAATGTTTAGCATACCCGCGAAACGAATCCGCAAATTCATTCTGTCTCTGTCTACGATAACTAGAGACCGGAAAAATTCGCGGATTAATTTCACAACATGATAGGATCCAAACAACTGTACCTTTATATTGCTTCTCTGATTGGCTCACGGTTTATCTGAAGGACTTTGAGCCAATGGAAAACCTTTAAACCAAAAAAAGCATCGAATCGCAAGCGTCCCAGTTGACACGTGTCACGAGTCGGTAACCAATGAGCAGGTGGCATTTTCCTGAGTATGTTGGGTGTGTGTTTGGTGTGTGTGGGGGGGGGTTAGACCTATCTGCCTCCCCCTCCCTCCACACACGAGAGGGGTTGGTAGCTGATGAAGGGTGGTGAGTGGAAGGGGGGGAGGGGGAGGGGGAGAGGGGAGGGGGAGGGGGAGAGGGGAGGAGGAGGGGGAAAGGGAAGGGGTGATTGGGGAGGGGGGGAAGGGGGTTTAGGGAGGGGGAAGGAAGGGGAAGGAGGGGAGGAGGTTCGACACCTACGGCTGTCCCCCGCGGGGTCAACGGCGGCTGGACAGAGTTAACACGGAGCTGTGGTCAGGACGCCAAGTTAGCTGCGGCGTCCTCAGATCCCCCAGGGGGATGACATAGGCCCAGGGGAGGAGGATTGTGGGGGGGGAGGGGGGGTAGTGTCCTGAGGGACTGTCCCGGGACCCCTCACCCGGCCAATACCGCCAGCGGCGGACCCCAGCCTCGGGACCCCCAGGAGGAGCGAACTACACACCGGAGGGTGTTTCAGGTGACATGGAAAAAACCTACCAGTTGAACGTGACAGTCCCGAAATTCCTTAAAAGAAAACCAAAAAAATTTGGTTGTCTGTAAAGTCGGTTAACGGACGATAGTTTTAACGAGACAACGTCATATAACAAAACATTTGACGAAATCGGCGCAAGCGCACAATGAGCATAACGGGACAATGCGTGTAACGGGACACTTTTTCGTGCGTGCAGCCGGTAGTTCATCGATTTATTAAACGTTGTCACGTCAATAACATTAGCCTATTCCATTTTAACGCGTTTCGACACATCTCGCGTTTCGACGTATCTTTTTTTTTTTTTACCAAATATAGTTGCAAAATTTCAAATTTGACAGTTATGCAAAGTTGTATCATGTCACATTGAAAGAAAAAAAAACACGAAGTTGTCAAAAAATAACTGTTGAAAGAACATCAGCGGCAGAAGGAGGCGTAGAACATTAGTAACCAACTATTTTTGGAAATTGAAAAACCTGATACACGTTACATGACACAGGCTATACCAATTTGTATTAAAGCTTTTTCGACAAATTGCTATACTATTTATAGAGTGAAAAAGTTTTGATATCAAAATTTCTCAAAATTTTACTATCAAACAAAATACTTAGCATTTTAACTGCTACTTAATGTCAAAATAATGTTTAAACACTTTGCAATCACGAGAGTTTTGTATTAAAACGTTACCTAACAACAAAGTCTTAAAACTTCACGATCAGAACTATGACTTTACCTTATTTTAATGTATTAAAGTTTAAAATAAATACAAAAGAAAAATTGTAAACCATGTTTATTATTACAAAAAAATATACGAACTGACCTCAAACGACAGGTTCAGTCTGAAGTAATTTTTTTTTATTTGTACTGAACTAGCGCAGAATAGCTGTAGACGCTGATGACATCGCAGTATTTTTCAGCTTTGCACATGAAGACAACTATTGTCGTGCCACGCAGAATACAAAACTGTCACCAGTCACCATACCACGGCTACATCTTCAGTTGTTATTCGTAATTATTTCTTAGTTATAACTATTATAACAGAGTAAATAAAGTTGATTTCCTAAGAAACGATACACTCACTTAACACACTTACGATTACTTAACACTCACATTTTTAAAGTTGATTTTGAAACGAAAAATAAAATCGTTTTGGTGTGAACAAACAGCCGGATCCGACCGGATTGAATTTGCTGCCGGATTGCAATCCCTAAAGACAGCCCGCAAACAGTGGCGGATTTAAAAGAAATGACGGAGATATTAAAAATTCACTCTGAAGTATCAATTTATTTTGTGGTGGAATAAATAATAAAATCTTAGCTGGAATTTAGGCGTTTAATTCTTTCACTAAAATTTTAACATTTAATTTTGGAAGTTCTTTCAATACGGGGTAAATCAATGGTGTACTTCTTTCTGAAATGAAACGTT